>NC_092027.1:10820386-11129553 GCF_042242105.1 Pempheris klunzingeri
AACTGCCCCACTTCTGTTAAACTGCAGCTCAATGTTTCGCTGTCCAGCCCCAAACTTTCACTCTCAACAGTCTCATACAATCATTTTCGGCCACAGCAGGTCGTTGTTTTCAGTGAAAAAGCTCTAAAAAACTCAACTCAAGCATTTAGCAGCTTAGGAAACATATTTTCCTCAGGAGTTGGTAGAGACAAAAACTAGAGCTAAAACAGAGAGAGGATATTGGACTTACATTCAGGTGAGGAAATTAATGATAATGATGTTCTGTAACTGAAGCTTATTGCAGGTTTAATGACTTGCAGGTGTGCACTGAGCATGGGGATAAATAGAGTCTCTCAGCGTCAGTCTGGATTCTCCCCCCTGGTGATCTGCTCAGGTAGGTAAAGCATGTCTGTGAGGTAAAACTGCTTTTCTGAGATGGTTTTATTTTCTTTGATAGTTGCATATAGTGAAAAATGAATATTATTATCAAATATGAACTCTGAATATCTAAACTATTGGAAAAAGCTAATATAATTCCTAATTTGCATGCATTTCTTCATCTACCTAAGCACGGCCTAAAAATTGAACACTCACAATATGCCTGTACTGATGTATCTTGTGATGTAGCAAATACTTGACTACTATGTTCGTTTGGTCAAGTTTTATTTCCACTTCTTCTAAGTGTTGATTGATATCAGCTGTTGGTGTTTCAATGAGAAATGAGATCAGCTGTCCAATCAAAGCAGGAGCTAAGCCTTTAAATCTGCAGTCAGACACAAACATTTGTTGTCCTGATTCTCTTTTCTAGATCTCGAAATGTTTCAGAGCCTGTTTTTCACCATCCTGTGTGGATGTGCATCAGCAGTTGTGAATTCAGAGCTGGATCGACACTGGGAGCTGTGGAAGAAGATGCATAATAAAGTCTACTCTCACCAGGTAAAACTGAGTGGCTTTCAGCAACTATTAATTGTGAATTCATTTATTGGCCATTGAACTGAAAGTTTTCACCTTGACAAGTGTAGTGGATGAATTTCTGTATCACATAATAAATGTTAATGCTGTGACGTCAGATTGAGGAATTTGGCCGCAGGCGGATATGGGAAGAAAACTTGGAACTGATTAATGTCCATAACCTGGAGACCTCCCTTGGCTTACACACCTATGAGCTGGCAATGAACCACCTGGGGGACCTGGTGAGTAGGCTAGTTCACCTTTTCTCACATTAAACTAAAGCTTTGCAGCAAACAAATGCACATGCACATTTTTTTTTTTTTTTTTTAAAAAGAGGCAACATTGACTTGTTTCCCAGTGTTTTGGGTTTACAAGTTTTCTCAAGTGCTGTAAAATCCAGAGAGAAGTCACCTGTAATGTGTTTTTTTTTTTTTTTTTTTTTTTTTTTTTTTTTTTTGACATTTGTAGACCATTGAGGAGATCACTGGCACACTGACAGGCACCATTGTGCCCTCTGACCTCGAGAGGGCTCCTTCCAACTTTGTTAAGGTCAACTCCTCTCTGCCGCCATCACTGGACTGGAGGGATGAAGGCCTGGTAACAGAGGTCAAAATGCAGGTGATGTCCCGGCAGGTCATACCTTGTAGTGTTGGTACACATTAATATTAGGATATAGTTTTGTAGCTGTTTAAGGATATCTAGCCTGTACTTAAGTCATGTGCAGCTTTTTTTCTTTCTTCTAGGGTTCTTGTGGCTCTTGTTGGGCCTTCAGTGCAGTTGGCGCTCTGGAAGGGCAACTCAAGAAGTCTACAGGTGTCCTGATATCCCTCAGTCCTCAGAACCTGGTGGACTGCTCCACAAAGTACGGCAACAATGGGTGCAACGGAGGCTTCATGACTAACGCCTTTGAATATGTCATTAAAAACCAAGGCATAGATTCTGAGGCTGGCTACCCCTACATCGGCAAGGTGAGCTTCAAAGACGATGGTCCGTTATGTGTTTAAAGTCCTGTGTCCACTTAACTCTCGACCAATCAACACTTACTTTTCAGCGTGGGCAGTGCATGTATAACCAGCTGTATCGAGCTGCTAACTGCTCAGGCCATGCCTTCTTACCGAAGGGGGATGAGTCTGCGCTGAAAGCAGCTCTAGCTTTCATTGGCCCTATCTCTGTAGCAATTGATGCCTCCAGGTACAAGTTTGTCTTCTATCGTCATGGTGAGTAGTTATGGCTTCTTGCCTCTGAAAATACAAGCTTAGTTGGATGTAAGGAAGTGATTCTTAACTTTTTTTTTTTTTTTTTTTTTTTTTTTTTTTTTTTTTTTTTTTGGGATGTGTGTAAATGTTTTGTTTTGTGCGGCCCCACAGGCGTGTACACTGACCACACGTGCACCCACAACGTGAACCATGGCGTTCTGGCTGTGGGCTACGGCACTGAGAGGGGGCAGGACTACTGGCTGGTCAAAAACAGGTGAAATATCTTGAGGATTTCTATGGATTATTGTCAACTTTTTTTTTTTTTTTTTTTAAATTGGTTTTATAATCTAAATATTCCCTTTGTTTTGTAGCTGGGGTGTTCACTTCGGCGAGGAAGGCTACATCAAGATGGCTCGGAACAGAAGGAACCAGTGTGGCATCGCTCTCTATGCTTGTTTCCCCATCATGTGATCAGTGAACTCCAAGAATTGGCTGTACTAGATATATTTTTTTTTTAATAAACAGTTTGGTCATTAACTTGTGGATTTATTTAACTTAAGAGGTGGAATATTAAACTCTAGAGTTCGTGAATGTTTTAATGGGCATAACTAAATGACTACAGCTGTTGGAGTGATGCTTCAAAATCTTGCTGAAACCTTGTGATATGTGACCCACTTACACACATGCAAAGCAAAATATCTGGGTCATTCTACAACTGCATTAAAAGCACACTTGTGAATCATCACCTTGCTTTCAAAAGGCAAACTTGACAGGCTGAAAAGGATTCATTCCTCCCATTCATATTGGCCCTGAAGAAATCCCACCTCATGCTTTCACTGGAAGTAAATTGGGGATAAAATTCAGTACTTGTGTGCAAAATGTTGCTAATTTGAAGCTTTAGCAGTCTGAATTTGACAGCAAGTGCATCTCTTGAAGTTAGTCTTCAATGTAAGATTCCCCTTTGTTTTCTTGATAGGCTGCAGTGGAAGGACGGTAATTGAGATTCCCATTTAATTTGTGAAGCTCAGACAACTGAAGCCTCATTAGCTTTTCAAACTTTGAAATATAATTTTGCACAGAAGGACTGGATTTTGCCTCCCATCACTTAAGTTTGAAATGTTAGAAGTCTTTTAATGGCCTGTATAAACAGGGGAAGGAAGGAAGGAGGAAAAATCAAAGAAACATGTGGTGCATAATTTCTTTCCTACACCAGTAATAATTAGCGGGTTAGTGTAGTGACAATATGGCAAAGTACAGCCTCCTGACATTAACGTTTGAAGAAAAACTGACATGAATATAAACTGACATCATGCTGTGTAATGCAAACCATGATATTGTTTTTTCTTCAAGTTTTATTTCCATTATGATTCATTTTCTTCATAGAACTGGATAAATGGCACAAAAGTGCAAATCCCAGCATAATGAACAACTCTCACATAAAATAAATACAGCACCTTTTCAGCATCACTAAAATATTCTCAATATCCAGAAGTAATAAATACTGAATTTACCAAGATTTTCAGTCTTCATTTACAAAACACAAAGACAACACACAATAGATTTTTGTGTCATATTGAATTTTTTTGGAATTGTTTTCCTTGATCTTTTGTTCCACAAATTCCAAACTTGCACGTACAAACATCTACAGTTTCTACACACAGTACATTGACTTTTGAATTGAACTCACATTTAGAGTAGAACTTTTATCATTTAATAAACAGGTCAGAGTCAAACTAAAGAAAACGCAAACATAAATTCCTTCGGTGCAAAAGACAGCAAAGGATTCTTGCAGTTCTTTGCAGATGAAGGAGTTGTTTTCTGGCATGGGTCGGCCCTTTTTTCAGGACTGATCCGTGTGCCCACAACAGCTGAGAAGACAGAAACCATGCCATAAAAAGTCCTCCATCCTTTAATCAGACCGCCATCATTAAGGGAAGTCTTCAGACTGGTGCTTCTTTTGATCACATCCCGTATCACTGCCGTCATTATAGATAAAACTCAACCTGTGACCCTTTTTATATATATATATGTATATATATATATATATATGAAAATTCTACACATATTAACATTAAATGCTAAACTTTTACATTTTGGACGGGAGCTTCAATTTGACAGAGGGGCTCTTTTGATGAGTTGATAAACCATGGTCCTTTTGGAATTGGGGAAAGCCTCCACTTTATTGCTTACACTTCCCCCTTTTAAACAGACTCACATGGACAAACGTTTTTTTTGTTTATGTCAAATTGTACTTTTTGTGCGTAATTTGTGCACATTTTCGGCTCCCTTCGCTTCAGCATATTGCCATTTTCCGGCCATATCTTGCACCTCTGTGACAAGATGAATTGCACGATTACAAGCATCCTCCTCAGAAATTCAGGCATATATATAAGTATATAAAAAAGAGTTACCTGGGTCCAAGGTAAACAAGGAGCACAGTCACCACTAACTTACTTTCAGAACACATACTCAAGTTTCACCAATTTTAACCCCACTTTGATTAAGAACAATCACTGCAAGCAACAAATCTATGTTATCATACAACAATGAAAACACTAGTTCTTGCTTTAGACAAAAACAGCTGGCATACAGGACGTCCAAGAAGTCAGACAATACGATACAAACATGCGTCACGATCGGTTGAATACAGAAGTAAAAGGGGGTGAAGTCGTCCTTGTGAATTTAAGATGTGATCCTTTACTGTATTTCTAAAGAGAGAGCAGACCGCACGTTATCGCTGAGACTGGCTATCTTTGATGGGATTTGTTTTCAAGACTGAATTGTATCAGCAAAAGAGCACCCGAGTCTATTATGAAGAACAAAACGTTAAATTCTGCACTGCATACATTGCATTAGCTTAGTTTTTTTTCTTCTCATAGTGTAAATATATTTCTGTGGGCCCCAACTGAGCTGTATTCATCGCAGGGATGAAAACACCGCAACAGAAGAAAGTAGAAAAATATGTGACAGACGATTTAGAGTTAGCTTATACACACATACAGACGTACGTGAACAACACATCCAATCAGTGTCTCCATCATGAACACGATGCATTAGTTCATTTAATACACACAAGACAGCATTAAAGCAATAGTTTGACATTTTGAAAAATGCTCTTATTGTCTTTCTTGTTGAGAGTTAGATGAGCATTGACGCTGCTCTCAATCCCGTAAGCTAAATATGAAGCTACAATCTGCCTGGTTCGTTTAGTTTAGCATAAATACTGGAAACAGGGAAACTGCTAGCCTGGCTCAGTCCAGAGATGACAAAATCCACATATCAACACTTTTTTGTTTAATCTGTACAAAAAAAAAAAGTGTTAAAACAACAAGTTGCGGTTTTATGAGGTCAGATTTTGTTAGCTTTGAACGCAGCCAGGCTAGCTGTTTCCCCGTTTCCAGTCCTTATGCTAAGCTAGGATAATTGCCTCCTTGCATCAACTCCACACTTCGTGCACACACTTGAGAGTGGTATCAATCTTCTCATTGGACTCTCTGCAATAAAGTGAATAAGTGTATTTGTTAAAATGACAAATTATTCTTTTAAAGTCTGTCACACATGCGCGCAGCTCAAGGGATCTGATAAACTCCCATCGCTGAGATAATAGCTGTTATCCTTCTGAAGTGTGTGTTTCTGTGTTACATTATCAGTCTACTCTGGGGGGGGAAGGACAATCCACAAACAACGCCAAAGCCTCTAACATCCTGAGCGCGCGCACACAAACACACACACACACACACGCACGCACACACACACGATCCAGAGGACGTCTTTAGGTCAAACTACACACTCTACTTGGCATCAGCAGCACTCAAGTACTCAGTCACTGATTGTCAGCTCACATATTGATGTACACCTTTGGAGAAATGATACAGAAGTAGTGATATGTATAAATAATGGTACTCAATTAGCTTTCATTCAGATTGATTGTGTCCAATTAAGATCAGTCTCACAATAGGCAATTTTTTGCCTTTTTTCCTCACTGACAGTTAAACTGTATCATATAGCAACAAAGTGAGTCATAACTTTTCACTTCTAGAGATTCAAATGGATGCAATAAAGGAAGGATGAAAACAGGAGCCCTTAAATGAAATTAACAAGTGATTCGTAATCTGTTTTCTCTTTTTGTCACGGATTCTTTTTCTTTTGCTCCTGTTTGATTTGTGCTTATGGGGATAATTAGGTTGTATCATGACTTTGAAGAGGATTTAACACAAGTTTATTGAAAGCATTGATTGTATGTTTGGAGCCCAACCAGGATAAGAAAAAACAACTAAATGATCTTCACTTTCATTCTCTATGGACTCTAAGCAAACTGTAAAGAAAGATGGTGAGCTGTATCGTAAAACCTCATAAAAAAAAGGTTTTGTAATGTTGTAAGTTGTCTTTAGATTCATTTTGTGAAGCTACCGAGGTCAACAATGAACTTTCACACTTTTTCATTTTAAGACTAATTCTGCTATGCACATGGGACAGAGCTGGACTATCAGAAAACACTATCCTGCATGTACAATAATTTGGTGGAGTGGTGGTAAAACAGAACACTGGCTGTAAACATGGTCGACACTTTTTACCACACCTGAGCTACTGCATGAGTTATAATTGATAAAAGTTCCCTAAAAACATATGACTGCTGTTCTGTACATTCTGCTGTTGGATCAGTAAAACGTGGTCTACATGATTGCACTGATTTGCATGAAACGATGTCGTTAGAATGAATACATCAGACACTTTCTCTCTCACATAAAGACACACATGCAACCCCATGCACACGACTAACTTAGGCAAATATTACACCATAGTATCTGCTCTCACATTTAGCACTTGACCAAAATCCGTCCCATAGACGCTCCCGTGTTGCAGACATGACCATCACCACGCTGCAACAGCCGCATGGTTCAACAACAGGGAGGGAAGGAGATTAGTTTAACACTGAGGAGCTGGATCAAACTATTCCCATATACAACAGAGAATCCAGTGAAATGCATCTCTACCTGTCTGTTTTGAGGTTATAAATCAAGGAGTAGTTTTATGCAGGGGAAAACATTTAGTCATCTGTTTCTGAATAAATGCAGCCTCGCTGGAATGTTTTAATATTATTTGGTAGAATAAGAGAGAAAGAAAACAAGAGCTCTCAGCAGGTCTGGCTTCAGCAGTTGGCAGTGGTCAAGGGTCATGGGCGTTTTCAAAGAAAATGTATTCACCCTGAATTTCTGTGTAAGAACTAACTTTTCATCAATCACAAGTCTGAGCAGAAATGAGAAGTTAAATGAACCAGTAACGCCACAGCAAATAAAAAAGCAGCACTGAAAGCCAGTCACTGAGGCTGAGGACAGACGGAAAATAAAAACACTGCAATCAGATTTGAAAAGTGAACACAAACATAGACTAAATCTTTTCACATTCCCCTATACATGGCTTTTTTTTCACTCTCATCACCTCATTTGTCATCCCAGTCTTCTTAATTTTGTTTGATATTGTAGATCCGTGGGCGAGTGAAAGAAAACTCCCAGAAATTAACATTTTATCCTGACTTTGTTACCCTGTGCATATAATACTTTTAAAAAAAGTATGTTTTTAGTACCTGGCAGCTGAATGTTATCATTCGGGTGTAGTTATCAAGACACAGGTATCTGTATGCTCTTCTCTTAATAACTGTGGCTCTGTATAGACTTTAAATGATGCAATCCATATTTCAAAGGATTCTGGGCTTACAATGGGGATGACAGTCTGTTCTGTTGGTGTGTGACGGGCAGTGCTGAAGCTCTCAGGGATGTTCGGGCTCTGGTTGTCAAACACACACTCCAGCTGTGCTCTGCTGCCCACTGCTGGTCATTTGTTTTACTGCAACACTTGGCCTCGTGTTTCAGGCAACTTTGTTGCAAGGAAACTACCCGCAGCGAGCGCGCCAGCAGCAAATATGATGGGTACGGCCTTGGTGATGCCCACAAATGACTGGAAGATGCTGATGCCCAGGACGGCTGCCAGCTTACAAAGTGCATTCAGGAAGCCAAACGCTGTGGTCCTGAACACAAGACAAGAGGGACAAACATTATCACAATGAGGAAGGTCAGCAGTTGCAACTAAGAGGAGGATATTTAACTATTATGATCATTTTTAATGTTTTTTGTTGTAATTTGTAGCATGATGAGTCAAAAGTGGTAAATATTTTATATATTGTATATAAAATTTAAAAATAAATAAAATAAAATCTATGAGAACAAAATGCTATGTTGTTTTTAGTACTTTTTATTGTACTGCTAGGTGTTTACTGTGTCATGTACATACAAGTGCCCGATCCACATGGATACAAAAACACCCAAGATACTGATGCAGTGGTGAAACAACACTTGTCAGACAAGACAATAATGTCTTGACAAAAACATGATACTACTTTCATCTCTGTCAGTTAAATATGCAGCTGGAGTCATCAGCCAGGAAATTGCTAGCCTGGCTTTGTCTAAATGTAACAAAATCTGCCTACCAACGTATATAAATGTCATTAATTAGGGTTTAGCCCCATTTTACACTTCAGTTTTGTATGGATTAAACAATCAAGGACTAATATGTTCATTAGCAGGCAGACTTTTTGACCTTTGAACAGAGCCCAGCAGCACATGAATGTTTCCCAAAATGTCTATAAACTCATTTAATTAACTTTAAGACAATTTGTCATGTGACAAATTGCAGTTTTAGAGGAGAAACGTTTTAGAAAATTAAAATGCCTCTGGGCACAAGCACTGAAAATGGCTCACAATTGCTTTTAAATGACTTCATTAAACCTGCCAGAGCTCTTTAACGTGGGATCTGGGCGGCCGTAGAGGGGTCACCTCTTGAGCTACCCAACATACACTACTTACAAAAAGTTAGGGATATTCGGCTTTCGGGTGAAATTTCAGGATGAACCTAAAATGCATTCTAACCTTTCCAGGTGAACTTAATGTGACCTTCTCTAAACCTTTGAATGCACATGTCCAACTGTTCAGTGTTTCAGTACTTTTTGCACAAGTTGCTGTTCTCTAACAAGAAGCTTAACAGCAACATTCACAACAGGTTTGATCCATGAATCCACCAATACATTTCCTGCTTCAGTTAGAATTGGTATTTAAACAGTCCTCCTCATCCTGCTGTTCACATTCTGACATCATGAGACCAAGACGACACCTAACAGTTGATCAGCAGCACCTCAACACTGGAGGCTTCAAACAGGAAGTCCTCAGACGGAGGTGTTCACTGAGCTTAGAGGGTCACAGAGTGTCATCAGGAGGTTGTAACAGTGATACAGAGTGACTGGAAGAGTCACAGAAAGGAGAGGAGTGGACGTCCTTTGGCCACATCCATATTTATTGAGACACTGAAAATGTTTTGTTGTGGTATACCCACCACTGTTGTTAGATTTTCTTTCAATAGATTGTTTAAGATGAATAAAATTACCATTGCATGCTTCTACTTAAATGCCCTACTTTCATGATATAATATCACTGTCGCATTAACTTTTTCCATTTTCCATAAATTTCACCTGAAAGTCGAATATCCCTAACTTTTTGTGAGTAGTGTATGTAGTCGAGGATGGACTGCTGTGAAATTTAGGTGTGTGCTCTGCATAAACACAAAGTGAGGAGAAAAGGCAGCACCCCAGAGGTGAGAAACAACAAAAAAATCACCTCATGTGCTCGTCCTTTGGGTACATTTATTTGCAGCCAGTAGGTTGACAAATCTGCTGATGCATTTCAGCCTGAAGCCTTAATCAGAGCATGTATGGGGTGCAGTGAGCTCTTTTTAAGAGACACATCATGTGATCACTAATCAACGGAAATAATTGCACCTGTACACCTGCAGAAGGAGCCTCTAGTCACGACAAAAAGAAAACTAGATTGAATAGAATATGTAAATGTATTTAGATACATATTAAATAAAACATTTCAAAATGTAATAAATACATATTAGAAATAAAAATGCAATATATTTTATCAAGAAAATCAAAATAACTAATAAAATTCTATGTTGCATTTTCACCACTGACTCCCGACAATCCCACAATTCAGCAGAAAATCAAGAATCAAACAATGAGTCGGTGCATCTCATGTTACCTTTTATCCGAGGGGTAGAGCTCCACTGTGATCACATCCAGGGCGTTCCACGAGGCGATGCTGATGCCACCAAACAGGCACAAGAGGGCGATCATCCCTGACTCACTGTTGCCGAACATCAGGAAGAAACAGCTGACACAAGATATGACGCTGGATCCCGCTGGATGGAGAGAGGAATGACAATTACATTAAGTTAAAGACCCTCTCTGTCCATGAGGGAATTATCTGCTGTGATTAGATTTACTTACCCAGCATCCTTAAACGCCCAATTTTGTCCATTAATAGAGCTGACACGATGTTGCCAGGCAACACCGCCAACGTGCCAAGGAAGTTGACAAAGTATATCATGTAGGCATTGTTGAAGTCGTCACTGAAGTCGAGTATGCAGCCCTCCTTGTTCTGGAGAAATGTGCTGTTGATCAGTTTACAGTTGATAAACCTGTATTTGAACAAATCTGATGACAGAGAAAACGTGTTATTGTTGTGTAAGAGAATCAGACATTCATGAAGACTTCAGGAATTAATGGACATCGACGAAAATGACTGCTTAATTTCTAAAAATCCTACTTTTATCCCCTTAACTTTTTACAGTATCATTTTCAAATCTCAGCCAAAATCCAAATGAGAGAAAAGAGGAGTTGTTCAAAAAGTGTCAAAGTGTTGATACACTCATCTAAATCACCATGAGTAGTTACTGTGGCCTTTCAGCAACCTTTTGAGTTTTGCCTCTCAGGCAAAGCAGGCTCCTTCAAAGAGGTTATTAAGGCTGCATGCAGCCTAAGTGGATGTCTGGAGACTCATCAAGAATGAAAAATGTACTATCAGTGACTAAATAATGTAATATGTGCTTGTAATCTCCCAAAAGATGCTGCAAGTGCATGTCAATGAAGAAATAAGTCAGTAAAGGACAGCATTACAGGGTTAAAGCACTAAATATACAAAGATTTACTCAGCATTAATACTTCTCTGGTTACACAAGCATCGTTATTGAAATCATGATGAGCATTTGATTGAGCATTATGTCTTCACTGAACAACATCTGCATAAACATCAGCTGTTCAACAGTTAAGCCCTGTGTATCTCTGCATTACGCTTTATCACAAATGACAAATTCAGGACTCATCACTGTTCTCTGTACCAGGAGGCTGGACGGACAAGAAGAAACAGCCATTTCCTGTTATTCATTTATAAAGCTCTGCGGTTGAAGCTTCCAAACTACCTAATATCTTTTCTCAAATATAAATCGAATAAGTACAGCACACGATCCAGTAACAAGTTAACCTTAGATACCCTTCACGCACGCACTTTTTAAATGGAACGAATATCTGATGTTTTCTGTGATTTTTTGTAACTGTCATAACTGTTGTAAATTTAAATTTCTAATTTGTCTCATTTTGTTTTGTTCTGTTTTGCTGTTTGTGTTTTTGTGAATGTTTCTTGCTCTGAGGTCTCTCTTGGAGGAGAGATCTTAATCTCAATGAGACCGCTTGATTAAATAAAAATTAGATTAAAAAAATTAAATAAATGTGACTGCATTGTTCTTCCCCTCCAGCTCCAAAAACAAACCTACGTACGCACTTGCATAAATGATTAGTTTTCCTAAAACATGGAAAGAGGGAATTGAATGATCTCTCAGGGAAAAAAAGGAACCAGGACATTTGCACAGCCACCACACAACCAATCCTCTCTCAGCGGCTGTTTTTAATCTAAATTCCCCTCAGGCAGAGGCTAAACATAAAAACAGCATCCATCACTATGAAACTTTTTTTTAAAGAAATAACAGGAAAAGAATGGAAAAGATCAGAGGAGATTGCACAAAATACACGATTAGATATTCTGATGACAAAGCTGAAACTGCCTCTGTACCAATAACCAATAACCAATAACAGTTTTATTAAAGGAAGTCAGCCATAAAAGTGGTGAACCATCATAAAATTTTAGATGCACAAATGACATTAACATAAAGGAATGTGTGGTTGGCTTCAGGGATGAGAGGAGATACTGCTGCTGTAAAAGCTGCAGTGTGAGTGAAGATGTTTTCAGCTTTAAGTCTTACGTCAGCAGGGAAACTGCCTCTCTAGTTTCTCTCACTGAAGCACGAGCAGAAATCAAAACCATGCAGCAAAAACCAGACAGCAGCTTCTTCATAAACAAACTGAGCTCTAAATGATCTTTTTTGTGCACGGTTACTCATGTATATGTATATATATATATACAAGAAATTCGCATATAAATTAGCTATGGATTCTATAAAGTAAGATATAGGTATGGTGGTGGCTGTGGCAGACATGATTGATGAGACACTGAGATGAGGGCATGATATCTGTGCTCGTATCTATTCATGCGTTGGTTCTTATTGTCCAATTGACAAATTCTTACATCTGTTTTTTCGTAACAGCTCACCCCATCTGCTCTCTTCTGTCAAGTGGGCTGAGCTGGATTTGTTTACGTTGCTGCGGCGACAGTTCTGCAGCAGCGTAACCCAGGGATACCAGCAACAGACTGTTTCTATGGTTGCAGTCCTGCTGAACTACTGTGTTTTATCCTTTCTCCATTTTTCTGTGTAGAACAGTATGGTGGGCTTTACAAACTGTTTATCCACAGTATCTAAAACTAATGCAGAGCAAATTTTCTCACTTTAAAGCTGCATTAATCAATATTTTATAATGATAATAAATCAAATGGGTATATGTAATGTGAAAGGAGAAGCCCACATATAAGTGTCACTCCACTCTGCTGTTCTCCTGAGCTCTACATAGCGTTTTGGTGTCTTTTAAGTCATCGCTTTGGTTTCACAGCCAACAACTTTATTGTTTTGGCTCTCTGTTCTCATCAGCGTTGTTTCCAGATGCAGCATGCAGCTGATTTTCAACAAAGATGCTCTGATGAACGCGAGCTGCTCAGTACCAAAAGGCAGACAGACAAAGTTAGCAAGAAGTTGGTGAATTTAGCAGCAACAGAGCCTGATATTGTCCTCAGGAGGTGGTGGAGACCAAACTAGAGCTAAAAGCAGAGTGCTGAGTGGCCAGAAACACGACTTCAAACTATGTTACTCCATGCCTGCTGGAAGTGTAAACAGCCAAATGTTTGCTAACACGATCCCTATGGCCACATTTTAAGCTTATGACGTGCTATAATTGTTGTCTTTGGCTCGTTGCTCTTTCCCAGAAGTGGCTGAAAAATGTATTAATGCAGGTTTATACTGAATACGGTTGTTGGGACAAAACAATCTGAAGACTTCACCTTGAGCCTCAGTGCTTGTGATGGAAATGTTCCACTTTTTCCTTGACATTTTTTGGACTCATTAAACTGTAATAATTAAATGCAACATATAATTAAAACTGGTGATGGTTTTCTGCTTATATTTACCTGTGTTATAGAACAAACTTGCAATGAAGGTGCAGTTTCTGAAGAAGGTGTGTGTGGAGGTGATGTCCTCAAAGTAGCATTCCTCAAACACAGAGTCTTCAAACACCATGGACTTCATCTTCAGGTTGTGGAACCTGGAGAAGGGGTCGCAGGTTACGTATTGTACTGTGGTTTTATTCTTTACTCAAAGGTAAAACAGACTATCTGACAAAAACTGTAGCTCACAAACTGACTTACTTGTCATTGAAGTAGTGTCCTTGGCGATGCACTTGGTTTTCCAGGGTGAAATTAAAAGTGACATGCTTCACTTCTTCCTTGGTGAAGGTCTTTGTGCGTGATTCATATTCCTGCTTTTGGATGTACTTGATCATGTCTGGGAACCACACCGTCAGACCGTAATAGCTGCAAAGGTTTTGGAGTCAGAACAGATGAAATAAGCCTCTAAACAGAACGTGATTCACCACATAGCAAAGGTTTTATGAGTCTTTAGTTTACCTGAAAGACATGGTGAACCAGACAGCCATGAGCATGAAAGTCGTCCGCTTATATTCTGGGCTGAAGCAGGCAAGAATATTATTCTTTATCTGCAATGTGGGAAAAAGAAAACACCAATTTTTGAAAAAGAAATCAGGGAGACTGGATTTAAACTCTTCTCTTCTTCTTCTTCTCGGTTAATTTGTCAGATTAAATTATTTTTAACACACATTGCATATGCTGTTAGTTTAATCTGGTGATCTTGCAGTGTTTCAGTTTACATTTCTGAGCAGTAACAAGCTTGTAGAGCTAAAATTAACTTGCAATGCAATGCTGACACTTGAATGCAACACGACAGCAGTCAGGCTGTTTTTCCAAAACGTAATCCTCCCTAAGACTTTTTCATAGACCCTCTTTGGCGTCCACATGAAACTACATCTTTACGGCTTCCGCGGTAAGAGTGGAGACTTTTCAGTGGGCATTAAGCGGGTGGTGCAGGAGCAAATTCAGAAAAAAGTGGAGGGTGTAGGCGTGTAGCAGAACGTAGGCTGAATGCAAATTAAAATCAGGCACAAAGCTGTAAAGTTTCTGCCTGGAGCAAAAAAAAACAAGTTTGAGCACAAGAAAGTCAAATACAAACATGAGATTTATGTTAATGATTTGGTCACTTATGCAAAAAATATTAAGAAATAAAATATTACCAGGAAAAATGTACATTATTTGTGAGTCTTAGGAAACAAATAAATCAGAAATGGTCTGCTTATAGATATGGCTTTAAATAATAATCATTTGTTGATTTTCTCTGATTTAAGTCACTCACAAAATCAAATGTAAGTAACGAACACAAAATAATTAATAAGAAATGCTGCCCACGCCTCCCTCCACACTGTTCATATCCACTGATGCCAGCTCCACTGAGGCCTTCGACAGGCATGCCCCGAGCTGTGAAAGGCCTCAGCCTGACACTCTGGTGCAAGAACTTTATATTTAAATGAGCAGTGAACTAAATGGGCATAATCTCAGGGGAGTGTTTTATATCATGTTTTTAAAACAGTTTTGGTTGAGAACTCTCAAACCCCCACATTAAAGAAATCATTTGCACTGTATGTGACAACATTTTTTAACCATACAAGTGTTTTTCCTCCTCAGCGTCACTCACCTGTTGGGAGAGGCTCATAATCTTCAGTCTGTAGCGCTGCCAGACTGGGGTGTCGGTGCCAGTGTCCACCAACTCATCCATCTGTTTCACCGTCTTTATTGTGGTGACCTTGGATGAAAGAGACACAGTCCTTCAGAGGCCTTCACACAGATGTAATGGACTGAATTTTGGTTTTCTTTACACCGTATTCGGAAATTCTGAAAAGGCCTCCTCAATCTTATCAGCTTGTCTGACTTTCATTTTTGGAAATGCTAAGCCTAAGTGTACCTGTAAAGGCAGGGTAAGCAACTTATTATAATTCCACCTGCCTGTCTGCCAATTCACCTGATTACCTGTGCGCACACAGCAAGTGCACTTATTGCACATGGCCGGAGTCTTCCACAAAAGCTAGCGAGCTAGGTGCTCAAGAATACCATGGGAATGTCAGAGAAAGTGCAGGCAAGATTTGAGTCATGAGTTTCCCTATCAAATTTTGGCTACTGTGCATCTTACATTCAAATCTACAATTTGGGGGGCTGTGGTGGCCAACCAGCATCCCCAGCTGGTGTAAAATGCCCAAAAACCTCATTTAAAAAACTGTTCAAAAAAATGTTCAATGAGTTTGATGGAAGTATTGTAAGGTATGGTTTGATATAACAATATTTTCTCACAGATACTCACAGAAAACACTCTCTCTGGGTATCCCTTTGCGCGCATGTTGGTGTCGTGAACTTGCTTCAGGATCATCCAGCCTTCATCATGTTTGCCGTTCTGTTAAAGATAAATGTCATAATGTGAAAAAAAATGTCCTGTTATTTGTTTGAATTCATCCAGGAAATTATCTTTACTCAAGAGACATTTCTCTTTTGACTTTGGGTGTTACGTTAATAACTCATACATCAGTGAACGCAATAACTCATGTGTGATTAAAACCAGCTCATAATATCAGATAGTGACTAATTGTCAGCGAGCACATCTGCTAACCTCTAGGTAGAAGCGTGGGCTCTCTGGCATGGCACTGAGGGCAGCGATGGCCGCAACAGAAGGAAACGCGCACACTAACACAAACACACGCCAGCTATGGAACTGGTACGCCGAGCCCATCTGGAAACTCCATCCTGAGAAGATAAAAATAGAAAAAAACAACACAAAGAAATGAGCTCACACCTTACACTTTCCCTTCACCCTGTGAGTGAATGTGAGTCAAGTCAGCGACAGAAAAGGTCAGACAATCAATCTTTATAAAGCACAGTTCGGCCACAGCACCTCTGTGAAGACACTTGCTAGTAAACAAGCTTAAACCTACATGATTTCACCAGCCAACTCACCTTGAAATACACTTATTCACTTTCTGGTTTTATTTTTAAGTGAAATAAGGAGATTGATACCATTAAACCAATTTCCATTAAATATGCAGCCTGTTAGCATAACTTAGCATAAAGACTTGAAACAACTATCCTGGCTGTGTCCAAAAGTAACAAAATCTGCCAACTAGCAACTCTAAAGGTCACTATTTAGCACATTATATTTTGTTGCTTTATACAAACAGTACAAGTGTAAAAACCATAATTCACCGTTTTTGCAGTATGGTGTATGCCAGACTATTTCTTGGCTGAGCACCATGCCTGGCAACTGCTCAGAGCCAAAGATAATAAATAGCAAGTTATTTAGTGATTTTTTCGGTAAGCAGATTCTGTTACCTTCAAAAAGAGCCTGTCTTAATGCCTACCCTTTTCCAGCCTTTATGCTAAGCTAGGCTGTAGCCAATTGGTTTCGCCCACTCTTGGCAGCTTTTGGCAAGAAGACAAATAAGTATCTTCATAAATTCAGGGATAGATTACTATACTCACCATAATGTGGGATTATAGCCCAGGCCATGGCAGAGGCGTATATTCCGCCAATCATCCAGAACATGCAGAGCCAACTGAGGTGCTCACCACGCTTCTCTTGGGCCAGAAATTCAGAATAGAAGGAAAACACGATGGGAATTGAGCCACCAATCCTGCAAAAAACAGAAACCAACTGAGCCCAGAGTTGAACTGTATTTTAGAGCAGAGAACAGATTAACGGCACTGTTTACTTACTTAGAAATTACAGGTAAATCTGTCTCATGTTAAAGATCCTGAAACACCACTCTGACCTTTAATTTACTACACTGGTTGTGTTGTTTGGTCTTTACAGCTTTAACATTATTTGCTTGGGTTACTCCACCAACGTGGCGCATAGCTAACTCACAGAAGCTCTGTGGGAAAGTGATTTATTTGACCTGAAATGGATTTCAGCATCTCAATTTGCCACCTCACCAAACCATAGCAACTGCTATTTTTAATGATGCAAAGACTCAGAAACACGTTCAGTGTTCAGAAACATTGCTGCATGCTGGAAAACTGAAACTCTGCAATTAATAGTAATTATTCTTCCACTGTTAAATTCAGAGTGGTGCAGTTGGATGTAGAGCACTGATTTATTTCTAGTTACTCCTCTTCATATCATAGCTTCACACCACTTATTGGTTAAAAATGAGCTTTTACAGAAATACATTATAGAAATGTATTATTTGTGTAATTACATTATATTGCTTATGTAATTATGTTAGTATTATGTTCATGTTAAAACTCATTTTTGAGTTTGAGTGTTTCTTAAGTGTTTTTCTTAGCCGGGCTGGATTGTACTCCAGCATTAGAGTGAAAATGACAAAGCAGAACTGAATACGTGGATTTTTAAAAATATATATACAGTATTTTTCAATTTACCCGACACCTGAGAGGAGCCGGCAGAACAGAAAGGTGCTGTATCCCTGGACAAAGGAGGAGAAGAAGGAGAAGATACTATTGATGGAGAGAGAGATAAGGAGAGACTGCCGACGGCCTATCCGGTCAGCCAGAGCCCCCCAGAGGAAAGCCCCAACCATCATCCCGAAATATACAATCAGACCTGTGGACAGAGCAAAGGAAATGAAACTGTTACGAGTGTAAATACAAAATGTCACAGTTTGGTTAGTTGTTTGCAGCGAGTCTGCCCTGTCTTTTTTTTTTATTTCTGCTGCGCTTCTACTGTGAGGTTTGCAGGTTAAGTCTGCTCACAGCTGGCTTCTCAAGACAAACAAACATGAGCAGCAATAAACCTCTCCTCTTTTTAAAAAATCAAGCATTAATCTTTATTTTTCTCAGAGTCCACAAATATCATGAAGAAAACTAAATAATTAATAAGCCCCAAGCACATTCTTTACTGAAGATGTAAAACTTTAAAAACACTTCATAAATATATTGTTTGATTTAGTTTCATGAAACAGCTGGGCACAGCAGCTTTCAGAAATTGTTACTTAAAGTGCTGTAAATAGTGTATATGTTGGGGACTATTTTCAGTTGTGGATTAATACTCATTTAGTGCTTTACTATATACAGCAGAAGGACAGTGTGATTCAAAAGGTGACATGATTCTTTCGTAGAATCAATTCATTGTTGGTTTTAAAGTTCTAAGAAATAAAGAAAAATATAGACTATAGACAGTTTTTTTAAAACTACATAAAAATACATCATGATGCAGCCGAACTAGAACCTGTACAACGTCACTTCATGTCTTACCTAGCATGCTTTTGTTAGGTTCAGACAGGCACATGTCCTTCTCAGCACTGGGCAGGACAAACCCGACCACGAAGATCTCCACGCCATCTGCCATGAGAGCCAGCCCCAACACAAAGTACAGGGTCCACTGGAACTTCCCGTGACCACATTCTTGTAAAATGGTCTCGTACTGTTGAGCCAGCTCTTCCTGGTCCTTCCTCCTCTCCGCCTCCGACACTCCAATATCTCTGAACTGCTGAGCACCGGCCCTCACCGAACCCGGACCTCCTGCAAGGCTGCCCTTGCCTGAGTCAGCCCTGGGAATGCCTTGGTATTCCCCCTCGTAGATCTCATCATCCTCATCATGACCCTCTGTGGAGTCACTGTGACCGCCCTCATCGTCATTGGCAGCCTGGCTGTCTCCGCGGTAGTATCCTCCATCCTGGCTTCCCTGCATGGGGTAATCATCATCATCATCCTCTTCAAAACGGCTGTACGAGCGCTTGCTGTACTCATCAGTCATCCGATCCACCGAACGGCCGACCTTCTTAGATGCTTGCCGCTTGACTTCTTTGGCAATGTCTTTGGCACCTTTTATGAAGGCAGTCCGGTTTTGGTAGCCGTCCTCCATTTTAAAGAGGTTCGGAAGATCCAAAGGTGGTCAAAGATTTAGTGGAGAGGCCACCTGAACGTGCCGGGGCTTCAGTTTGTTCAGGATACACCTCACAGATGTGAAGAGACTCCCTGAACACTGACAACAGGCTCTTCTTATGTCTGGGGAGAAAAAATAATGGAAATATAGATTAGCTAACCTTGTGTTTTTTTCCGCTATCATTCAGGCATGTAGTGGTTTCATGGAAAGGCCACTTGGAAACATCACTTCTTGGGCACCTGGATCTATGGCCGGTATGATATAACTAGTGAAATGAAGTACCATTTCTTGTTGGAAAGTCACTCAAATGACTACAAAGAGACACTCAGAATGATGACAATCATGAAAAAATCATCAAAGACGTGAAAAATGATTGAAAAGAAATACAAAACAACTATGAAGTTTATCTTATCTTATCTTACAAAGAGACACAGAATTACCATAAGGAGATGGAAAATGATTACAAAGAAACAAGAAACGACTATGAAACACAAACACGCAAAACTATCACAAAGACACTACAAAAACTGTGTTGTTTGTAGTAGTTTTGTGTCACTCTCAGTCTGGGTATCTTGTGCACATGTAAGAGGGGCAGCCTTTCACATGTGTGTGTCCCAGGGTCCCGTCAGTGACGTGTCTCCAGACAGCACCTGTTGCATTTCCATATCTAGCCAGCATGTGTTTGCTGCTGAGTCACAGATGGGTCTGAGTGGTAACTGCAGGGCGAGGCATCAAGCCACGAATAGTGAGAGTGATTTTTAACGGATGCTTGTTGGAGCGGAAATGTCCGTAATGGCTCAGTTCAAGTTCATGGTGAAGAGCTTCAGTACGTGACCATGACTCTAATGTAATATGACTGAGGTAATGCTCCAGAATCCGGAATAAATTAATGTCAATTTTTATGTCGTCATCCCATAACATCCCACGTGTTAACACCTCTTCATTATTTCTTTTACAGTTCTGCACTAAATTTGAGCAATTAAATGTCAAGTTCTGAAGAATCCAACGAATTATACTTCATGGATTCTTCAGCTAAAACTGCAAAAGCCGCTCCTTAATTGAAAAAGTGGACAACTGCTGATTTAGAGGAGGAGCTGTGTGCTGAAACAAATGAGGCTTGAAATTGAGAAAAAGAAGCAGAACACTGATGTCCATTTTACCTGTCTGCTGCAGTATCACATCTCCTTTTGAGAAAGGGACATTTATAAGGCACTGACTCGCGTAGTTCACTGACAACACCCACATCCATATGCTTTTGTATTAAGACACGACGAGCCTCAGGTCGCCGTGCCATAAAATAACATGTCACTTTGATTTTGTGGCGCAGTGAAACAACAGACATAGAATGAGAGACATCACCGCCACACTTGCTTCGACCGCCGTTGCAGAAACACGGTCTGACAGGTAATAATGGGATGACAGAGCTCCAAATGTCTGCCAGGTTTACAGTATATACAGGGCCAGGATTTCAGTAATACTGATGTCAGGGGTCGTAGCCATAAGAAGAAACCTGTGAAATCTTCTGATATAAAACTTGCTCCTGGTTTTCTTCATTCACCTGACTGTTAACTTAATAATTTCTGTTAATTGTATCTCCCTGCAAGCCTCCTCCACACTCCCACAATGAAATCAAAATGCAGGGAAATTAAATCCCTTTTCTTTATTTCAATATTCTTGGGTTAATAAGAGTCACATATACAGAACATATTTAGATTAAAATATACAGGGTTCCTACACCTTTTCCAAAGTCAAACTCAAGCACTTTACAAGCATTTTTAGCACGCATTCACAAGGTTTTCCAGCAGATTTAAGCACTTTTCAAGTATTTTCAATGCGCATTTTCAAGGTTTTTACGGCACCTAATAGTAACCTAATACCTAATACTCAAATCAATTAGGCTTTCTCCAACATATTTATTTCCTCATCTAAAAAGCAAACTATTCAGTCAGATAGTGATTTATTACATTAATGCACTTTATTCAAAACTACTACCAACTACTTTCAAACCTTGAAAATACCCCATTAAAATACAAGCATTTTCCTGGATGTACACAGTATATATTACCATCTGCAGAATATACACCTGTGACTTTGTTCAGCCACACAGGTGAAACCAAATTCTTGTTTATTTAGAGGTGCACTTAGGCCATATGAGGCAAAATTTCTGCTAGCAGTACATTATATTAGTTACGTTTAAAAAGACTGACGTTTTGGTTTTTATGGTTATTTATAATGGTTTTATACTCACAGTTACCTAAGGTTAACAGTATACCCATGCCAGCATCTGTATCCCGATTAAGGCATAAAACACGTTTGATTTGGTTATGTTAAATTTAATTCAAACATCATCTCCAGTCATGAGGCCTTCGCTGTCAGTGTGACGAGCAGATTTACTGGCAGAGATCAAAGGAGCCCCACAGGCCTGGTCAGCCAGGCTAAACTGTAGGACACTAACCTAATTATATCTTGGACTCAAGCACTTAGAGACCTGCAATCAGTATTCCTCACAAAAACAAGCACACAAGCCTGTGTAAAATGATACGGGTGCATGGAGAGCAAACACCAAGACAACAGGGCAGCACACACATGGTTTACCTGCACGGGTGATTTCATTTCTAACGACTTGTACTGGTACACTGGAGGAGAACGAGGCTGAAACTGTGCTTTTTCTATTGCAACTGGGACAATTTACATCATTATGACGCCTGATAATTTCATATGTAGCTCCATCCAACATCAACCTGAGCTGAGGTCTGATCCCATAGATAGATAGATAGATAGATAGATAGACTACTGAATCCTTTATGCAACAGGTAAGCTACAGCTCCTTTAATTCCCATTTTCTGTCCCTTTCTAAAGCGTACAGGCAGTCACTAGTCAGACTCACACAAAGGCTTTGAGCCCACTTTTCTCATTTCGTCCCTGTTGTCAAGTTGACAGCATCTCTACAGCTCCATGCAGCAACACACACACACACACACACACACACACACACACACACACACACACACACACACACACACACACACAGCACTGTCAGTGGAGAAGAGCAGGCAGGTCTGACGATTGGGAGGATATTATGGCTCTCTGGTTTGAGCGACCCTTGTATTTTATGTGCTTGTTTTTCCTCCCCCATTCAAAAATCAATCAGCATCAATTTACCACTTCCTTGCAAGGCCAAGCAGGGCAGATAGCCATCACATCACATGCACTCCAGCCTATTACAGCACTGGGAGATTTCTATCAGTCGTGAAGTCTCGTGATGAATAATTTGGAGACCTGACGACAACCACAGGAGAGACAGAAATCTCCTTGCAGGCCTGATATTATGCTCTTACGGGCCTATTTCCAACAGGGTTATAATGTCTGTTCGGTGGTGTTTTAGTGTCTGACAGGATTGTTGTTTTTCTGAAGCAGCAAATGTTTAAAAGGCCAGCAAAAAACAAAACAATGTCAAGTCAAAACTCTGATTAAATATGTGCAAATTTAAGCGTCCAGTCCAGCAATAATCGTCTCATTGATGTTTAGGGGGGAAATGGCCTTGTCGCTAAAAGGCCAATTTACTCGACCGGATTAAAATATAAATCTGTCATGAATAGCAGCCGATTGTCTGCTCGCCTGCCTCCTGACATCTGCGCTCATTCTTAGAAATCACGCTGCCAGCAGCTTGTCACGACTTGGATTAGATTATAGATAGGCCCTCTCGGCGTCTCGATTCACAAAATCGATCCTAATTGCTGTGAAGCAAACGATTGGAGAACACGCCCATCGTGTCTCCACTATGATGTCTTCATGCATTTACATTTAAAAGAAGAAGGGGAAAAAAATCCACCGTTAAAAAACACTATCACTTCATTATTATTCACGTAACATTCACGCTCACCTTTATTCCTGCGATGTGGTCCCTCTTCAGCCCGGAGATGGTGATGAGAGGAGGATGAGGAGGAGGATGGGGATGATGATGCGTACGCGGCTGTCGCTGTGAACCGAGTGATGATGCTGTGCGGTTCGGAGGAGAGAAGCCCACGCCATCCACACACACTCAGTGATGTGGAGGGGTCCCCTCCCCCCATGCAAACCCTCACGAGCGCACGAGCACATTAACGCCTTCATATCTGGAGGGGGTTTTGGCGCATTTCTGCACATAATCTGCGCCCGTTTACTCCACTTTTGCACCGGCTGGTGCGCTTTTAAGATCGTGCAATTTATGCCTTTTCCCGATCTGAAGGCAACTTGGTGAAATGATTTGCGCACAAAAAAACGAATTTATATCAAACTACAAGTGAAACACATCCTCGCACGCATGCGCACATTATTTTCAACCATCTGTTTTTTTTACAAATTAGTGATTGTCTGTTCACATGAATATCAAATTGTGTGCACAGACAACACACACGTGCAGGCACACCTGACTCCTGTTGCCATGCCAACCACTTGCCATATTCTTGATCCCCTTCTGCAGCATCAGGACCTGCTACTGAAGAAACGTGAGCTTTCCTCACGGACACTGTGATGTCATCTACTTCAAATACAATTTCTCTGTGGACATCTGATTTAGTGTCCATTTGTGTCACACACACACACACACACAGCTGTGGAGCGGTGAAATGTGCAGTCAGAGCCCCAGCTCCTGGAGATTTGGTGGAAACTTTGAGGACGAGCTAACTTCCTCACTGCTTTCTGTTTATGATACAAAAGCCTGCAACACATTCTACACACACTTTGTAGACTGTGCAGCCAAACAGCTGGTTACACCCCTCATCACCCTTTTTGAGCTACGTTGCTAAAAATGGTGAATTGATATTTGTGGGCGAGAAAGAAAAAAAAAAACATTTACTAATGTACCAAAACTTGTACTAAAAATTTTATTTGTCAAAGGTCTTCATCTGTACAATGACCAAAAAAAATACAAACAGGTGGTTAAATTATTCTCACTGTTACAAACTCGGGTGGATCTTAAGATGTTTTTTAAAAAATGGGACAAAATGAGGGCCAGTTTCTGCCGTCTGAGATGGATTATGGCGGCATTGGCGCCCTCATGGGAGCACGGGGCGGGACACCGGGGGGCCTCGGAGGCATTGGGGGTCCTCTCTGAAAGCCGAAGGGTGGGGGTCGAGGAGGGCCGGCACCGTAGCCAGGTGGAGGCATGGGAGGAGGCCCTCTCATACCTGGAGGCACAGGTGGACCTGAGGAAGAGGAGGAAATTTTGTTTATGTGCCAAAAGTTCGCTACAGTAAGTCCGCATTTTAAACAAGACGATGGTGAAGGTCCTTTAAAAATTCATTGCACTTTGACAGCCCCTCAATACAATTTAGTTTACCAATACCAGGCCTGTTTGTAGTGGCTAATTTGTCAGTGTAGCCATGACAACGTGGATATGTGTCAATGCTACAAATCATTAAATCTATTTTATTTGCATAACACAGATATGTAGATTTGAGGCTACTGATTGCTCTTCTGCAGATGGCACTGCTTTCAGGCATTTCCCTTCAAGCGACAGAGGTCATGTCTGTAAGCCGAAGAGATTTTTCTGTGACAGCAAAGATTCGAGGAGGCGCAGCAGGGCTTACCCATGGGAGGTCCATACG
Source organism: Pempheris klunzingeri (assembly GCF_042242105.1). Taxonomy (NCBI): domain Eukaryota; kingdom Metazoa; phylum Chordata; class Actinopteri; order Acropomatiformes; family Pempheridae; genus Pempheris; species Pempheris klunzingeri. The sequence continues at coordinate 10,845,387 of NC_092027.1, forward strand.
GTGCTCTGGGTGGCATGCCCATAGGCGGGGGCGGGGGCATGCCAGGGGGTGGCGGTGCCCGTGACTGATTTGATCCTGGTGGAGCAGGAGGTGGAGGCACCATGCCCGGAGGAGCAGGAGGGGGCATGGGCATCTGAGGCATACCTGTGTACCAGAAACATTAGTCTCACATCCATTACAGAATTTCATTACATATGTTCAAACGTTAATGATATATTTTTGCAAAACTTCCCACTTGCAGCCACTGTGGAAACATTTCAATCTTTAACAAACGATTACCTGGATGCATGCTGCCGGGAGGGAAGGGTGGTGGTCCAGGTGGGGGCCCACCACCGCCACCCTGTGGGCCTGGCGCTCCCGCATTTGGGGGCATGGGCATTGAAGGGGGCATTGAAGGGGGCATCGATCCAGGCGGAGGAACAGGGGGGAAACCAGGAGGTGGCATGCCTGCACACACACAAGTTGTATTTACAAGTTGTCATTTCATATTCTATTAGCACACAAAGTCAGTAGCCACTGTTCTAATTTTTGTTATAATTATTTTAAGTATCTCATAAATGGGGCTCATTTGTCAGCAATCATATGCACTTTTATTAACAGACGTCATTCGAGATTAAATCAAATCGATCTCATCATCACCTACAGGAATCTACTTCACCTTGTTACTGGTAATAAAACCTGTTGTCTACCCTCATGGCACTGTCCACATTCAACTACTCAATCTATAACCATTAATTAGAGGCAGCTGCTGTACAGTATATGGAATTTGACTTAAAAACAACACTGACTACTTAGCACTGACTTTAAGAAACAAAAACTAGAGATCTAAAAAAATAGACTGTTGGTGCCAGCAAGGGTCTTTGCATCATGGCATAAAGAATTTGCATGTAGAAGATTTTTACATCAGTGGTGAGTTTGTAGCTACAATTTTCATGTTTTAAATCAGGTATTAATGAAAAAGGGAAATATAAGAGTTAACAGAGCTAGCAGCATAATTGCCATTTTGCTAGCATGTCAAACTATAAAAAATATACACAATTATGTTCTCTGTAAGCATGTGACTTGTACTCACAATCTAATCAAACTGTTAATGAGATTTTTCCACATCTGCTGATGAATAGTGGTTGAGCTTGTTCTTACAGTGTACGATTGAAAAGACGAGCCACAGAACAATATTTTTCTATACTGTGTAACCACAGTAATTCAGCCATACCTGGCATGGGCATCCCAGATCCCAGTGCAGTTAGGACCGGTGTCGGAGCACTCGGTGGCGGTGGAGCGTCTGCAAACAGCTGATGTGGCCTGTCTGCCTGTGAGAGAGGGTTCTGTGCTGCCAGGAGTCGCTCTGCGGCCGAGCCATGTCGCTCTCCTTTGGAATCCTTCTTGAAGGCGTAGGACACTGTGATGGGCCTGTTACAGAGGTACTGGCCGTTCATGGCCTCAATGGCCGCATCTGATGCATCAAAGCTTGCGAAATTGATGAAAGCGTAACCCTTGGAGTTGCCGGTGTCTGGGTCTCGCATGATTTTGGGCGTCTGGAGGATCACGCCAAAGGCACTGAATGTGTCATAGAGCAGTTTCTCATCGATCTCTGGGTCCAGATTTCCAATGAAGATGTTAGCACCCACGTCCAGGTTTTTGTTGTGTGCAGAGGCTTTATTAACTCGAATTGGTTTGCCATAGAGCTTTATCATATTCATGATTTTGATGGCGTAGTCAGCATCCTCTTCACTAAGGAACTCCACAAAGCCATAACCTGTGAGGAAGAGAAAATGATGAGCTCCATGATTGTTTCATTAATCTGAAAAATAAATTCAGACTAGTCAGTTTGTGCTTTGGGAAACAGTGATCAGCATTTTCTACTCACCTTGATGTTGGCCAGTGACCCTGTCTTTGGGCATGTGTGTGTTGACCACAGGACCAGCCTGCAGGAAAAGCTCCCATAGTAACGGCTCTGAGACCTTCTCATCCAAGCCACCAACATACACGGTGGCGTCTGAAAATATAAATAAGAATCAATGATAAACTTTACATGGAAAACATCTTATAGAGATCCACAAATTCGACCAAACTCTCCTCTTTCATTTCAAATGAAATATCTTAAATTCTTCTCTTTAATGTCTGAGGGTGGATATTGATAATTATCCTTTACATTTTGTAGGATAATTAATGAAGCATGGGGATACAGTTTATCTGGTGGTTAAAACTTGGTTGGCAACTCCAGTGGTTCCTAATCAGAAGAATATATATCTGCATACTTAGTCTGTTGTGACACCTGAGGTTTGTTGTGATTGAAAGTGCGAGAATACTTAACAAGTCCAAACAGTGAGCTAAAAGTTTGGTACAAATGGTTGATTTAGCATCCAGTTCAAAGTGAACAGGTCACTGAACGGATACTTGAGTTCATCTTACAGGGCTGGGAGAGGGGTGCATCAGACAAACAAGGCTTGAACCACTGGGCTACTTTCAGCCCCTGTACACTCAGAAAAAATTAATCTCAATTAACAATGCTGATTCTCTTCAACATGCATTTCCATTCACTGTTCTAATTCAAACTTATAAAATGTATGTTCTACAGGTCATATTCTCCATCTTCAGCTTGTCAAATGCGGTGTAAAATCACGCGAAATGTCGAGAATTATGAGAAACAATGTGGGAACGATTTCTCAATGGTCGACGCAGACTCTGTAGTAAGTTAGCTTGCTAGGCTAACGTTAGCTATTAGCCAACTGGACGTAGTTACCACTGCTTTTAAAGTGTTAACGACAGCCGCCACGCTTAAATCACTCTGTAAAAATGAACGCTACACATAGGTTATCATATAGCAACAAATAAATGAAATTTAAGAAAATATAATTAAACCGAATGGTTAAATTAGCGGGCAAGTCAAGCTAACAACTACAGACCACTTCCATGTGATCGACCGGTTGTTTACTGCAAACCTGGTGGTTATACGAAGTTATAAACACAACATGAGCAGTCTCAGGTCTGACCAGCAATCATTTCAATAAATGACTGAAACAAAAAGACTGAAACAGCAATTTTAACGATGCAGTTACCTTGGTTTCTTTCAGAAATTGGTCCCGCTGCCATGTTGAATGAACAACGCAGGGCAAGCGTCTTCAGGCGAAGCCCCGCCTCTTCCGGTCAATGTGGCGGAAACGGAAGTATAAAATAACTCCGGGGAAAAGCGATCAAACTGATGATAAATATTTTTGATTAAGAATGTTGTTTATCTGTTTTTGAAAATAAAAATTGACACTCACGTCAACTGCACGGCCACCAACTGCACGGCCACAACAATCATTTAACCCACATGTGGAGACAATTTCACAATTTCACAAAGTTCACAATGTTTTGAATCTGATGAATCCATTTAGTTCAGTTTAGTTTAACGGCTTGAACCTGAATTCAAAAGTCTAACCAGCAACAGGAGTAGCAAATTAGCTATTAAAATATAAGATATAGCAAATTATAATTAATGTGCAGTCATGATATTAACATGTATGCCTAGATCAATAACAAAGATTTTCAATCTATTTCAATCCATCCACAGTTAGAGTTAAATGTGATTGGACAAATTGTTCATATGAACACTACACGCAATGAATAAATTACAAAAATGTTTGTGAAAAGCTCCTTTTCTTGCATACTAACCAGTAAAATAAACCAATAAACATTTGAATGAGCCAATTTATTACATCATATAAATCTACTAAAAGTATAAACATGGAATACAAAATGCTCATAGAAAATACATACAATAAGGGCCTTGAGAAACACTTTTATAAAACAATACTGTATAGAATATGAAACATATAAAAACAAAACTTAATCAACACATCATGCACCAAAAACCAGATGAAAAGCCCATGTTTTTTTTTTTAGAAAATAGACAGCAAAAAAAATATATTGTTTAAAAAAGCGTCCATTGATAATGATCACAAAGGAAGGTCAAAGGCATTAGAGCTCGGGGATTAATGGCTTGTGGTCAAAAATCACACATATAATAAGCATCTAAATCAGGAGAAAAATGCAAAAACACACAATTCATCCAGCCTTATTCATGTAATCAATTCATTTAAGTACTTGTGGAGTTTTTCTTATTAATTACATTTCAGCAGTAAAACATATCGTCCTGCACTCTGGAAGGACAGTATGTGTTTAAACCAGACTTGGTTTATGCTTTAAGGGACAATATGATCACTGATGATTTCAGAAAACAAATCTGCAGGTGAGATTCTGGACAATACAGAGATGAAAATGAAAATGTGAGATTAAGGTAGTTGGATTCAAGCTGCAGAATTGTGAGGTCAAAGTGTTCAAATATCTACTGAAGAGAGATGCAGGGTCTTTGCCAAGAAGACGAAATCACTTAGAAACATTTTCTTACTTATGTTGCACAAATATTTTGCAAGCTGAGTACCAAACAAACAATATAAAACGATTATAAATGTATAGCAAAGGTAGTAAACTTTGATAAATTCTTCATAATCTAATGTCATGTAACACATTTAAGGAATAGTTCGACATTTTGAGAAATAATTGGTGAAGAGTTGGATGAAAAGATTGATACCACACCACCATATCTGTACTGTGAATAGCAACAGGTTGGTTTGATTAGCCACATTATTTCTTGGTTCGCAGCTGTTGCCAGGCAACCAGCAGAAACTCCAGGAAGTTGCTGGTCCTGACCAAAAACAAATGAGGAAGGTCACTGTTTTTGCACTTTGGCACTGGTTGCACTTTATTGCATTATCGTATGTAATTTTTGTGGAATCTCAATGTACAGATTAAACAAATGAGATATAGCATGTTAAGTCGTGAGCTTTAGGAGAGCTGGAGGCAGATTTTATTACCTTTGGACAGAGCCAAGCTAGCTATTTCCTGTCTTTATGCTAAGCTAAACTAGCCAGCAGTCAGTACTGGCTGCAGCCTTATATTTAATCCACAAATGTGAGAGAGGCATCGATCTTAGAATTTAACTCTCTGCCAAAAGGTGAATAATTTCCCCTTAATGTTGAACTATTCCTTTAAGATACTGTAACAGTAATATAGCATGTCATCTATAATTTTACATTTACATGAAATGACAAAAAATGTTGTAAAAGCAGAGTGGAATGTCCTTTAAAGACCTCATTAAATGAAATTAAACTTGAGTTTTTGTCGAACTGTTGCTGGTTACCAGTTCCATAAAGGCACAATGATCCCAGCAATAAAATAACAAAGTTGGTTCTGGTTTTAATGACTCCATCTGTGTGTCTTTGTTTTCTATTTGCCGTCTCCTCAAACTTGGTCTAATCGGTTTCTGCTGTTGACAATCCAGCATTCAGCAGCGAGACGAGGCCTCCTGCTGATTAACTTGCATCGTTCGCTGCTAACACACGTCTCCCCAACCAGAGCCGCACATTATCAATTAAACTCTCAATTCCATTTGATGGGGTCTTAAAAAGGCTACTCACTGAAATGCCTTCGTCCTTATGATGTATTCAATACATTTTAGATAGGTACAGAAAAATAAAGATATCACATTTACAGTATAAACGAAATCAAGCCCTTCAACATATGAAATATTTGAAAGGTGATAAGTGAGTTACATACATTGAATTTAGCCCATGGACAAACACTAGCACTGCTAACAAACAAATTCTGCTTCCAGTATCAAAAACATAAACCACAAGTGCTGGTACTGTTTTGTGTTGACCGCGATGACTCACACATGATGAATCAGCTCATTAAAACCCCCAAATTTCATTTTAACAAAAGAACTTGGTTTTTTGGCCTTCACATTTTACCTCCGATCACCACTGTGTGGTTGTTTCTTCTAGATGAAACACAGGACGTGCACAATCTGTATCACAAGAGTAATTCATGTGTCTAAATGTTAAACAGCATCGCCTTGCAGATCCTTTAGTTGATAGCACACTGAGAATATACATTCAGCTAGTGTCATGTTCACCAAGCATAGAATGATAACTAAAATAGTTGTCCAAAGCCTCCATTAGCCAAAAGAAAAAAGAAAACATAGCGATGGTTCACTATCTGATTTTTCAAAAAACCTGAGCTGCTGTCAGAGCCGTCAGTCACCTGCTGACATTTTTGCAAAGTACCCTCAAATTATTATATGAGCCAATGAGTACATTTCAATGCTTAGTTGAAATCTGGTATCATTGGATGATGCGGTTTCCACATATTTAACATGGAAATATCATGGATATCATATGTGGGATCTTTTGTCCCTTTACTGTTTTTGCTATTTTTGTGGTGATATTTCAGAAATATTCTGATTATTAACAGTCACAGGGTACTTGCCATCAAGGTTTTAAGACCCATACATTTTACTACCTTCACTTGCCCGAGTTAAAAACAATATATGCAAGTAAATACACCCAAAACATGAATGAAACAAACATCAAAATTATCCATACTGTGATCAAATATGTTTGGTTTGATGGGTCATATTAATGTATGTCCCGTACATTCACTGATGAAAGGCAGCTTTTGTCTCTGGAGGTCTACTTTGAGTAAGTATAATATGAAATAATATTAAAAAAAACATGTAAACCTCAGTCAGCTGCTATGCCAAGCACGTTTACAGGTGTAAAAAAAAAAAGCACTGTTATCCTGTAGTCACTAGGCACAAAGAGGTAACGGCTATAGTGGCAAGTGTTTGTTTTCTGGACGAACGTGCATTCTGTAAGTCAAGGCCTGATTACCTGGTCCTCATAACAAAAACACAACATACAAAACCTAAAAGTTCAGACGACATCACCTTTATATCTATGAAGTGATCAATACTGTTACCGGGAATCCTACAGAGCGTGAAGGCATGTTTCCACAATGGACGGCAGGTTTAGTGCGAGGGCAGGGTGGCAGTGTTGGCTGCATTGAGTTGGCCCACGGCTAACATCAGGATGTCTTTCTTCTCTTTATAAAAACGCAGTTCTCTGCCCGCCAGCCTGGCATCCTCCAGTTCCCGCTCCGTCGACGCCAACTCCTGCGCAATAGTGTTCGCTACGCTCTGTTCTCGGTTCACCCAGTCGGCAGCCATCTGAGTGCGCATGTCATCATCCAGAGCCCGGTGGGAATAGTGAGCCAGCACCTCCTGCACAGAAAACAAGTGGGGTGATGTGAGAGCGGTCCTGCCAGCTCGTGATCTAATGAGACGTCTGTCAAAAGGTGAAAGATGGAAGGTGAAAGATATAAAGCAGCATTTCCCATTTTAATTGGTAAAAATGTTCGCGGAGATACTGATCTTAATGAGAAGATTAGGTATCTGCCAGACACGATCAGTCCACATTAAATACAGTTAGTTCTTCAGTGTCTCAGCTATCAGTTACATTAATTTAGTCACAGCGGGCAGCCAAGTCAGTTTTTAGCCCCACAGCAGTCTTTGGCCTCATGTTGCCTCACATAACATTGATCCCACTGAATTCCAGGCAGTGTGTAACGATTTCTAATGTGAGCACAGGTATTGGATCTGTATTTGATATCGAGTCGAGGTATCAGATGTGCTTCACATGTACAACCAAGAGGATAAACTGTAACGCAACTAGATATCATTTCTCAAATCCACCTTTGAGGTAGACAGTGTCATAATTCATGACCTTATTTCCCAGCTCTCTTTCTTTCGCAGTGTGGAAGAAAAAAAATGTTTAATCTGTCTGGACCGGTCATACCATGTAGGGAAAGATATGATGCTTTGTTTAGGAAACTTGATGGAAAGCGGTGAAAACTACTACTGTGCTTGGATAACTGAAGCCATCTGTGAGCTGAATGACTACCATACAGTACCTGTCGGGAACACTGTCGCTCCCTCATGGCTTTGAGACTTCCGTTCCAGTGCAGCAGCTGGAACACAGTCATCAGCTCCTGAAACACAAACACAGAGAAAGTCAGCAGCAATAAGGGATCAAACTCACTTCAGAATAGTCCATATGTAGCAATTCAGGAGTGCAAACCATGCATGCTTCCTTTAGACTTCCTGTTTCCGATTAAGCATAGGAATAAGAACCAGAAATCCGCTTAAAAGCATGTATTTTGTCTCTTTCCGTTAGTTGAGCTCAATGTACGCAAAAATATCTACATCACCTGGCTCAGACCTTGCTGATGCTACTGTCACACTATCCTGGTGCATTTGAAAAGCATAAAACACAACTTATTTGAAGTTCACACAACATTCCTGAAGCTTATGCACCTGAAACTCCAGCATGGATTTTCCTTTGTTGGATTCAAGCATGAAGCGAAATGCCCCGATTCCTGTGTTGGGATTGTCGGCTTCTTCTCTGTTTCCCTGTAAAAAACAACGACAACTGGTTAATGTCTGCTATGGCCCAGACAACAGCTTGACACTGGAGTTTTGGGTAAAATATAATGATGAGAAAATAATGAGGATGTGAACAAGGAGAACAAGTAGTTGTTTTGTGGTACATCTTAAGCAGAAGCCACTTTGGCTAAAGTGATTTTAGGAGGCAATACTTTTTATATTATCGCCTTTTTTATGTTCCCCACTTTGTACATTGTCCCTATTTTATACTTATACCTCTTGTTTAAACTGTACATATTTTTATGTTTATATCACTGACTAACAGTTTTTTCTACTTTTGCTATTCACTTGCTGCTGTAACACTGTAAATGTCTTATATCTCTTATCTTATCTTCCTTAATTTCCTTTGCATTATGTACTGTACAGCAAATATCCTCATGCATGTATTTAACTGCACTACATATACATACTTGCACAAGTATCTTACACATGGATCCTTTTCTTTTTATGTTTTTGTCAGTGTGGTGACATGATACGGGCATACTGTGACTTTAAGACTAAAGCACATTCTGTAATACTGTCATTTATTACATACATTGAAGGAGGCCAGGGCCTCACTGACGCTCTTCTCAATGAAGTCGTCTGTGATGCGACGAGAGGGATGTTCATTGAAAACAGAGTTCATCAGGGCTATCTTGGCAGCGCTGCGTCTTGCCTCTGCTTTGGTGGGACAGAACTGTCAAACAAAGAAGAAAACAATTCATTATCTTGCTGCCATTTTTGGTATGTTGTGGTTACAAACTTGTCACATGGTACTTGAAGCCTACATTTTTCTTATATTAATCGTACAGTATGAAGGGTTCCTTCAAAACAAAGCACGTGCATTGATGTCTCTGATTGCAGAAATATTACCTGGAAACTCCCGAAGCAGCTGCCTCCGGGGAGGCTAACATAGCAAACATATGGAGGGCTGTTGGATGGGACCATCTCATAAACAACTAGAGCCCCGTTGCGCAGGTCGGCCCCTCTGCTCAGCTTCATCTGCCAAAACTCCTGTAGAGCTTCCACCACGTTCACTGGAGGGCACAGAGATAAAAGGAGCTGCGTCACATTGCGATACATCAACACTTTATCTTGTAACTAATCCTATTTATATAAAGCTACTCTGGTTCCTAGAAATCTGAATGCTTTTGTGATCAGCTTGTGGCATTAGTTTCTGTTCTGTGGTCTGTGCAACATCCTCTCTAAACACAAAGATGGAAAGGGTGGGGGGGAAGGTCATCTCAAGGATGCCTGAGGTTTTTTCCTGAAAATATTTAGGTGGCTGCTTAGAGGAAATTCTGCATCACGCTAGAGGAGCTGCTTAAAGAAACACACCCTCATCTCTCCACTTTCTGTGCCCATGTGAGAAAGTTACATTCCCACCCAACAACAACAAAAAAAGGCAGTAAAATTTGCAACTGAGTAATTATCCGGGTTTGGGTCTGTGGAGAGACGTGAGTGCAGCCAACATTATCCACGGCTCTTTGACTTCTGTTACCTCTCAGCTCTTTCCCGCTGAGCTCTCACTGTTTGATGCGAACACAGCCAGCCTGCTTCCCGCTGTCGTCCTGAGGTTGGAGCCTGATGAGAACATTTTAGAGCTGCAGACTATTGAGGCCTCGGTAAACAAGCTGAAATATCCTCTGCCATCAGATATATAAATCCCTAAACTGCAATCCAAATCATTTTGTTATTGCTCTCAATGTGTGTACAAGTAAAACGCTATTGTGGCTGCCAATTCTGAAGTAATAACTTATGTGCTATTGAAAACAGCAGTTTCAGTATTTTGAACAGCTCTCTGTGATAGTATCTGCAGTATAGTTTGTTAAAAAATTACAAAACAGATTCTTTATTATAAGTGTCCTTCCATAAAAAGTACCATAAGCCAGTACTAGATGTATGATGAGACAAAGGATGTGCAATATGTTGAATTTTAGTTTTCCTAAATGAGAGGCGTCCTAAATTAGGTTTGACAAACCAAATTCAGACCCTGACAAAGTTATTTTTGAGCGCCCAAAGGGTTCAGGACATAAGATAAGATTTTGGTCTGTTTTGTTATCAGTTTTTGAGCACTTCCTGAAAGATTAAGCAGGAAGAGGCAGGAAATATTGGGACGTAGAGGAGGATGAAATGTGACAATGGTGCTGGCGCAGACTCAAACCCACCGTCACAACATATCTGACAAATGCAGCGCAGGTATAAGTGGAAATAGAAAAACTATCAAATAAATGATCACTGACTGAATTACTTGACTTAATAGTGTTTTTTATGGCAAATGAAAGCCGTTCGGTTCCTTAGTAATGGTATAATTATGGTACCTGCAAAAATAATTGCTGCCAAATGTTTAAATATAACAAGTTCATCTGTAAAAATGTGATCATTTACGTAACACGCTTTTCTCCTCAAGAGTAAGTCACAAAATTGGAGCACCATAAAGACAAAAATATAGGCCTGATAACACCGACTTTATGGTGCTGCCAGTGTTTGAAGGTGTTAAGCAGCCTAAATGCGATAGAATGGGGAGACAGCTGTTAGTCGGAGCTCTGGGGGACAGTCTTTTAGAAATAAATCCTATTAGCACAGGACAGGAACATTTGTATTGGCTCCAACTGCAAACAGTAGAGCAGCTTTTGGTCTAATAAGCTCTTTCTAGTGTGCTGTAGTGATAAATAAAAAAGCTCTGTGACAACCAAGTGATTATCATGAGGAAAATAGTCTAAATGAGCACAAATCAATTATATTTCATTATGTTTTAGAACATCATTAATAGTATTGCAAGAAATTATCCATCTGCTACTACTTACTTAGACATAAAGTCTGGATTAGCCGTCTCTATAAAGATGGATAAACTCTATTTTGCTCAATAAAAAAGTGGATAACCTAGTTTTATTCAGTGCATCTTTGCTGTTCCCAGAGTGTAAAGCCCCTGTTCCCCCCACTATTCATCATTTTCACTGTCTACATTGCAGGACCAGTATTGTACCGTGTCCAATGTAAAACAAGATGGATTTACTGTGGCTAATTTCTAGGTATAATAGCTTATTGTTGGTAGATGTAATCCCCCCGAGCTGTGGAAGTTAATCCTATAATGAAGTGACTGAAGCCACGTTTACTACAGCCATGTAAATATCAAAGGGAAACTTTTAATTCCACACACAAACATTACTGCATAAAATGTCGCTTATAAAGCCAAATAAAGTGGCCATATTTGACACTGTGGAGAACAACCATGAATATTATAACAGTGTAGCTCATGTATTTCCGTTCCTAATCCACTTCCAAACAAATGGCGCAGCTAAAAGTGGCTCTCAGCTCCTCAAAACTCCCCAACTACTGAACAATAAGACCCACATTAACACCATTATCTCCATATTCAACGCAGCTTTTTCTCCGCATTTAGCACAGTTTTATTTCTATTTGTGTTACCTCTGCCATAGCCCTGTGTGTGTTTGGCGAAGCTGCGGACCACAGCCTCCACCGCCTCCTTCAGCACCGCCGGGTTCCCCGGGTTACAGTGGCCGGCGGCCCCCGGCCCCAGCCCGGCTCCCACTCCGCCGTACAGGCTGTGCAGCTGCAGCGGAGGCGGCGGCGGAGGAGGCCCGGACGAAGCGGCCAGAGAGGCCGGGGAGGGCAGCAAGGGCGCGATGGGGACCGTAACCCCGGGCCGGAGAGAGGAGCGGAGGGTCCCGGTGGGTCCAGAGCCGAAGCCGATGCCTGGCTGTAGCCGCGGAGGGCGGACACTGTCCGGGATAACGTTGGATTCCATTGTCCCAACGTAACGTCTGCGGAGCTCCGGCCTGGACGGAAACTAAAGCGACCCACCGATCCGGGTTCAGGCTCAGATATGGTCTCTGAGGGCTGCACGGACAAAGTGTTTACAGGCTTTTGTCAATCACAGACTGAAGAAGTACTCAGCCGATGTTCATTAGACACAGTACGGCGCTGCTGTGCATCCTCCTCTCTGGATTAGGCTGCGGGACTGTCAGTCAACGGAGGCCTTCAGGGACCCCTCGGATTCTACTGCTCTGGAAATCACACCAGTGTTTTTGCATGTCTGGCCATAATAGATGTGGTATGGTTCTTATGTGAAGGGGTGTGAGTTTGTATGATAGCTTCTCATAATTTATTGTGCTGTTTTTTTTGGGTTTGTTTTCAGCAACCGTATTTTTGTGAATGGTCTGCTCAGCTATAATGTTTGGTCTGTTCAAATATTCTAGTTATATTATTTAGGCCAGTCCTCGCCCCAGAAAACTGACTGTGACTTTACTGTGTTTAAACCAGCTCTGATTTATCGTAATGTTACTGTGTTTCCTCCATATTGCAGTTTTATTCTTACGTCTGTCCGTGTTTATGCGTTATCATATCTGTTGCATGTCTGTCTTTCCTCTGTGTGTGTGTGTGTGTGTGTGTGTGTGTGTGTGTGTAAAGGTTTCCATTGGCCAAACTGAGTGTAAAAATATAGACTTTGTCATATGCTGCGAATACTGTGTACCCCTTTGAGGCACAGTAACCTTCACTATGACCTTGACACTGACTTTACTATTTTATTTAAGTGCACCTTTAGTGTCTAATACTTTCACAATGTTTTATTGATATTTGGTCAGAAAAATGAACTAAAATAATGAGGCTTTATGTTGTTGTGTTGGATTGAATTACATTACTTTAAAAGGCGTTTCTAATGTTTTGTGCAGGATGGAAGGATTTTAAAAAGTCGCCCAGGTACTGGTGGAAGATGTAGTGCCACTAAAAAAAATGATTAAACAAGCAAATTACATTACATAACAGAATAGTACAGCTTGTAGCTACTTGCAGATTTCTGATAGATGCTTGTTTGTGCTCCTGATATGTAAAAAACAGACTTAAAATATTTGCGTCAGCTACAAACAGAGTCAGATGCATTTCTCTTTTACTGCAGTCTATGTACTACTAATAGAAATTGACAATTTGATTGTTCGTGCCCTTTAAAATCAGTCATAAAGGTGCTGCAGTTGTAACACTTCAATACAGTTACTCAAATGTCACATTTTGCTTACCGGGGCAACAGTTAATTACATTTTTTCTTCACAATGTGAGGTTTGTTTGAATATATGCATGCTGTTGTGATATTTCCGACATTATCTGTAGCACCTGAAGGCAGCAGTGGAAAGTCAGTGAAATATCAGGACTGGAAATCTGAGCCTCCTCTGTTCTCCTCTGGCACCAACAGGGAACAACTACAGTGTGGGTTTCTTACAGGCTACTTACAGCTCTGCAGCCTGGAGCATGTGATTAAAACTTGGAAGCGGACAAACTCAGTTTAGTCCATAAGAGGGCGAAACAAAATGATGATCCTTCTCTGAGAAAATTAAACAGACAGTGCAAGTTTGAAGTGAGTGGGTTTAACTTTGAGTCATTAGACCACCAACACTGTGCTGAACAAAGACCTGAAGAGGAAATGGGACCTCCTCTTGTGCTCCCAAAATGTTTTTTATGACTCTCTGGAACTTGTGTAATTTTTCATACTTTCTGTGGTCTGGTGTGAAGCCAGAGGAGTGTGGAGGGGGAACAAGGGAGCATTTGAATATGTCTTCTTTTCAAGCTGAGTTTGCAAAAAAGCTATTTTTTTTTTGTAGCAAATTCAAGTAGAATGAGGGAAGCCAAAAACAAAAAGTCTAAATCATCTATTTGAGATGTCGCCTGTTAACACTGTTTACTTCAGAATACTCAAACACACCCACACACTATGCTTCGCTATCTTTGTGGGGAATTCCCATATACTGTAACTAAAAAAACGAACCTATCCCTAACCAAGACCTTCACCCTAACCATAACCATCACCAAAGAAATATTTTGACACTTTTAGTTTTGTCAATAACAACAACATAGTTCAGGAAAACGTTGCTCTCCCAGTGGAGTCCATCCAAATGGCCCCACAAAACACTGTGGGCCCCAAACTGTGGGTGTTCTCCCAGTTTACTGACCCCATTAAGTCCGTAATACAAGGACACGAACAAACACACCCACACACACACACACACACATCAGAAAGGAAAATCAACAGTCATATATCTAAATTGTAATGAGTGTTTGGCTCACTGGAGGGCGTGCTCTCATTTCATTACATCAGTTAATAGCCTCAGCTATGCAGCTCAGTGGCATTTGGACGTTGATGTTCTCCAGTCGTTTTTCCAAAGCTCAGTTTGTATAAGCAGCAGCGTGTTTGCTGCCCAGCAGGGTTTTAGCAACGCCAAGTTCCATGATGGGTACGGCTTCAATGTACGAGGCTTCAAAGCAAGTTAAAGTTTATTAGAAGGGATCCTCTGACCCAAATACTGAATGTACTTATTTTTTTCCATTTTAAACTACTTTATACTTTTACTCAATTACATTTCAGAGTTGACTATAGTGTTTTTTTACTCCACTACATTTACCTGGCAGCTACAGGTTACTTTTCAGAATGAGATTTTACATAGAAACACATTATGATAATCTTATGACATACGATGTATTTTTGAGGCCCGTTGTCATGTTTCGGATGTCTGAGGTGTTGGTAGTTCCACCAAAAATACATTTCTCCTCTAAACCTCTCAGGTGGTTTCAGTTAAATCACTGTGTGAAGCCAAAAAGAAGCAAAATGATCCAATATTTCACAGAAAAAAATGCAAAGATTAGAGAAAAGTCCAGAAAGTGAATGCAAATTTGCGCAGCAGAACCTTGTTTGTTCACCTCCCCTGTCCCGTTGATCGTCTCATGACTGCTCGGATTTATCTTGTGACCCATTAAAGGAAGCCCAACTCCGCAACTCTGGACTAAACCACCTACTTTAACAGTACATACAAAGAAGTCAAACCGGCTCCACCTCCACCAGCTACAACAGCAAAATACTGATCCAATAATGTCATGTAGACTAACATTTCAGTCACAGGGGCCATTTTTCTTATTTCTTCTCACTTCTTTTTATTCTTACTTTTGTCACTTTAAGCTCATTTTACTGATATTACTTCTCTACCTTTACTTAGAGTTTGATTAAATGACTTTTTCTTACACCAACTAGCCAAAACATGAAAATACTGCTTACATGTTACTGCAACAATAGAAACTAACCCAATAATGTGATTTAGCAGTTACAGCGTATGTATTTCAATATAATAAAATCAAAACACTCTGAAATGCAGAAGTCTGTATGATGAGCACTATTTCCTGCTCGTTTTTCTCCACCAAACTGTCTCACCACTTCTCCCTGCTGCAGCGTTTTCATATAATATCCAGGTCTGCGACAGCCTCGCATGCCTTGCATACCGCAGCAAAGATGGTTCTACGTCTGGAGCTCTTTTTTTGTTTTAAGAGGATGGCTTTGAGAGACATAAACAACCTAAGCTGTTTCCACCAGGGGAGTCCAGGCCGGTGATGAGCAGACTGTGGACAGCGAGAATAATCTCTGTTTGAAAACACTCCCACATCTGGATTTGATCTTTGCTTTATAGTTAAAATCTGAGTGTTAAAAGTCCCGTGCCGGGCTTTCCCGTCAGATGAACTTAGACTCACAGGACTGTCGTTCAAGTTTTATTATACAGCTCGTGTTGTTTATGTCCGCTGCTCAGGTATTTTCTCTGCATTCCCATGTCTTGATTAGTCTATTACTGACTGGGGTGGAGTGAAGTTGAGAATTAATTACTTTACAACAACCATAAAAACAGATTTGTAGCAATAACAAACCAAAGGTAGAAGGTTTACATCCACATGAATGAGTGTTGAAGGTTTCTCCCCTAAGGACAGCTAAATGAGCCGCATTGTTACTAAAAGTCTTGGTTTCTCTGTAGGAAATAGCTTTCAATCGTGTGATTTCTACATCTGTTCATTGAATTAAGACCAATAAATATGAAAAGTCAAAAGAAAACAGGAGGCATAACCACGTAGATGTTTAGGTGGACATTCACCTTAAACCAATTAAAGTTCAAGACATAAATAGCAAGTAAGCAGAAATCAGTACTTAGACATGAATGAGCCGTGAATATCTGTGCTAATGTTTGTGGTAATCCAATCAGCAGCTTCAGATACCTCATGGTGATCCCAGAGGAGTGATCTTGGATTCCAGTGACATAAAACTTAAATTTGATTGCCACTCATTTCTTTTATTTAGTGTTTATTTTCTTTGGAACAGGCACATGGACCACTGCCACGCAGCAGCAGTACATTTACTCAAGTACTGTAACTTTAGTACAACTTTGAGAGACTCATGTTTTTCTTGAATATTTCCATTTATGTCACTTAATACTTTTACTGCATTTCATTTTCAGGCGTTAAAGACAATAAATACATATTACACTTAAAAAAAAAAAAAAAAAACATTTATTTGACAGCTGTACTGTTACTGGTTACTTTGCAGATTTAGATTATCAATAAGAATCATAAATAGACAAATAAATTATGATATATTTTATGGGTTAAGATACAGTATATGAAATAAATAAAAGAAGCTCCATCGTTACCAGCTGCCACATTAAAGTGATGAACACATGAATGCATCAATAACTATAGTTCAATAACAGGATACAGGCCCACTATGACTCTGGAGTGGGATGATGACTGCTTTTACTTTTGCTACTGTAAGTATATATCAATGCTAATGTATTTTCATACTTTTACTATTGTATTTTTATGTAAGTAAAATACCTGAATACGTCTCTCACCCCCGCGTACCGCAGCATGTGCAGTTATCTTGTCTGTTATCTGCTGAAGCTGATGTGGCATTATCAGAAGGTCGCCCAAACGTGACCTCACTGTCATCACGGTGATGCTGTTACCGGTGATTAAGTGGTTCATTTAATCAATACGATAAGACTCACAGTCATGTTGGACAGTCAGCAGAGGGGCTGGTGGACTTTGGTTTAGTTTGCCCAGGTGGCACAATGAGCAGCAAGGGTCAGCACCGTCAGTCCCTCGCCGGAACAAACATCCAATAACGTTTTGTTTCTTTATCTTGTCCAATCAGGTTCACGCCACCGCAGGACTGCATCACCGTGCTGGACTATAAGAGACGTGAGAGTCCTGCAGGAAAGCACCATCCGGTCCAACTCCTCCTGCGGTACAGGTCAGTCCACCTCTGTTCATCTCATTCTCTAATGGGCTTTTGATACACTAAGACTATTCCACAAGTTCTTTTCAAACATGAAACTACTAATTGTGACTAAAGTGCAAAATGTAACTATATATTTATATTATATGTATATGTGTATAACTTAATAACCAGCTACTTGTAGGATTTGCTGCTGAAAGTTTTGATCTTTTAGTTTTCAGTGTCGCACTTTCATGTAAAGTTTTGTCACAATCCCTACTAACATTCAATGTCCCTATTGAAAAGTTTGTGAACAATATTTCCATTTACTTAGTTTCGTTTCATCATTTGCCAAAGAGTTTCTTAAGGGACAACACACACAGCTCAGAAGGACAAATGTAGAAAGCTTGAGAGGAAAAAAAAGCCACCCTGGTATATTTGTATGCACTTAGACGTATAATTACAGGCCTAAAAATGATATAAAATCAGGTTTAACTACACAACACTTGTTTTGTTCATCTGCAGCATTGGTAGTTTTATCTATTTTCTTTACTTTTCACATTACTGCAAACCATTCTGGGGCATGTTGAAGGCTTTTCACATTTTCAGCATGTCGTGGAAAAGCAGTGGTACAGGCTTCTTCGATCTGAATTCACACCTGCTGTGTGAATTTAACTGTGACACTAATGTGGATTACATGTGACCTCTGACAATACCTCTGGTTTTTAACTTTATACTAATATCCTGCACAGTCTGAATTAACACTAAACCAATGTACAAAATATATTTATGATTTTAAATTTAATTTTAAAAATCAAATACCAGACACTTGTGTGGATGGGTAGAAATAAAAAGCCTTTAATAAAAACCAACAATGTTTATTGGCACAGTTGCTTTACTTAAAGTGTCAAAAACATTATAAAGTATGTATTCATAGTAAAAACAAAATCTTTGGGTGTAGCTGCTGGAAAATTATGTAATGTTAATATATATTTATTTATGTTAATATAGAAAAAAAAAAAGATATTTGAGCATAAAGGCTCCCACCTGACCTCAGGACACATATCACACATCTCAAGGTTCACTTCTTGGTGTTTTACTGGAGGTGTTGCCAGGACGCCCCTGATAAGCCAGATACCGTTTACAATGTAACGCGTGGGGTTTGGACAAACAAGCAGTGACTAAAAAATATTTATTTTATTACCTCAGGTTTGGGTTTTCCTGGAGCAGCTTTTATCAGTGAGTCACCTGATTGGGCAACAGGAGGTCTTCCTGCTCTCAACATCTGAAAAATAACATCATGAAACAGCTTCACAGCTGCTTTGTCATCTCTGTCATTTTGGTTTTAGACATTTCAAAGTTTAAATGAACTGCTCTGCTGCCCCAAACAATTGAAGATGAACTCAAGCAAAATTGCAGAGCAGGATGCAGTGGTTACACTGAGCAAAACTGAAGAGAGCAACATGTTGGCACACATAATTAAACAATCTTTGTTTTTGAAGGTCTCCGACACTCAGCAGCCATGAAATTCTCTCTCATCGCCGCCGTCGTCGTGCTCGCTCTGGCACAAGGTATGACCTTCACACAATTACTAGCAAACTTGTTTATTGCATTGTTTTTAAAAAAATATTGACTTCATTTTCTTTTTCTTTTTTTTTTTACTTTGGAAACCCTCAGGAAGCTTTGCACAAGATGTGACTGATCTTGAAAAGCTTGGCAAGTACTTTGAGGACATGAAGACCAAAATCGCCCAGGACCTGACTGAGATTATCCGTACCCAGGACCTGGCAACCCAGGCTCAGTGAGTACAGCGAGACTCCACACTGTGACCTCCTCATGCAGGGTTTAGTGGTGACTCGTGTTCAGGATGATTACAGACTACTTGCTGCTGACCATGTTAAAATTTAAATTAGATTTCATTCTTTTTAAGTGAAGTAAATGCAAGCAAACACAGTGGTGGGATGTAACTATTTACTCGAGCAGTGCGCTCCAGATTTCTCCATGTGGTGGTTCATCATGTTGTTCCTCACAGGACCTTCATCGAGGACAGGAAAACCCAGATTGAGCCCCTGGCCGCTCAGTTCCAGGAGCAGCTGAGGACCGTCGCCTCCAGCGTCGAGCAGCAGATCAAGCCCCTGACCGCCGACGTGCAGGCTCAGATCCAGCCCATGGTCCAGCAGTTCCAGAAGCAGGTGGAGGACCTCTTCCAGAGGGTGATGGGGCAGGCCAGAGCTATTGGCCAGTAAACTGTCCTTCCAAAACGATGCAAATGTGCCACCGCACCACCATCTTGCATGCGATGGCAGGCCTGTACAACAGCCTGAGATGTGTTTAAGTGCCCCAACATTGATATTTATTATCTCTGACCCAAAGCACAATTAAAACTTGAAACACAACCTCAGTGTCATGTTTTTTTTGTGTGTGTTTTTGACCATTTTACCAGTGGAGTTCTGAATTACTTTGCTTTGGCCAACAGAACCCACCACATTTGGGAACTCCTACCATGAACAGGCTTATTCTTCACTAACTTCACTAACAGCCAACAACAGACAGAAGGATTATTTTATGTGTTTTATTCAAGCAAGCAAAGGTCCAGGGAAATTTCACAAGAACGGGCCTCTCCAGCCCAGACATTCAAACATTTAAAAGGGATAAAATGGCAGAAAGGAATGCTTCAAATCTTATTTTGCACAGATTTCTCCTCTAAAACCCCTCATAAATTGATCATTTTCTATTTTAACTTTTTCTCTTTTTTTGGTGCATTTTTTCTTTTTAACTCTGCAAACCAGGCCTGGTGTTTCTGTTCATTTCAGGCCTGACTGCAGACTTGTTTCCATTGGTTTTTTTAATATATTATTTGACTTCTTTTTACTTTGTTTTATGTATTTTTAACTTTTTCCACTATTAAATTCTTTTCTTCATCGGTGAAGCTGGTCTCGCAAGGTTCCCCACTCCTGTGAACAGAAAACAAAAACACCATGACATCAACAACTACAAGCACATCTGCTTCAGAGGGAGAAAAAAAGAAAAAACAAAACACCAGGCTTATGTCAAACCTGTGATTATAACTGTGGATATAACGCTACAGTTGGAGTAACAAGGCTTGTAAATGTACAATTAATTAATGTACAAGTAGAGGGATCATCATGAGGAGCAATAATCTCCCAACAACATCTCCTTGTTAAAAGCAGCTCTGGAAAACTAGCGGTACCTTGGATTCAGACACTTGGGACACCAGCCGAGTTTGTCACTGTCTTCTGGGCGGCCTCCTTGGCCTGGTGGGCCTGAAGCACAGCCACCGCCTCATCCACCTAGAAAGACAAGTTGTTTAAATTTCAGCAACACCACAACATCAAGGTGGGATGATCTCAAAGTGACGACAAGATCCACTTTTCCTGTGTCTTTGGTGGTGGGCATGTTTCCCTGGACGTGTATTAAGACCAGAAAATACTCTCTCCACTCCATGCTCTTTTTTTATTTTTTTTTATTCATCAAATCCTGGTAAACTCTTCTTGGAAACACCACACTTTGTCAATATTAATGACATAAGTGCTTACCTTGGAGCGGAGAGACTCCGGGGACTCCAACATGTGGAGCAGCTCTGAGTTGTCAATCTCCAGCAGCATGCCAGTGATCTTTCCTGCCAGGCTTGGGTGCATGTTCTGGATCAGTGGAAACAGACGCTCACCTAGAGGAGGCACAGATGCAGAGGATTTAAAACAGGATGCAATTAACGCTCAACAGGAACCTGTGACTGAGACAACACTGAGTAACCTCTGCTTTATACAATATACAGCACACAAGGCTGTAAAGGATACTGTCAGTGCGCAGTGAGAGGCAAGCGAACGTGATATGTGGTCATGAAAAGCTGTGGCTGACTCATACCCAGCATCTGCTTCTGTTCCTGTGGTGGAGCGGCAGCCAGCATGGAGGCAGTCAGAGGCTCCTGTCCCTGAACGTGAACAGCAGGCTGAGGGAGAAGGACGCAGGGCATTCAGAGTCACAGAGCATTTTGAATTTTCCCCTTTTCGTTTGGCCTAACAAAGAAAGGTGCTCTCCTGCCTACCTGCTGCATGGTGACTTGTGGCTGAGCAGTCATGTGCTGCTGTGGATTGCGGACTCCTGCTGCATACTTGTACTGGGGGACTCCACGCACAGGGGCGCCTGCTGCAGCGGCTGCGTTGGCTGGTCGGGGGCCCATGGTCTGAGCCGCTGCAAGAGTCGCCAACAGGGGGACAGAAACATCAACACAAGCAGCGGCCACACAGTTAGGCAGACTATAGATTAAGTATAGGTGACTGACCGACGCGCTGGGTGGACATCATGCGGGGCACCTGGGAGGCAGGCCGCATGGTACTGAAGGTCTGAGGGCGCGGTGCTGAGGGACGCATAGCACCCGGCATATTCTGGAAGTCTAAGAACGCACAAACACATATTAGTTTCATGCACAAGTACAAACAACTCCTTTCACTTTGTTTTAATGTGCTTTACAAATGTAAATATACAGTATGATGAAAGAGCAACTTTTAAGGAGCGAGATACTCACGTTGTGGCCGGACACCTTGGGTGGCCCAGCGCGGGCTCGGGCGGAGCTGGGCCATCTGCCCAGCAGCCGGGTAGTAAGCAGCACGGTTCTGGGCCTGAGGTATGGCTGCCATGAAGTAGCCTGAGGGCGGGGCTGGCTGGTAAGGATTGATGACTGGGTTTGGCACTGCACGCACACTGGCCATTCGCTGCATGTACTGGTTGGTCAGGTGAGCTTGACGCTCCTCTTTCCTCTGGGCCAGGGCCACATACAATGGCTTGGTGGCTACAATGCGTCCATTCATTTCTGTGACCGCCTTGGTGGCTTCCTCTGGGGATGAGAAGCAGACAAAGCCGAAACCTTTGCTGCGCCCGCCCTCCATCATGACCTGAGAGTG
This sequence comes from Pempheris klunzingeri, assembly GCF_042242105.1. NCBI lineage: Eukaryota > Metazoa > Chordata > Actinopteri > Acropomatiformes > Pempheridae > Pempheris > Pempheris klunzingeri. The sequence continues at coordinate 10,867,651 of NC_092027.1, forward strand.
AGAAAATCAAATGAGACTAATGAATGAATCTGGACACAGATAAAGAATATTAGTGCCGGTAAATGGAGGCAGTATCGCAGCCATCTATTATTTACAGAAGTAAACAACTGAGGTCCTAACCTTGGCACTGGTTATGGTGCCGAACGGCGAGAACTCCTTTCGCAGACGTTCGTCGTCAATTCCATCATCAAGGTTCTTCACGTATAAATTGACACCCTGAAAATAAGGCGATAGTAGTGTTAACTTTTGTGGTTTTGAAAGCACTTCATATTAGGCAGTGACAATGCAGCGCCAACAGCCTGAAAAGTGTCCCTTTATTGTTTATTTCATGTGTTTGTCAGTAGTACATATTTATCCCCAGAATCCACGGTGAAGAAATGTGGGGCCCATGAACTACAGTCATTGTTGCAGCCATTTTGGCCAGTGTTACCCACTGAGGAGGGAGCACTGAATTTGACAAAGCTGCAGTCTTTCAATGCTTCAGATGATATGAATGAAAATAATTAGGTAACTGGAAACAGCCTGAGATGCATCATTTTGTGAATTTGGAAAATAAAATGCACCTGGTAGCGAGTCATTCGGTCTTGTTTCATTTGCTCAAATTTGCGTTTGAGTTCCGTCTGTCGCTCCACCTTTTTCTGGGCACGGCCGACGTAGATTAGCTTGCCGTTCAACTCCTTACCATTCATCTCATCCACTGCCTGCAAGCAAGCAAGAAAACTCCGTCTGGGCAGGGAATGGTGGACATTTCCAGGTGGTCACCAGAAAACTGTTGGTATAAGTCTTACCTTCTGGGCGTCCTCGTGCCTCTCAAAGCTGACAAACCCAAAGCCTCGAGACTTTCCATTGTCATCTGTCATGACACGGATACTCATGGCGTTACCTAAACAGAGACATAACTTTTTGTGAATATGCTTTGCTCTACAATGTTTTACTGCAGAGGATCAAAACACTGTACGTGCAAGTATGTACAGGCACAGACAAAGTTATTTGACATGTCGACACCCTGACTGACCGTATTTATTGAATAGTTCCCTCAGCTTCTCATCATCCATGTCTTCACCAAAGTTTTTTACGTAGACATTTGTGAACTCCTTGGCTCGGGCACCCAGCTCAGCCTCACGCTCCTTGCGAGATTTGAAGCGACCCACGAATCTGCATTGAGATGGACATTTAGCGACATGTTAATACACATCTAGTATATTTATAATTACAGGAATAATAAAAACATCTTCTCTCACCACAGTGCTAAAGACAACAGTGTATGCTCAGTAAACTGTATGAGCCATCGCATCATCAAGTTTGCTCTAAATATCACACAATGTAGACTAAATGAGCTGTGAACGGAATAGCTCAGTCTTGATTTCCCACATATCTTTTTATTCATTTATCTCTCAGTAACGTCAACTGAAACTGCTGAAAGTGCTAAAGCATCATTACACAACCTTCAAATTTCAAATCAGACCAGGCACAATATTAATTCAACAAAGTGCCCCCCAAAGAAAATATTTCACACATTAGTAGGCACCAAAAAAACTGTTTAAAACTAGTTGAAACATTCACTTACACTTTTCGGTCATTAAGCAGCATGCCATTCATTTTCTCAATGGCTCGTTCGGCTGCCTCCTGAGTCTCAAAATGCACAAAGCCGTAGCCTTTAGAGCCATTCTCGTCACAAACCACCTTTGAGGAAGAAGACACATGCTGTTTTAAAGCCACACACACACACACATGCTGTAACGGTATATCAAACCCGAGCTGTCTGATGAATCACACCTTAAATATTAGTGTCCTCTCTTATAGCTTAATTTCAATTCACAGAACAACAGAACTAAACTCCACCCATTATTTGTTTCATTTTCATATCATATGAGTTGACGGACCCATTAGTTCAGTCACTGCACACACATGCACATGATGTCAGTTCCCACAATGCTATACCACAACAATGACAGCTGACCAATCCCCACGTGTCAGGTTAGATACAACAAGTGGGAGTCTGTCGCTGGTCTTTTACCTTGCATGACAGGATGTTGCCAAAAGCAGAGAAGGTGTCATATAAAGCCTTGTTGTCAATGGACTTGTCAAGATTCTTGATAAAGATGTTTCCCACGCCGCTTTTTCTCAGTGACGGATCACGCTGCGACCACATGATGCGCACAGGCCGCCCCTTGATCACATCAAAGTTCATGGTGTCCAGAGCACGTTCAGCTGAGAGAGAGGAGCACAGGAACAGGAGGTTATTTACCATCTGAATTTGCTGACATGCCAGTATACACTTCAGGTGGGGGTGTTAGTTTTGATGGGGTTTCTGGTGCTTAAGGGCGGTTGGGAAACAGAAATGCTAGAGAACTGGATCCTCTGGTTCCCTTGCCCCCCCTCCCCCCCCCCCCACACACACATCATTTCTACAGAGAAAGGTGGTCTACTGGCCATGTTGTCATAGTAGCTAAGCTTATTTACATCAGTTAGTCCTCAAGGTGTACCAAATGCCCCTCTATTGTTTAGTTCATGTGTTTGTCAGTAGTACATATTTATCCCCAGCATCCACGGTGAAGAAATGTGGGGCCCATGAACTACAGAGTCATTGTTGCAGCCATTTTGGCCAGTGCTACCCACTGAGGCGGGAGCACTGAATTTGACAAAGCTGCAGTCTTTCAGTGTACTTGACCAGGTGATATGAGTGAAGATAGTTAGGACTGGAAGCAGCTATTAAACTATGAAACCTTATTATCCTCGGGCCACACAAAAAGACAGCCAATGTTGTTATGGTAGTAAAACAAATTTTTCATCTGTTAGTCAACCTCCTGTAAAACTCTTTGCTCTGGGGCAGCTCAATAGTACAGGTTACTGCATTGATCTACTTCCCCTGGTCTACAGCTTGAATCTGGGTCCTTCTGGTCACAAGTACGTCTGCATAACAGCATGAGCGATCTCTGGAAGCTTGCCGACTGAGACCAGTGCAAATTTTTGAAAGTTTGATTAGATTTAACTAACTGAATATGGGTGGCGGTTTGTTCTGCAGATAAAATGGTGGCAACCTTACTTTAACTGTATGACTTATGGCTGAATTTAACAGCCATTTTCATTTCAGATTATTACATCCTTCATGACCTGAATGATAATTTGATAAAAGAGAAATGTCAAAAATAACAACAACAACATTGTTTTATTTTTTAACATTTGCCAAGAATGCCAACATATTAACTTCACCATCACCATCATAAACTCCCATTTGAAGAGCTGGTACCAATGTATTTTTGGCATTTTCACTGTGACTTAGTTATTGTTATTGAACAATCAACTTTTTGTAACTTGGCTAATGAATTTATTGACCAGTCATTTCCTATTAAGCCAAAATAGTTTTATGGTATTAATGAATTAGGAAGATTTTTGCATCATTGTGACTGTGCATCTTTATTTAATTACCTGGATTCAGAGTTTTCCCAATGGAGTTTGAGAAAATGTACCAAATCTCATACTGTATATTGATAGTTACCAGCATATAAAATTACATACACCATGACAGTGGATTTTTTCTATATGATCCCCACATCTTTACAGTTCTATTAGGAGGCTAGTTGTGAAAAAGCCTCCACAGCATACATCTTAGTAGAGGAACAGAAACACACCCAAGAAAAGCAGCTGCAGACGTGCTCTTATCAATGGACTGCAGAACATACTTTGTGAAGGGTAGATATTTGGTTGTTGGGGCTGATATAATCTATCATTTCTGGGAACTGACATGCCATTTCTTCTATAGATTTAGAGATGAATGTTCCTATCACAACAAAGCTGACTGTCAAGCACACTGGGAAGTTTACATTCAGTTAAATGTTGTGTCAGCACTGTAGGCTGGACAGCTGGGGTGTTGTCCTGACAGCCCAGAGGTTTAAATAGAGACACTGACTACTCAGCTAGCAGCCCTCTGCTACATTACTGGGGTGGGCAGAGCAGATCAGAGCAAAGCAGGGCGGATGTGGTGCTTTTTTTGTTTTTTTAGCTACGCCACTGCTGGGAGGTTCAAGTGAGGAGACCCTACCGACAACATGTCGGCCGCAGTCACGTGTAGTGGGAAAGAGGCAGCAAGCTCTCACTTGTCACCGACTGTCATTTAAAAACACTCATTTAAACACATTTTAATCGGTATGTCGATAAATCACCTACCGTCCGCTGGCTGTTGGAAGTTGACATAGGCGTATCCAAGGGAGCGCCGGGTGATCATGTCCCTACAGACCCGGATCGACAGGATAGCTCCGGCTGGGCTGAATTTCTCGTACAGCATGGCCTCGGTCACATCTTGATGCAGATCCCCGACGTAGAGGGAGGCCATGGGGTAACTGGGAGCACTGGGGTTCATCTTAGTTGGCCGTAGAGGCTGGAAAAGTACTTGGACGAAGCTCGGTTTTCTTAACGGAAAAAGTTTTGGGCTACGAAGCGGACGCTAACGGTCACTAACGTCACGTCAGTTCGGGGCAGAATTCTGATGGAGGACGTTAGCAACCGCTGGCTTGTCAGTTGAAGTGGTTTTGAGTAAAAATTATAAGATGAATTTATTAAAACGACACAGCGTCGACTTCTAATGGGGTTAAAAGTGTTATTCGGATTTGACACAGCAATAGTAAAAGCAAATCTAATGTTACTTTGGCCTCGCTTCTGAACCAGTAACACGTCGACTGACAAATTCGAATTATCGTTAGGCAGCCCCTTCTTATACGTTACCGTCCAGTCCTCGAATGTCTACTCCAGCTTCACCGACTTGTTACAAAAAGAAAAAATTATTTTTTGGTTTTTTTTTTAATGTTTTGAATTTTTTTTTGTATTTTTATTTTTTTATAGAATGTGTGCCGAGCGAGCTCAGGAGCACACACGCACTCACACAGCACTAACAGCCGGGGTTGAGGGGGAGGAAGCAAGGAGGAAGTAGTCTTATATATACTAGCGTCCACGTCACCGAAATGGACCAATCACCTTCCAGTACGGCTGAAAAAAAAGTCAACAAAGGGGCGTCGACCACAACTGTACGCATGATGATGAAATCATGTAAAAACGTATTGTTAAAGCCTGAAATTGACTTATTGTATTGACAGTACCCTATTGTTTAGCGCTGCTGCATGTGGACGACTTGGATCGCAGTGGTTGGGATCCACAGGCGCCCTGGGAGCCTAATCAGCCACCCATGCTCGTTGCTAAATAGAGTACAGTAGTAGGAATGTCATGGGCTGGTCGTGCCTTGGGGTGTCACATTTTACTGTAATGTCACGCATGGCATTCCTCATTTGATAAGTCATCCAGCAAATGTCATGTGTAGAGGCGCATCACATGCCAACCCTTTACGCTTCAAGTACCCTTTTTGACATTAGTGGTGTTCAGCCTTCACACAGCATAGCTTATCATATGAAAGACAGAGCCTAGTTACACCCCTCTGTATATGCTTTTGTCTTTGAAGGCCACTGATCAAAGCTTAATTGCTCACAAATGTCACTGAAATGTGTCTATTAATTGAAGACATTACATCTTGATATTGTCTAATGCATTAGGCTTATTGTTGCTTATAAATATGAGGTTAACAGCAGTGGTGCTTGTGATCTGCATGGCTGTGAAGAGGAAAAATCAAATCAAGAGACTTGGCACACTGTCATCTCTCATGTGAGTTAGACATTTTTTAAAATCACATTTGGTTTCAGCAGGGTTGAACAAATCATTTTGAGGTTTGTGTAGAGATAGATTTAAAGAGAGATTTGTCAAAATGAATGGGTGACCATTTTCTGAGTTTCGTGGCACATCCCTTCATAGCCATCGACGTCTGCAGAGGGCAGTGTTGTCGGTGAAATGCATGCTTCCATCTAAAATCACTCTGCAGCCTCTTCAAGGTCCAACTTCTGACAGCTTAAATTTTGCATCTATGATTTTTAAGTCACCAGAACCAAGGGAGGCAATGAAACTAGTGGTAGTATAACAGTATTTTATCATGTCAGCCTGTCTTCATCTGGTACAAGTCTAAATGTGTGTGGGCCTATAATATTGGTAAAAATGATGAATGTATTCATCTTGATATGAGGATATTTGAAATGTTTGCCCTAAATCATTATGCTGCACATTACAGTTCTTCTTACTCTCATAAGTAAGGGTCCATTTCTCTTCGATATTAAAAAAATACCACAATAGACAAACTGTACATTCATTCCTAAGGTTACGAATCAGGGTTAAATGTCTCGCATAGCAGTTTCGATCTAAGAGATCATACAAAGCTTTAAAGCAGCCACTGTTGTGCTCAATGAATGCTCTTCTTAGCTGTAGGTGATGTCCTCATTTCTTCACGTAATCATGGCTATGTTGTCAGATCACTGTGAGGATACGTCAGTGTGAGCTGGAATGGTGAATAGTGGCAGACTGAGCTGATTGAACCATTAGGGGCCCGACTCACATGCATTTATATACTGTAAGAATGTCATTCAATGTGTATAGAGAGAGCAAACAAACACATTGAGCACATCACACTTGATTTTAATGTTTTAATTCCACTTACATGAAAGCACATAACCAAATAACGTACTCAGAGTGTAACTCGCAAATTCTGAATCCTGCATCCCATCTTTTTAAAACCAAGACATTGTAATTAGAAGAAACTGGCACTACTTTGTTACTACTAATGGTCATAACGTAGCTTTCTACCAAGTTACTTGAATAGTCAGTTTATATTTAGCATTATTTTAGTTTGTCTTTTCACAATGTTCTTTCAAGGAAGGTAAATGTTACTGTAAACCACCTGGTTCGAGCTAAATCCTAAGCAAAAACTGCCAGTTTCAAAGCACGGCTAACCCTCACACCATACTACTGAGAACCACATACATTCCAGGAGTCAAAATCAAGAGTCAAAGGGAATAAAATACACAAAAAGAAAATACAAAACACCTGAATAGAAAAGAGTAGAAAGCCACATAAAAGCACATGGCAAAAGTATCCTCTGTACTGCTGAAAAGATAAAATATCAAAAGTTACAGTATCGAGCCATTTTGTCAAGTTGTTCACTTTATCATAGGCTTTCTATACCTTGTCATGTGTTATGGAAAATTGCAGGAAATTATAGTCTACACATTTCACAGAGAGTGAAAAGTTGTCAGTAAAATGGAACGCAATCCTCTTGACAAAACTATCAACCAAAGTTGAACTAGTTTTCGCAAGTGGCCATGCCTACAGAAAACCTTTCCTACGCCCGAATGCACATAGAACCCACTGAGCCATGACACATGTACCATCCATAAAAACACTACCTGCTACGCCGGACACTGACAGGGCTGAACAGGGATGGACACAAGCAATATGGTAATAGATCTTTACCTAGATTAATTCTGCCTTCTATATCACTGCTATTGCCGGATGAGACCGAAATTTTAGTGAATTCAGACCGCTGTGACCATTTTTACAGCTTACGTGCTTCAAAGGACTTTTGTAGACCCAAGTGTCACAAAGATTGTAAATGTTTAGTCCAAGTAAAAACATACAAATTATCAAAATTACAGTTAGAGGTTTCCTTTGTGTTTTCCTGCAACAGCAGCAGTTTGCTACAGTGAATAAGGTTAAAGAGCGTGGGACTGATTTGGATCTAAAGGAGGGATTTCACCTGGACTAAATCATGGACAAGAAACAAAATAAAAAAATAAACATCCACTGGTTCACACAATGAGTAATGTCAACAAAAAAAAAAGATCTATTCCATTCTTTTCTCTGTGGAGGTGTTTATACAATTAACACACACACTTCAATGTATCTGCACACACATACTGTACTTTACACATTGTGAGTGGAGTGTAAACATACATATCTGTGCATGTATGTGCAAACACAACCACACACACAACTTAGGCTGGTGAGAGGTAAAAAATGTGTGTTTTTGTTTTGTTTTTGTTTTTTTCTGAAGTTCATTTCTTCTCAGCTACCTGCTCCTGCTCCGGCTCCGGCTCCTGCTCCTCTCCTTCACCCTGGGCGTCTGACATCCACAGCTGCAAAGAAAGAATTCTGGGATAAGCGCACTCCAACAAGCGAAGGAGAAAAACAGTTTCCTCTCAAATATTTAGGTGAGTCTGATGAGTGGAGGGAAACTCAACAGAATCAGCAGAGAGAGATCGAGGCCAGCAGAGAGGGAGAGTAAAAGAAGCATATGACATGCGTGGAGATGAAGATGAGACACTCACTGTGAGATTGTCACGCAGCAGCTGCATTATCAAGGTGCTGTCTTTGTATGAGTCACTGTTGAGGGAATCCAGCTGGGAAATGGCCTCATCAAACGCCTGCACGTGACAAGGTGAGAGACAAGACATTAATGCGCCCAAAGCCAGTGTGCAAGTGACTGTAAATAACAATCATGATTAGTAAAAACATTGGCAGGCAAAAGTGAAATGGCAATTATTTGAATAAAACACAACAGCAAACAGTTATTAATAACATATGTATATGTTTTTTTTTTTTTTTTAATTTTCAGTACACCTGCCATTTATAAAAACCGTAATTAAAAGTCCTGTTAGGGTCAGAGAACTTGCCACTTGATATTGGTCTTAAGGTGAAGCAGAAACAACAGAAAAAGCAGATCTCTGTAGTTTCATTGTCAGTGGTAACACAAATCCACAGTTTGTTGTCTTGTTCAGCAATTAAAGAAACAGTTTGACATTTTGAGAGATATACTTAAAAGCTCTCTTACCGAGATTTTTTGTCAGTCCCCCCCCCCCCAAACTGATTCTTGATAATGTTATCGACAAGAGTTAAACGTCCTATTTTAATTGGTCTGAACCATCCATGCATTCACACTAAAAACGAACCAAATTATGGTTCAATATAATGATGTGATGATTTGGTTCAATCTGAGACCACCAGGGGGAGGTCCAAACTTAAAAGTCAGAAGGCCTTGACACAAAAACGTTGCGTGTGAAAAGGCCCTTACACAAAAAGACTGATTGCACCCTAATGTCTGTATGGTAAACATAAGGGTGCAGCCAAACACCCACCAGCACCACTGCAGCCTTGTAGTTACCGCACAGACATGAGGGTGGTATCCATCCACTCATCTAGCCCTGGAAAGAAGGCAAATAAACACACTTCACAGAATGTTGAACTACTCCTTTAAGTCTCAGACCATTTCCAATTGTATCCAGGTCAATGCAAAGTCCCCACGAAGGCTTTGAAGCCAATTTTACATGTGGCCATGTGTAATTACTGGCGTCCATCACGTGATGCAATTAGGCCCAAAAAGACTTTTTTCCATTAACTCACACTGTAAAAGAGACATCCGTAAATCAGTGGATACATTTTTTTGAAAAATGATCAGAATTTGATCCGTTCCATACGATAACGTTGGGAAAATCTATAAGAGCTGCAAAATTAAATAATTTTATACCCATTCAAGTTAGCGTAAGGCTAATCAGAAGTTAGCTGGCTCAGGGGGCCTGAGATGCTAGTACATATTATGTATCCAACAACATGGAAGATTTGGGCACTTTCACATCCGGGAAATTGAACTTTATTTGGCCTCATTCGCTACTAACAACTTTCATAGGAATGAACAGAGCACCGCCTCCAACGCTCCAGTTCTCTTTACACATCCATGGTCAATTCCAATAAAATGAAAAGGCCGAACATTACTGGGACATCTGAATAGTGCAGAGCCATCGTTAATGCTATAAGTGAGACCTGTACTGTCTCTGCTATGACTAGTCAAAGTGCCTGCTATGAAAAAGGCCTATAGCGTTCCACTTGTATCCAGTCTCCGACCGGATGGGTAAAGTGACTGAAGCAAAAGAGTGTCAGTCATAAAAACCAGAGTGAACACAGAAGTGTTCCAGACCACCAGCCCAACGTTAACCTCATGTTAAACATGTCATCATATTCAAGACAATTCATCTTTTCCAGGACAAAAAAAAAGTAGATGGAGTCAGAGAGAAACTAAAATAAAGAAGTGGATGGTTCTTACATTCTTGGCCAGTGCGCAGGCCTGTTCAGGTGAGTTGACGATCTCGTAGTAGAAGACGGAGAAGTTAAGAGCGAGGCCTAGGCGGATGGGATGTGTAGGTGGCATTTCTGAGCAGCTGATATCCAGGGCCTGCTGGTAGGCGTCTTGTGAATTAGTGATGATGGCTGCGGATAGGAAGACAGTCGAGTCAGGAAGCAGATATTCCAAATGGGAAAAAACAAGATTTGGTTTGTTCACTTTACTTCGTACCTGCCCTGAATAGCAGCACACACCACTATGCACCATTTGTGTGTGCATGATGGTGCAGGTTACTGCTTCTCAAACGTCCTCCAGGCAGGACTGCACTTAGTGGTTATTCCGCTTATCAATGAATGTGCTGATTTTCTTGATTAATCATTTGGTTAATAAAATGTCAGAAATGATCATAATTCCCCTAAACTCCAACGTGATGCCATTAAATTGTTTACTTTCTCCGACCAAAAAACCCAATCACATTGAGTTTACTATCACATGAAACCAGTTGTTTGCCAATACTCATTTTGGGCTTGGGCCAGAATTATGTAGTTAAAAAAAGTTATTTCAGCAGCATGAATTACAAACAGCAATACTAATGTTATAAAGTAATCAATCAGAATAAATAGAAAAGAACAAGACTCTGTCCTCAAAACCACAGTAACCAAGCACTGTAAGTGCATGTGTTAGGATAAAGCTATTGAGAAAGGCTTTAGATCAATGTCTCGTCTGAGCTCATACTTCCGTCACGTACAGCCAAAACCCAGATTGGAAAACTATGTCAGATTTGCTTAGACAGTTATGTGGTCCATGCAGGAGAAAGTGACTGCACTCATTTCAATGTTATTGACATAGAGCTGAAAGACGCTGCATGTCCAACACAATCTGAAATTGAGGAGCAAAGAGGGGGGAAAAAAAAAACACCAAACCATCAAGGCAGTTCGGGTTGCCATGACCACCAAAGAAACTCTAAAAATGCTGCCTCCTGGCAACCAGCAGCCAACACCCTGGTGCTGCTCCTGTTGCCATGACAACCCAGCAGCAGCCCTCGCCTGCACTCTGGCTGACAGTTGTAGGTCAAGGACGGGGAGGGTGTCAGAGTTCTGACCACATCCAACACCTGGAGCGAGCCGGATCTCGGCTTTTTAACCGTTTATCAGCACATTCACCCCACCCTTCGACAGATGTGTAACAGACTATTGCCATAGAAACAAAGGGCTAGATCACACGGCAGTGCCTGTTTTTAGCAGCAGGGGGTACCATTTTTACGTTTTTCATTCGTTTGAAGTGTCTAGCGTACTGGTCGTGTACCCTTAGCACAATAATCTCATAACAATAATCTCCTTGTGCCGCCTGATTTCCTCAAGTGATTCCAGGAGAGACGGAGATGGAGAAAGCGCTGAATTACAGCAAAAGAAAACCTCCTCCAAAATGATTGCTACAGGACACACAGAGCTCTGCTTTACTTACACCCCTTTTTATCTCCAGTGGCCACCTCAGCCAGGTAGCGGTAGTAGTCTCCCTTCATCTTCAAGTAGAAGACTTTGCTGTCAGCAGGCGTGGCACTGGGGATCAGATGTTTTTCAAGCAGGGCCTGCAAGTCAAGGTGTGCAACATTAGTGGGGAAATGTGTGGACACAGAACTGCACAAACAGTTACAAGTCAGTTCATGAGTTAACACAACGCTGACAACAGTACTTGGAGACATATGTTCAGGTGTGCTGGACCTGAACTACAGTCAGCATACTTGCTTTAAAGGACAACTCCATTTTCACTGATACAGGCTGTTTGTCCTGCATTTCTTTATCTTAACATCCCTGTCGGTCATTTTCTAGGTCTTTCATTGCTTTATTCTGAGATATGTTGACCTATTTATGTTGGTTCACTAAAATAAACATTTTGAAACGAACACTGTGTAAATTGAGCTCTGAAGCTCACTGAAGTTTGTGTCTGTGGAGATAAATGCGTGTGAACGAGCCAAACAGTTGCATACAAACTTTGATAGTGGAGCATGTTTGAAAAGGATGGACTCATTTCCCCTTTAAAGATCACAGGTTTGCGTCCTGGAGTGGCAGTTAATGTACGAATACAAGATGTATCCAAATACTAACAGTCATCTGTGTGATATTCAAACATCTGTATGGGCAGGGAGCCTTCATTTGCTTAAGGTATCGCTTGTCTACATGATAAGAAGACTTCAACCATGAAGCTTTAGCTAGTGTCATAGACATATTGTTAAACACTGTCAAAACCATGTTTTTATTATGTATAAAATACTTTCTGATTACCGAGGGTAATCAACGGCACAGATATTGGACATTCACTGACTGTGCACCCTTAAATAAAGGCTTAACATGTCCTTTTCACCCCATTAGCTGAAGGTTTACATTTCATGGATGGTTTACATGGATGTATTCCTTGAACTGGATACCAGACTTCAAGATGGCGATCATTCATTTAAAAAACTTAAATGAGTCAACTCTTTTACAGATGGTTAGAAAGGCAGTTGATGGGGAAACTCTTTATGTGCCATTGGGGATTTATATTGCAGTGTGGAGACTGGCTCCTTGGGTCAAATATTGGACATAGCCTGCTTTCTTAATACATCCATGACCCTTAGCCAGCACAGAAGTGCTGCAATCAGTGAACACAGGTTGCTACAGTGGCGGCTGAGTATTTTTCTTCTGCACCACATGGCACAGAAGAAAAAAAATGTATGAAAAAAGATACTTGGAAATGGTTTCAAACTGGAATCACTTCTTGGTTCCACTACATAGCTATATGTAGCTGTAGTGGTCTCTGTTTCCACGTGGCACCATTTGTCGTTTTAACAACTAGATGGAGTAATTCCTTTGAAAATGTACTTCTCACCTTCTGCCCAATCCCTAAGCCAGGTTATTTCAGATCTAATACTTCCAGTTCTCACTAGAAAACAGCCATCTCCTCTAACACCACCACCTCCTACCTGCCCACCCCTCTCAATCGTCTCTGCTTCTTACCAGTACATCGTTGCAGATTTCATTCAGCTCATTCTCAATCTTTAATCTGTACTCCTTGGCCAATGCCGTCTTGGCGGTGTCATCAGACTTCTGCTCTATGCTGGACACCACCCTCCAGGAGGACCTCCTAGCCCCCACCACATTCTTGTAGGCAACAGAGAGCAGGTTGCGCTCCTCATTGCTGAGCTCCGAGCCCTGCTCCGTAACAGCCTTCATGGCTGCGGCCATGTCATCGTAGCGCTCAGCCTGCTCGGCCAGTTTGGCCTTCTGTACCTGCTCCTCCTTGTCTGCCATGGCTCCTGTGTGGGCTGAGGAAGGAAGGACAGGGGAGAGGGAGCCGGGGAAGGACAGAACAAAGGGGACAGGAGACGGATTAGGAAGACACAGGAGAGAGCGTTGGGGGAGGGCAGGAACAAGGAGAGAAAGAGGAGCAACGTGATGGGGACGGGGGGGAGGGATTTGATCATTTCACTTGAATGAAGTAGGACTACAGTGCATGTAAACGCAGATCTCTGCACAACTTCCTGTATAACCTGATTTCTGAGGGTAACCTGGTTTCTGGTATGTATGTAAAGGGGCATTTGCACATACAAAAAGAAGCAGTCAGTCAACAGGGACTAAATACTTTGACCACTCTCTAATATAAATGAAGAATATCACACAGACAAAACGTCCATGTCACATGAAACATTCAATGCAGAGGTCAGTATCACTTGGATCACATTAAGTATCACATTAGTCATTACAACATTTTCTGCTATAATCCTACCAGTGTGTCAGTGTCTCACAATGCTTGGGAACATTTTTCAATGGTGGGTGAGTGTTGGGCGTGTGCACACCAAATTTGTGTTTTTTGGATTTCATCCAGCTTGGCTCATCTGCACTCAGACTGGCACAGACTTGATTTACACTGATGATTAATTCACTTGGCATCCAGGTAAATTAGAAATACAACAAGAGAAAGTGGTTATAGAGGTTTTACTTTGTCGTAAAAGTGAACCAATCTGGAGAAGGTCTATCTCCAGACATCAACATGATAGCACTTCCAAAAAAAGTGTGGTAGTAGTTCAGCCACAATATTGAAAATAGAAAGTTCAATTATGGTTGTAGCAAATGATCCTTTTTGTTATCTATCCATTACTACACATTATTTTAGGTTGCTTTATTTAAAAGGCCACTTATCGATTATACTAATCTGAAGATTTCTTCTAGATTAATTGCTTGTGCTATGAAATATAAAATGTAATGATGCTGAGAAATAATGAAAAATAAATATTGCAATTTCCCGAGCCGAAGGTAACTTCTTCATTTTTTGGGGCTGCAACTGATGATTATTTTCATAATCAATTACTACGCAGATTATTTTCAAGATGAATCGAGATTTTGTCGACAAAATATCACAAAACGGAGAAGAATTTCCCACAGCACAAACTGACATCTGCTAAATTAATGTGTGAATCAGTCCAAATCCCCAAACCATCAAAGATAACAGAGAAGCGCAGGAACAGGAAATCCACATATTTAAGCAGATGGAACCTGAAATGTCTGGCATTTATGTGTGAAAAATGACTGCAAATAGTTACATGTTAATTTTCACTTAAGAATAGCAGTAAATCCTGGCATTATCGAAGCTGAAACAAATGGATGTTTTACATTTTTACTTAATGAATGGTTCTTCGCTGATCCAAACACTTGCATATTAATCCTCCTAATAATTTCAGCCGTATGTTATATAATTAAAATGTACAGTCTAATGCAACTAAAACTTGACCTTTAGAATAATGCATGCGAGATAATTGTGCAGTAACCTATAAATATGGTCATTATTTCTCTTAATATGTTCAGACCGCTGATTAGACCCAATTCTCTAGCTACTTCCTGGGTAAGAGATTTTACAATGTCCACACTTTATCTCATATTTAGGACTGTTACAGTGCACATGCAACCATAAAATAATGCACATTATTCCTTAAAGCTACCTTTGTACACACACAGAAATACCAAACCTATGAGAGCTCTATTCTCAAAAATCACACGACAGTGAGTCAGATTTGCCAGCACGCAGACACCTGCACTCTTCTGAGGAATGTCGGCCACCCAGTTTCACTTAAAACACATACACACACACACACACACACACACACACACACACACACACACACACACACACACACACACACACACACACACACACACACACACACACACATATATACACACACACATATATACACACACACACACACACACATATACACACACGCACACACACACCTGCCCACCGGGCTGATGCTGTGTACAGTAAGCATACCCGCCTCCAAGAAAATAGCCTTCATCTAAGATTGAGCTTTAATATGCTCAGTGTTTGGTGTGAGGATGCTTAATAACGCAGCAGATGGACGGCAGAGACCCAATAATGGTGTCAGTCCAACCGGAATGAAAGGAGCCTAGCTTAGTTCAGTCCAAAGTGAACGCCCTTTTTCGCTTCCCGGAAAACAAACCAGAGCTGATGTTTTTTTTCCCGAGATTTAAGCATTCATTTTAGGCTGCTTCATTTACGAAAAAGGCCATTTCGTACACCCGAGAGGTGCCTCCTAACCGCGGCGGGTAAAAAAAATAGATGGGTTAAAGTGCAGCAACGCTTCCCCATTCAGTGAGCGCCGAACAATGACTGAGCAGCGGCGCATCACTGGTTTCCTCCTACAGCCCCGGCAGCAGCGATTCGTGCGGGATTTTAAAAGAGGTCCCCGAAGCACACGTCGCTTAATTCAACGGTGTTCCGTCGAAAATTGCCGCCCAGCATCGGTAGTAAATAAAAGCGAACCAACCTGTGAGTGTCGTTAGACGATGTTGTTCCTGATTCCCGACCGCACAGCTGATGATCTCTCCCGCTCGTCCACGGGGTTTCCCTCCAATCAAAGACACAGCAGCAGGGTCGCTACGGGACGGGTGACGTCAGACCCGGGTTGCTGGGGCAACAGAATTTACAGGCGAAAAAATGTCTTAAAGCCTCTAAACTAAACACTAAACAGTTTAAAACACGGTGAAACAGCGCCTGGTGCATCTATTAGATCAGTATATTTACTATAATTTATGTTCTCAAATAAGTAAATAAACTGTTTGTGTCCGTCGCCCCACTTTTTGGTTTTCTGAAATCGTCTAACTGTGAGTCCACAAAGTCTTACTGTTGCATGAATGTAAAGCAAACAACATATAATACACATACCAAAAATAGGTCGGCATATCCGGAAATCCACACGTCCCTGCCCTTTTATTGGTCGGTATTTATGTGTCCACACTGACAAAAAGTGAGCAACAAAGCTGAACAAAGTAAACACACATTTGACTTAAGCAAAAAAGAGGTAATTTAAGGCCTATGTACAATATAAATATATATATAAGTATATATGTTAAAAACTATGGCAAGTGAGTGTGAAGAACACAGTTGTGCAATGATGCTGATGAAAAACAAACACTAGCTGTAGACTTTATTTTGATTTGGAGTCACAGCATCACATCACATAGAAGCTTTCGACAAAAATATAAATATATAATATAAATATAAAATATAAGATGCTCTCCCTTTCCCTCAAAAGGGGCGTGGTAATGAGAGCTACTCTGAATGACGTAATGTTGATCTGATCTATGAGCGTTTGCGAAGGCTCATGGGAGATGTAGTAGATCCTTGCTATGATGAGAGGGCGTTCAAACTGTACTCCTAAATATAGTAGCAGATGGCGATGTCTCTTGAAATGGGGGCAGAAAACAGTACGTTTCAGAAAGAATCATGAAAGAACTCCTTAATTAAAAATATTATCGCGAAAGGAGCAGAATCTAAGCCACAAGCAGGGAGGGACCGGCTCTGAATCAAACAACCTCCCCCCAAATTCATCTAGTGAGTACAAGTGTCCTAAATGCTGGTGACTATCGGTTGCTATGGAAACTATGTCTCTTGGAGGGACACGACTTATATACGTCATTCTTTTCAATACAGTTTCTTCATCATCACAAGCGAAAAATAAAGAAGTGACAAAAATGTTCATTTCAGACATTTTCTTTTCGCTGAGACCTCCACACACACAGTGATATGCACGTCTATTGACAGAGTAAATGAATCATGGTTAGATAACATTTCATTGATAATAAAAGTGAGAATTACTCAGAAAGTAATGTTAAATGATGTTTGGGTAAATCTACTGAGCCCCAAAGACTAGATAAACAATGTTCTACTTACTAAACAGAAATTAGTGGAAAAAAATATGCTTCTAACTTTTGTCTGACAACCTACCGCTTAGTTAGGCCTAGATACGACATACTGTATATGTGAATGCTCCCCCCCAAAATGTTATATGGAAAAAAATATAACACAGGCCCTGGAAGCTCTACCTAGTGTATTCCTCACAAACAACATCAATAAAATTACAAGATTTACAGACATTAGCTTACTGGAAGTATTATTTTGTCAGTAATGAAGTTTTCAGCAGGATTTTGAAGCAGGCCAGTAGACTGCAAATGATGTCTGTACATCACTTTGAAACACACGTTGGTTTTGGGCCCAGACTGAAATGATAATACAGCAGCACTGTTGCCACGGTGGCCATTGACCAGTGTGGTTCAGAGCACAGTGGTTCAGAGTTGTTTTCCTGAAGAAAAAAAACAAAGCTCATAATTTGGTCTAAACCAACCGTACATGTTTTAAGACAGTGGCACGGTAAGACAAAAACGTATTTATCACCAGTACAATGAGAGCAGTCTCTGGTCTGCAGTTGTTTCCATCTCTTCAAACTGACATAGGTGCCCGAAAATAGATGATCTATAGCCGGTGGGAATCTAATTAATTCTTTCACCTAATTAAGACAACTAATTCGTTTTGCACAAGTGCTCCTCTTTTCCCTGTCAGCCCTGTGCCTGAATCCACACACACAGGACATGTAATAACACACGAAGGAGACCCAGCAGATGTGTGTGTGTGTGTGTGTGTGTTTGTATGAATGAGCATGTGTTGTGTTATTTCATTCACAAGTTTACAGATGGGAAGGAAGGAGGTGGACTGTGTGTGTGGAGACAGAGGAACAATGTGGACTATGAGTCACTTAGTCGAGCCGCTCAAACCATTAAAAAAAACAAGCAGTGGCTTTGTTTTTTGTCCCACTGAGTACTCAGGATGAAGCGAAAACAACAGTTATTTCTCCAGCTCGGTTATGACAAAGAAGATTCATTTTGTGACCTTCTGAGACTCCGTGAATACAAAGCAAGCTTGTAACACCACCAAATGCAATGCTGTGGGCTTTTTTTCGTGTCTGTATGGCAGGACAACACGTCTTTGTCTGAGCTGAACTGATGCATGTCAAGGCCGGAGAGAAGGGGCCACAGGAAACGAGAGCTTCTTGTGACGAAAAAGAGCCGCAGACATAATTTTCAGCCGCTCGAGTGACTTATGGGTTCAGACGGGATTCACTGTTTTTGTTAATTAGACACTCACAGTGCAGCAGCTTGAGTCATTTCCTGTTGTCAGCAGTTTGGCTGATACAAGGCTTTTATGACAGCTGGTATCAGGCTCTGCATTACACCACTGATATATTTGTTTCATTACATTAAAATATTGGTTTCAGCTTTGGGACTTTCGTGTCAAAGCCCTATTTTTCATGTGTAAGACATTTTCCCTTCAATTTATTACACCTACACATACACAGTTATCTGAAAGATTTCTTTTACTTTAGCACAAGATTTTTCTTAAGTTTACCTTTTTTGAATGCATTTCATAGCCTGTTTGGACATGATATTAACATCTGTTTTTTGCAATCTACCCAAAAGAGTCCACAATGTAAAACTGCAGCTAATGTATAATGCATCACTTCCTAAAAAGATCAGCTGACAGCAGGTGTTAAAACCTCAAAGTGCAGCAAATGTACGAGCTTTTATGAGTGTGTATAGTTTGCTTGATCAATATGGCGTCCCAGAGAAGGACCATGCATTATTAACATGGCCAGCTGGGCTGATGTCCAAGTCAGCTGTCAATGACTCTCTGAGAGTCTTCCTGTGTCCCTTTCAGCCAGATATTGAGGCTCCCAAGTGGCAAAATGTAATAGTGTGTACACAAATTATTCATTAATTATTGCACATTTACAAGTGACAGCTGATCTCTTATGAAGAATTCACATTTGCATAACATGGGGAAAAAAACATTTACACTATGTGAGCAGAGCTGCAGAGACATGCAGTCAGTGTGGACAAAGTAAAGTAAAGTAAAGTAAAAACAAAAACAGGCACAATTTGGAAGAAACACTTTCAAGAAAAAAGGCAAACATACAAAGAAAAATTTAATAAAATGCTATAATACATCATTGGAGCATACATTCATTTTCCAAGCATGAATTTCATTCACTGGAAATTCGTCCTTACAGCTTGGATATGGCTGGCAAAATTTCACATTTTTGTGACCCAACATGACATTGGGATCAGCTAAATGACATATTGCAGTATAGCATGGCAGACAGCGCTGAGGAGGAATACCCAATTTTGAGAAAAAAAAGTCACAGCCTCCTTTTGATTCGATACTCAAACGCTATTAAAAACAGTTGAGGTCACATTTGTCATTGCTTTGATTGCAGTAAACGTAAAATCAGAGTTCTCTCACCCAAGCTAAATCCGCATTTTGTTTAAGGACACTGAATGTGTTTACCTCATGTGGCATGTTGGCTATAAAGGCTTAATCAAATAATCAATCCACCAAAGCGTCAGATAAGGAGGTACAAGAGCGAGAAGCAAGAAATATTCCTGTGTGCACAACACATCGAGGCAGTCCTTTCTGTGATACTGTGTGAATGAAGGGAGACATACTGATTCACCACGTGCATTGTTCCTGGATCGTACAGCTGGAATCCAAACTAGCACAAGTATATTTTATTGAAACACAAGTGAAAACAAGGCTGGATGGGAGGAAGCATTGCGTCAAAGGCCTGTTAAAGCCTAAATGAAGATGACTGCCTCATGTTGGTTACACTAAATCATCCATTGCTGTCAGGTTGAGACAAGTGCAGAGTTGGTGCAGGGCCTTGAGGAACTCGGTTTGGTGTCCAGGGTGACTGTTTATGCCTCCACTCCCTCTAACTCAGGGGGCAGAGGAGATTTCGGATGCTTGCTCTCGAAGTGCTGCTTGAAGGTTTTTGGGTCGGGCATCTGGGACTGCAGACAGGGGCAACAAATGTTATATCATATACATATATCAAATATTATGTCATACCAGGGGCGGGGTGAATACTGGATTCTGATTGGCTGCAGGGTGTCTATTAAAATGTGATAGAGGCCTATTAAGTAGCTCCAGTGAAACTGTCTGTTCACTGTCCTGAATCAATGCACTGGCTTCATTATATTAGTAACCATAGCAACAGGGATGGAGGCTGTAGCTTACAGTACACATGGCCCGTCATTTGTTTGTAAAACTATTGATACTGATTTGGGGACAATGATAAAGCTGGATAGCTCGATAGACTTGTTTAAAGCATATCATCAAAACATAATAACTGTTTGTCAACCATACGCAGTGTTATTTACTGTTATTGAGTCTTGCTAGCATAACGTTAGCTTTCTGCCTGAGGCTCAGATATGAGCTAAGTGGACTAGCAACATCCCCTGTTGCCAAGTCGTAACGAAGATTCATCCTATTTATCGGAGTAATGAACAACGTTTCCATTACCTAAGAACCTCATGGTATTAGTCAAACCCTCAGATGTTACCAGGGAAACCGAGTTATGGTTTGTGAAAAACTTTAGGTTTTGGTTGCAAAACACATGAAAATGTAAATTAATGCTCTCCAGTTTTTTTTCTTTGGCAAGTGACCGTGGTATGAGTGGGATAATGCCCTTCAGGACTTAATGGACTCCGCTGTGTGTCCGACTCCCATTGCCTCCTGTTGTCCATTAACTCCTGATAACGGTCACGTCATCAGGCATTATCTCTTACATAACTCAGGGAAATGGCACAAGCCTTGTATTTGGTTGAAAATATGAGTTCTCAGCGTTAAAAGGATTTTATACAAAGCCAAAAAAAGGGACCAAATGGCAGCGGAATTAAGTTAAAACAGGAAACAAAAGCCCTCTCCCATCCCGAATTGGATTTTGGCTTCTGGGTCGTCAGAGTTGAAAGTTCATATTCACCTTACACACAAGGCAGGTGAACACTAGCGCTGCCTTGGCTGCCGTCTTTTGATCATGACCCTTGGCCTTCTTCATTTCAGCCTGTTTCTTGGCGTTTTTCTGCTGAGACTGAAGCTTCTGATGCCCACGCGCCATTCTGGCAAAGCCTAAAGGGGTGGAAGCAAGGACAAAGGACAAAATGTTTGTTGATACATCAGTGTAATGGACTAACTTAACTTTTTATTGTTGCAGATACACATTTAACATTCTTTTAGTGCCCACAGGGAAGAGCTGCATAATATCATGTATATTATGGTAAAGTTTGGGTGACAGAGACCGTCACATATGATTCAGTTCTCATGGCCTTTCTTTTAGGCAGCTAAAAATGTAGTGGATAAACACTGTAAGAAGCCAGTCAGCCTGCCGGGGTCGGGCAAAAGATAAGTAAACAAGATAAAGCTTCAGTTTAACCTCAGGTGAACCACAGTTGGGGAAATAAAAGGTTTGAGGTTCAGAAAGGTGGAAATAATAGAAATGCTTAGCTTAATGACTGTTCAGAGGCCAAGTCCAGGAAGCAAATAAGAAGCAGCGCAGAGTTAACTGGATAATTCAAACCTGCAGCCACCTCAAATCACAGATTATATGAGATTGTAATCTGCAAAGATAACATCCTTCTTGGTGCAGCAGTAGGCTTGGCAGATTTATTTGCATTTTTTCAGGGAGTGGCATTAGGAGGGAAACAAGTTCTCTCTTGTCCTCACAGCCTTAGAAAAACGGATTTTTACTGTTTGGTCTGATAAGATATTTTCTCCTGTCCAGCATGTACTTGATTGAGGGCTCCTTAAATTAGATCCCACCCTCAAAGAAGGGTCTGTCCAGAACTACAATGAGGTCCCCTAAGAATGCAAGCATGCTATTAGTGTAGCTACATTAACTCATGCAGCTATGGGCCCCTAGATTTTGACATTAGGACCTAATATTAGGTGATAATGCAGCACCCATCTTAAGGCTTAGTGGTTCATATTCCCAGTTCACCACACTCTGGATGAGAGGGTGACCCTGAGGCTTTCACTGCCCCTGAAAGTCTAGGGACTTGGGACAGCTGCCCACTTTGCCATGTTAGTAATCCAGCCTTGCTTTACTAGCAACTTCTATAAATAGTATGAGGTTAGTCAGCAAAGTGTTCAACACTAATAAGAGTTGGGTATGTGATTTTAAAAAATGAGCAATCTTAGTATGTTGACTTCTGCCATAACCATATGTTGGCTAGCTGATTGTAATGGTTCTTGCAGGTTGAGCAATACAATTTATTGAGATTATATTTGCGATTTCAGTGATGTTATCATTCAGGTGGAGGGGCAGTTAAAAACACAGACCATTAAAGAAGTTAACAGATAGCTGCTGTTTTTATCTGAGGGTTTATAATCCCTCCACCTCTTCGTTTACAGTCCCCCCATTAAGCTCCGTTAACCCGTGAAGTTACCACAGCACATCTGTCTCGCTGTCATCGAGGGGACCAGAGTTTGTTTTCCCTGCACTAATCCGGCTTTTAGCTGGAGCTGAGCTGCAGGTAGCAGCTGTAGCGTGGGTTAGCATACATGCTAGCCTCAGCTCTCTCTGGTCGTTAGCAAGCCGACTGACCTTATCGTTCATTTTCCCTTCAGTCTGTGGGTAACGTCAAGCAGGAGAAATACCGGCGATATGTTACAGCTTTAAACTTTAAAATGACAGCCAGTCTTACCTGTTAAAACCAAGAGTACGTGTCGTTTACTGGTTGAACACACTCAAGTGTGACAGCTGCTCAACTCTCAGACAGCTGAAGGCTGCTGCTGCCTTCACTGGCACTCCGAAAAGTCTGCTTCAGTAGTTCTCATACTCTTGTATGAGTTTAAAAACATGTACCTACGTTTTCAAGCTAATGTAATGTAAGTTTTCATTGCTAGGTTCACTGATTTTTGCCAACCATAGGGAGTAAAGTAGCTGATTCAATGCATTAACCGGGGAGGTACGTGCAGAAACCGCATTTTTACTATTACACAGAATTCTATTATACAGAAACCAGTGAATGCGCCGGCAGGGCTGGTTGGTTGCAGTCGCCGTGCTGCACTTACACTATGTTAGCAATGTTGCCCCCATGTGGCCGGGTTTATTTAGTACACTTCCACACAAAGTGGGAAGTTCAGACACTCAGAAATGAGAAGTAATTAAAGTGTTCTTACAATAAAAGGTGTTTTAATTAAAGGCTTCAGGATCACCCAAAGCTGGAAGTTATGATCCATCCACTGCTTTATTCACAATGCTGCAGTCCTCAGTATTGCTTCTACCTGTGGACCGAGGTCTGGTAATACTTCATTACATGTTGGGAGTGAGGAAGCAGAAGGCTTTTCCCTTCTAATCATTTGTCTTTGTGTATTCACACATTTAGTTTTAGCTTTGGAGAAATGCAAGGGGAGTGGACTACTGTGCTTGTAATTAAAAAAAATAAATTCGAGAAATCGATTTCATGCAAAAAAAATCCCTTTTCAATTTGATAATTGATTTATTTTTATTTATATATATTTTATTTGATTTGTTTTTGTTAAGAGCATCTAATATTACGGAACTTTTTTTTTTTTTACAGCTGTAACACTTAGATGCAAAACACATGGAGATGCTTTCAAAAAGGCTGCAGGTAAATAGGTGAAGAGCAGGATTTACCAACCACCTTTGCAGGATATGTGGTGAAACGGCTACAATTGGAATTCAGTAAGCCTAAACAATATTCAATTGTTATCTTAGTGCTTTATTTTTTACTGCTCTATGTATTTGTCCTTCCATTTTATATCATATGTTCAGGGTAAAATTGTCTTTGGTGTAAAGCCATTAACTTTTTCTTTGTGCTGTTTGTCAGATGATTTGGTATTTGCCGAGCCTTTTGCACCTCACAGTATTCTACTTTATCTTTTCACCTAAATACTCCCAGTCTTTATTGGTTTACAGCATGCAGTACCAAAGCCCCCAGCATCATCTCCAGCTATGCGCTGTTCCCTCAAGCTCACACTAGGGGGCAGGTGTGAGGGGGACTCCTGCATGTCTGAGTGTGAGTGTGTTTAATGGGAGGTCTCAGTCAAACATCAGGGTTAAATCATGCTGGGAGTGTTGCTGTGCCATCAGCATCCACATCATGCTCACAACACTGATAGACTTAAAGCAATAGTAATGACTGTAACAATCAAAGTGCTGAATCATTATCAACAATCCCAAATTTAAGATTTACTCTATGTACTGCTGGTCTGCTAAGTCTCATTTTGCATTCATTAACATCTATTTTCAATCACAGCGACACAAACACTGCTGCAGCTAGACTGGTACAGACCATAATGTGGATCATGCGACTCCATTCAATTTTTATCTTTTCTATCTGTGGCTGTGGTTTTGCTGTCGGGTGGGAACAGTGGAGCTCTTCATGTCCGCTCCGTATTTGACTAAATTCAGCTAACATGTAAATGAAGTGCAGCTCCAGCTATCACATGATGGAGACACACACTAATGTGCTGTCCCAAAACTAGTCTATAGAGAAAACAGTGAAGTCGTAGTTTTTTATTTTGTCTGAATCAGAAAAGCCACAGCGAAGAGAAGTAAGCGTGTATGTGCGTCTATTTTTAATCAGCTCTCTTTCCTGTGGGAGATCTTCCTGACAGTTCAGTGTCACGACTTTCTTAAAAGAAATTTTATCATTGTGAGAAAAGTCTCCATCCAGGCTTTGTGTCCCCCTCCACCTTCCTGCTTTTTCCCCCTCCCTCATCATAAGAAAAGAGAGACAATCCTTTCAGTCTTTTGTGAAAGGGGGGGAAATATCTCTCAAGAGAGAAGGGTGTGATTATGCTTTCAGAAGGGGGCAAAAAGTAAAAGAAAGAAGGGGGGGAAATGACAAAAGCCACACATTGCTCAAGTTCCCCCACCCTGGAGGTTGTTGTGCAGGGACTTGCTAGCTTAGGTTTGGGGTGAGGTTGTCCAGCCTTAGGGCCTGTGTGAAAGCAAATCTTCCAGGTGTCAGCTTTTCAATTGTGGAGGAGAATATTATCCTGCCATCCATTGTGCGTATGAATAAGCAGGGGTTTGCCGCAGACAGCCTGAGATTCTTTCCCATTTGGCCCCTTTCCTCCCGCCATAAGCGCTTTCAGGTTCTCTCTCGGCTCAGCCAAGCTGTTCGTGAGGGATCCTTTTGTTGTAAATCATCTTTTAGCGGCTACACTGCAGTTTATGGTTGATGTTTCTCACTACCTGTGCGCGTAACTAGAGCCAGCTAGTTTTCAAGAGGTTAAGCCAAGGTCAGGGATGATTCTTTAAGATGTATTCCAGGGTAGAGGCCAGCTAGCTTCACATAGAGAGGGAGAAACAGCGGCTGTCTGGGCTCAGTGTTTGTCTGGAGGCTGTTGAGGGAAGAGGAAGTTGGATTTCATCTTCCTCATTGGCCACTTCCTCTCCACGCTCCCCCCTCTCATGCTTTAACTTTTTTCTTTTCTTTTCCAAACCAACAGGTTTTGCCACAGTCCACTGCTGCTGCTGCTGCTGCACCACCATGACGCGCCACAATGTTGCCAGACCAGTCGGGCTGTACACAAGCCGCAGTAGTCACAACACATCCACATGCTGGTAACTTTCACTGCTGCCTTTAGAGGCCTTGAACCACGTGACTTTACAGACACACACACACACACACACACACACACAGTGTTTTTGCATTGTGTATTTTGGAAAAGAAAAATAGAATTAAAAATTACATCCTATATCGAGGTTTTTTTTTCTCTATTGTGCTTTGCAAAAGCATTTGCTCACTGTTTTTGTCATTCTTTCACTGACCCTGAGATGCCCTGAGAAATCACATCAAGAGGACAAACCATGCCTTCGGGGGGGAAAAAAAGTTAATTTCTTACCTCCACACACACACACACACATATACGGGCAGAGTGCAACTGAAGGAGAGGTGAGGTCTGTTGTCGGGCAGACATAAGCCGGTCAGACAGAGGCTGATTGTGAAGGTGGTGACAGCGCTCACTAGCCTCACTAAGAGCAGCAGCTCGCTGATATTTGGACCAACTGTGACTGTTGGTGAGTGGAGTCAACAGCACTGGATCGAGTGTCAGTTTTAGCACAAGTGTGGAGTTTCAGATTTATTAGACAATACAAGGCCGGTAATAGTGAGTATAATATGTTTTCTGCTCATCAGAATCTGTCAGGAAGTGCTGAGAGTATTGAATGTACTCTTAAATGTACTTTAAATGAAGTCATGTTTATTTGTGGTCTGTCTTGATTTATGAGGAGATCACCTGAAAAGGGATGTTTTTCTTTCTCAGATTTTTTTTCATTCCCAGGGTTTTAGAGCCTGTGAAAGTAATAGGATATTACACAAATAGAATTGAACATCAGATGACCCTTCCTGAACTCCAGGTTGGGAACAAATGCTTTGAAATGTTCTTGATTGCATTTATTGATATAAACGCGACAGACGTCAAATTAAAGGAGTATCATGGAATTTTAATGCGAAAGAATTCAAAATATTTCCTCGGACGACACAAAAGTTCACCAAATTGTTTGATGGGCATTAAAATGATGTGAATCTTGTGCTATTGACCTCACAGTCAGCAGATATCTGTAGCCAGATACTGACACTCATAAAAGATGCCGGAGCAACATGTCGTACAACAATAATAATAATAATAATAATAACAATAATAAAACCAAAGGATAAAAGCACATAGGGAAGAATAATGATAAGATATGATAGGATGGTGTTCATCGCTCCAGTGGTGACTGATGGCAGCCAAACACCTGACTAAGACACTTCATGTTGCTTTTTCCTTTGTTTTTTCCATATAATGAGATGGATATTTTGCTGACAATCTGCCCACTTACCACCCTTCTACTTCATTCCCCTGTCATCTCTTCTTCTTCCTCCTCCTCGTGTATCCCGCCCCTCTGTTGTCCTCCCTGCTGTCCACCCGGACGACAACACATTCCCCCACACACCTCTTTGTCTCTGTCTCAGCTGTGAATCTCAAACAGGTAGACTCAGACACCTAATCCTGGCCAAGTCCAGACAAGCTGCTTCTCCCTGCGAAAAAACTCCTGGTATGTGGGATACATCTTTCACCTCTCTCGCACAGTGGGACACTGACACACACACACACACACACACACACACACACACACACACACACACACACACACACACACACACACACAGAGGAAGGCATTCTGTGGCCCCTGACTTTCTTGCCCATGCCTGCTTGTGGCAGCTTGTACGGTAGCCTTTGCAGTATTTCATCTGTCACACCACCACATGGCAGACATTCCAGCCGGGAGAAGCCATGTAGGGAGAGGTACAGATAAGAGAAAAGCTTTTACACAACCAGTGTTTTGATTGAGTCAAGCCAAACATATGCTCGTCTCTATTTTCTGAGTAGAGTTAATGATTCATGGGCAGATTTTGAGACAATGGGGCCCTGGACATGTAAACCCCCTGCATCTCTCAGTGGGCATTTTGTGACTGTGTCATTGTTCTGTATCTCTTAATGGTAGTTTTGCTTCTGTTTTGTGTTTGCTTTACATTTCTTTGCAGTATTTTTTTTTATTTCTCTTTGTAGTTGTTTCTCGTCTCTTTGCCGTCGTTTTTTGTCTATTTCTCTCTCCTGCCTTAGAAGAGGTTTTCTGTCTCACTCTTTTGTCATTCTGATGTCCATCCCTCTGTCTGTGTGTTGTTGGAAGAAAAGGACCCCACCTGTATTTATCTAGCAGTGTCATTTAAACAGACACACACAGAGCTGAGCAAAGGCCCAGGTGCTCTGTAAAACAAATTAGACAAGGGAGGATAGTAGTGATCATCCGCAGGGCACGCAAACACATACTTGCTCCTCACACACAAACACACAGGACACCACTGACGGTTAAACTGAATCCAGAACGTAATTTTTTTGGATTTCCATACGGCAGCGCCTGGAGGCATTCATAAGCAAAAGACCCGCATTTTGTCATGCAAACACGACATCAGATCAGTTTGGAAATTGCGTCCCAGCTGTTTCTGAAAATCCAGCTGAGGGGAAGTTTGTTATTTCTTTATTGTTTGAATACCACCATGTTAAAGACTTCATGACCAGTAAAAGTCTTTTTTATCAAACTCTTTCTTAAGTAGAAGTGCAGACGTGAAAAGTATCAGTAGTAGAAAATGTACAGAAGGTTCGCCCTGTGAGTGATACAGTCATTACATAGCACAATATTAGCTTGTTAATCTTGATGCGACAATGTGTGGATAGTGCTGTGGCTGGTCGACGTGGCACTGCTCTTAAATGCTTTATATACAGTTAAGCAGTTTGCGTCAGTGGTTCAGGCCCCTCTGAAAGGTCACAAAATAAACCTGAGGGGTAGTGAGACGATTAATCTGGCAGAAAATAAGAAAAAGAAAAGCAGGTCTAGTGGAGTAGAACTCTGAAGTAGCACCAACTTGAAACACTTGAGTAAAATATGCATATATGAAATATACATGTATAAAATGTAATATCTAAAAGAGTACCTCATATCTGCACTTAAATTCTTGAGCAAATGTACTTTCTTTAGTGTTTTCTTTATGACCAGACAAATGTAGTGAAATGCTGCTGAATGTGAACAAACACTGATCACATCCATAACCAGTGCTATCCAAACCATTATGCCACCTTATACATTATATATTAGACTAATGGACTAATGGACTAATGAGCATGTGCAGATTTTTACTAGGCACTTTATACTAAGAGTTATAATGTCGTTTTTAATTTAGGTTCAGTTGCTGAGTCAGATTTTGAGTTTTCATTTTCCCCACTTTTTTTATTGTTTTATTGCTTATCTACAATGTACAATTACTCATTGGGATTAATAAAGTCTTCCATCAATCTGTCATTGATCTAAAACACTTAAAACATCAAAAAGGAGAAAAGTGAGGCGCACTTAGGGTCAGTGGTCACAGATTGTTACGCTTCACCTCAGCAGTGCTCCAGCATTGTAAGAGACACACACACACACACACACACACACACACACACACACACACACATTGTTTGCTCTGGCAGGTTAATCCCAAACACTGGGATCTCCTCATACAATGGCTTCATTAAGGGGACAATGGCATTGTGTCAGCTAATGACAGGGCCCCTCCCTGCCTCCTGTCCGCTCTGAGATTACCTGAAACTCAGACTCTCAAGTCATTATGGGAACTTAGAGGGGGAAAATGTTAAATCAGTGGCTGTGGAGAATAGAAAACCTGTGGATGCCTGTGTCAGTCTGAGGCCATATGTGAGGCCGTGCAGCCATGCATCAAGTAGGCCCTCCTTGTTTTAAACATGTCTTGTTTTGTGAAATAAAATTAAATCTAAAACAAAAAAATGTGTTTCCTTCCTGTGGTTCCCTGTTTTCTGTGTCATCATGGTGCCTTCAATGCCGTCTCTTCGTTTGCCTGCAGGTGAGGTGGGCCTCTACCTGCGTCTCAGAGCCACTGGCCAATCAGAGCGCAGCTCCGCTCTGCGGCAGCCAATCAGCGGCAGACTCGCCCTCACCTTCAATTCTTTCACAGTGAAAGAATTTCAGCCCAAGATTTGACCCGCTGCCATTAAAAGCGAGCCACGGCAAACATCGTAATGCATGGCAGCAGGATATGTTTATATGTGTCACAATCAAACTGAGACAAGCGCAGTGATTGGCTGCTGGGGACAAAAGCGGCTTCACCTGGCAGGTGGAGGAGAGAGAGAGGGAGAGAGAGAGAGAGAGAGAGAGAGAGGGAGGGAGGGAGAGAAGAAAAGAAGCGGGGCGAGAAAAGTCGACTTACCTGTAGCCCAACTTCTGGCAACTCACTCACTCTATTACCTGCTCCGACTTGAAAGTCCAGTTTCACAAGGAAGAATCGTAGAGGAAGCAAAGTATGTCACAGGAGACAGACAAGTAAGTGATCGAGCCCGCGGAGAGGATCTTTGATGTTTTCTACTTGAAGGGGAAAACACTTTTATGGAGTGTTTTTGTCTTACTCGCTAATTTGAAAAAAAAAAATCCTCTATTTGAAATTAGTTCTTATCAGAGGATTTAAAAGGATGTCACTCTGTGGTTGTGTTTCTTCTGGAAATTCATGACAGATATTAAAGTATTTTCCTGGAGGAAAAGTTGACAAGTAAACGTTGCGCCCTGGATTTTGTTAGAGGTGAATTCGCCATTTTTGACTGATGGAAAAAGTCTGCAGAGTTCAAGAACCGGACTTTCTAAACACTCTGATGTCTTTGAGTGGAAGTAGAGTTTGAGATGCTACTTTTGCTTTGCGTTTTCCACGTTTTAGGCCCACAGTGCGCCATGGATCTGCCTGTGAATGTGGACACTTTGTGTAGCCTGTCGGCCTACTGTGTTTTCTAACGGCGGAAACTCCTTTATTCATATTAAAGAAGTTATAACCTTTGTACTGCAGCCAAAGCCACTTCAACCAGAAAAAAATGTACATATTTGTCATAAGAAAATATTTTAGCTCTGCTTAGTTTGTCTGACAAAAATTTCAATGTTACAGGCGATTTAATGTGTTTTAGATTGACCAAATCCCAACAATAATTTAATTATGTAAAAAACACATATTTTAATGATCTTAATACAGTTATAAATGGGAATAAATGCATTAATAATAATCAAAATTACTGATTCCTCTTACATGAATTACAAGTGAAATAGAGCAGTGGGTGATCACTCATAATGATAATAATAATAAAAATGATTATTATTATTATTATTGTCATTATTATTATTGTGGTTGTTGTAATGAGCAGTTGTTGTTGTATATTTTGCATCAATATCTGTGTTTAAATATGAAGTATCTAAATGTCTCAATGTGTCTGAATGTGTTGGTGTGCAGCTGATGTTTCAGTCGCTCTGTAGTGGAAACAACACTGAACCACTGTCATGACACACGTTAGTCTCATACAGTTATTGAAATGTGTGATGTATAAAACACCTACGACTGTGATATGATATGATACCTACGAGGCAGATGCGGTGAAACAGTTTCATCCTGTTTGTCGCTGCTTGTTTTCTACCTTTCCACTTTTTTTATATATAAGTGTGCATCAGTATGACGCCACAGGTCAGAGGCGGGGTTAATGGGTTTGTTTTATGTGGCAGGTAGAACTGGAAGACAGGAGCTAATACCAATTAGACAAACCACAGTAGTATTACAAAGGAGTTGTTTCATATTATTTGAGTTTCCAGGACATACAGTACGACTTCTACAGCTATTCGTGATTAAATGACCACTTCCAAGACTTTTCAGGAAGGTGTGATACTTCACCGTTTATTGTATTAGATTTTCTAAGTGCAAGTTGACACATTCAGAGTCTCTGTAGTGATTAGCTGCGTTCAAAGAGATGTTGTGACAACACTGCTTGTTTAACTGGTCTGTGATCTCGACTTAAGTGGGCCTGAAGATTAGAGAGACAAAGCCGTGCTCACACATGGCATAGAATGGGATATAATGTTAATTTTTTATCAATTATCCTTTAATCCGTTAATTTGATTCGTTTTCAATCACTTATTTGATACGAAAAATGACAGATGAACAGTTCTGAAAGTTCTGACTGACTTCTTTAATCTGCCAGCAAAATAAGCCCATCTTAAAATGTAGAAATCAGAGGAAAGCGAGCGAATATTAGCATTTATGAAGCTATAAACAGCAGATCATATACGTCATATTTTGAATTCAAATGTTTGTGTGTCCGTCAGTAAGCGTCTGGTGGTGGTGGTCCCCAACGAGAGCTCCTTCCCTGCAGTGCGACGGGCCTACACCAGCGAGGACGAGGCATGGAGGTCGTACCTGGAGAACCCGCTGACAGCCGCCACCAAGGCCATGATGAGCATCAACGGGGACGAGGACAGTGCCAACGCCCTGGGTCTGCTCTACGACTACTACAAGGTCTGGAAAAATAGTCTCAACTTCTGAATACGTAACTTAAAGAACAAGACGATGCTTGTGGTGTTTAGTTCACACACAATCGATCAGTGGATGAATCCATCAGTAGATTGACAGATCATGAATCAGCATGCGCTCCTTTTTTCCTCTCAGGTGCCCAAAGAAAAGAGGCTCCTGCCTGTTCCCAAAGTCGCTGAAATGACAGAGGAACACGAGAAGAGGTCAGTGAATTTGGGTCTCTCACCGTCTCGTTCAAGGTTGCACTTGTACACACAGAAAGACTCAGAAATTATTATTAGCAACATGCCGTTTCTAGCAGTCCCTTATTCGCTATGTGCGGAATTAAACCCTCAGCAACTGCAGTATTTGACGTGTTGCACCTGAGGTTGATAAGATTAAGCATTGATATGAGAAGCCCACAGTTTTATTAAGAACTAAAACATAATTTTCCATAAGATGATAAAGATGTGTGCAGAAGATAATAATGATACGGGCACCTCTAGTATGCATGTCTGCAAATATCACGGAGGAGTGAGTCTTGTTTCATTGATACTGAATGAAAGCTGATTTCTGCAGAAAATGTTTTTGCCTTTGGAACAAAAACCTTTTATCTACAAAAAAAGTAGCTTATTGATATTTAGGCAAAAATTGCCCCATTTCCAGGTTGAAATAGGAGAAATCCTGCTCTGTTTTTCGGAAAATAGGAGTAAGGAACAACAGCAACACTGATATGCATTTTTCAGACATACCAGTCTTAAAATAAGTAAAGGTGCCCTGTGGACATTTCTTGTAAACACACAAAAGCGATGTTTACATTCAGTGTTAACTCACCAGATCTCATTGTGTGGATCCTTGATATCTAACAAACGTTTTGAGTGCATTTCCTTCTTCGTGAAACATTTGCAGAGACGAAAACAACTGTGTACTTCTGCGTATCGCTCATTAAACAATACTCTATCGTACTAAGAAAGGTCAAAAACTCCACAGAAGCTTTTCACACAGTAAAAAAAACATGATTATTTTACTGTGTTAGTCACTCAACTGTTGTATTAAGTCTATTAAGTTTTAACACAAGTGAACAAATACTAAAGACAGAATGAATAAAACAGCACAGAGTAAACAAAGGCACAGCATC
Organism: Pempheris klunzingeri; assembly: GCF_042242105.1. Classification (NCBI taxonomy): domain Eukaryota; kingdom Metazoa; phylum Chordata; class Actinopteri; order Acropomatiformes; family Pempheridae; genus Pempheris; species Pempheris klunzingeri. The sequence continues at coordinate 10,900,841 of NC_092027.1, forward strand.
ATCTCTGCAGAGTTCATAACATCAATAAGCGTCAGTCCTTGAAGGAGGCATCAAGTGGCCCGTTCTACAAGTCGAATCTGGAAAGAAGTATGGCTTATTGTGATAAAATCAGTCAACAACATAAAAGAATCACGGCCTTTTTAAATACAAACACTACTTACTTCACTTAAGCATGTCCAAGAAGTTTAATCTGTTTCACGTTTGCTTTTATTGAACAACTCTTAATAAAATGCATATCAGATTGTCATCATTAAATTCTTCACCTCCAGAGGTAGTTTACCAAACTATTTCACTACTTAGTAGTTCACATTGCTGAGCTCAGTGGTTTTCACAGCCTACAGAAGCATTAAATCCAGGTTTTTGCTCAGGTCTACGTTGCAGAGCAACCCCAGCAGCCAAAGCGAGGTGGAGATGGTGGACAACCGCGTTCAGGTCCTCAAATCTGTTCCCGTCAACCTGTCGCTGAACACGGAGCACCAGGAGACCAAACAGGAGCAGTTCAGCGGCTCGACAGGGGCGGGGGAGGCGTCAGGCGATGGAGGCTCGCCAGCTGTGGCCGTGGTGAAGGCCGAGATGTACGCGCCCGTCTTCATGACGGGGGCAGGGCTTCACTACAGGGTGGAAGGAGAGGAGTCGGCGAGGGTGATCTACGAGCAGAATCCGTATGAGGTGACCACCGTCAGTCACAGCTCGTACGTCAAAGAAGACCAGCATAGTCCGCCTGACAGCCCGTACGAAGAGGAGAGAGACGGGGTGAGAAAGGACGTCGTTGTTTGAACGGATACTTTGTTATTAACCAGGAGGGGTCACCAGATAAATCTGCCTGACTGACGTTCCTCCAATAATTCATCTTTTCTTGTTAAAAACTGGACAGTTTGACTCTTTTTGGGATTTAAAAATGATTGGAATGAATCATTATAACAACATTTAGGTGGAAAAACATGCTCTTTTGCTGTTGTTATTGTATTACGTTTAACTAATGTATGTGCACTACAAACAAAGGACAAATTAATGATCAGGCACACTTATGGAAACACCAAAGACTAAAGACTTAAAGTTCCATGCTGATGATCTTCAACAGTCCATTTAAAGGTGGACTCTAATCATACGTAAACAGATACATCAAGTCCAAATGTTGATGACATGAACAGGGATCTGACATCTCCGTGTTGTCATTCTGATCCTTATTCATGACAATGCTGTCGCCATCATGCTGGTGTTTTTTTTCTTCTCTCATTTGCGGCATTGTTTAACCAGTTCCTCTCAGGGTAAGTTAACTTGTCGTTGTGCCCAAATAATTTCCTCTTTTTGTTTGTTTTCCACGTCCTCAACAGAAGTACCACACACCTTCCTCTCTGGCCACAGATGACTTCTTATTTCACCAGGAGGGAGTGTAAGTCACTCAGAGTGCAGTCATCTGGTCTACTCATTGTCACAACACAATTATCTGCCAACTTCAGTATGAATATTCAAACATGACATTTTGAAATCAAAACACTGACTTGAAGTGATCCAGAAAGGATCGTGAAAGTGTATGTTGTTGTACCTCCATCCATCCTTGTTATGTCTAATCACATATAATTCTCTATGTGTGTGTTTATGTGTGTTTATATGTGTTTGTATGTGTGTGTGTGTGTGTAGTGACAGCTTCCAGTACACACTGGACGCCAGTCGTTCCCTTCGCCAGAAGCAAGGCGAAGGACCGATGACATACCTGAATAAAGGCCAGTTCTACGCTGTGACGCTCAACGAGCTCAGTGCAAACAAACGCCTCCGTCACCCCATCAGCAAAGTCCGGGTGAGCGGATCAGTCTCGTCTCTCGTATCTTGATTTTGTTTTTCACTCAGTTATATCAGATTTCTGCTACTTCAAAGAGAATTATCAGCTGATTTGGCAGTTCCCTACAGACTGTTTTAGTGTCTTTCAGCTCTTTGTTTCAGATTTACACACCACAACCGTTCAGTTTTGATTCATGCTCACTGCTCTGCGCGCTTCCAGATGCAGCTGTTTTTAGTGAAAAAGCTCTGATAAATCCATTGTTTAATACCTGACCAGCACTAACTAGCAGGAAGACATTGACTAACTGGCAAACATAGAAGAGCATTTGGCAGCTAAAGAGCCAGATATTTCTGTCAGGAGTTGGTGGAGACCAAAAACAGAGCTAAAAAACAAAAACAACTCTGACGGGACATCAGATTAAAAGAACAAGAACAACTTGGGTCTTATTTTTGCAGTTTTGGCTTTCATATCTAATCTAAAAATATTTGCTGATATAATTTGGTTGAGATTCATCTTGTCTCGTTCTCCGTCTCAGAGCGTGATCATGGTGGTGTTCAGTGAGGACAAGAACCGAGACGAGCAGCTCAAATACTGGAAATACTGGCACTCTCGGCAGCACACAGCCAAACAGAGAGTGTTAGACATCGGTAAGACTCACCGCTTCTTCCAGGACTTTCTCTGTTTTTATATGTGAACAACAGCAAATTCTTCAGTGGTCAAATGAACGAATCAGAACACATGAACAAAAAGACAATGACAGATTTATGCTATTGCAAAGACTGGAATGCACTGCGCTAATAAACAAGGCATGACCAAACCGAGAGCAAACAAGCCCCCACCCAACCGTCTGCCTGAGGCTGTTCAGCTGCCCACCATCATCCACCATCACACACACACACGCACACACACCTGAATCTCTTAATGTCTAGGTGTTGCTGGGACACACAACATAAATCCTCTAATCTCCTTGACATTGCCTGCAAGATTGAGCAAAACACTGTTATCTGAAAAATGATGATCCAAAACAGAGAGATGAATTTTCTCTCTCGCAGCGTTTTCCCACAGGTGATCTGAGGCCTCATATTTGCTTCTTAAAACTTTTGACCTTCGGTCGGCCATTTGTTTTCGGTTGATGGATTTGAATTTGAACCGTGCTTTTTCTACGCTTTGTTGAATGAGTGTGTGTGAGAAGCTTGTTGGCGGTTTGCGTTTGACAAGCTTGGGCCTGCTAACCAGGCTGAGATTCAGAGGTATGTGGGAGACTTGGGGTGGATGGGAGACACACACACTCACACACACATACACGCCTATATGCAGCTTGTTGGGACAGGGAGAGGAATGCTAGCCGCAATGTTACCTTTGTCTGGTTTTGGTCTGTTGAGCGTAATTCTTGCCCAATTTAGATCTTCATCTTAATTCTTGTATTTACATGAAAGAAATCAGCCTACAGTTCACTCACATCTTCGTCAGTTGTTGTCAAACTGGGCGGCAGAGCGATGGTTACCGAGGTAGGAAATTAGACAAATACAGAATTCAGCTGCATAAACTTAAAGCTTTTCTTTATTTTTTACATTTTCCTTTTGGAGTACATATACACTATAGCCTCCTCATGCCTGTAAAACTTTTTCTGAACACTATCCGATCGACATTCAGCCTTTCACATGGGTTGCAAATAAACATCTATTTGTAGTGAAGGAATATTTAGTATGGAGCCATAGCCAGGAGATGGTTAGCTTAGCATAAAGACTTGGAGCAGCTTGGCTCTGTCCAAAGGTGACAACACCCACCAGCCCCACTAACAATCACAAAGTAAAACATTAACAAGAAATAATAATCCTTTATGTAACCACAAATTTACATTTTTACATTGCTTTAGTGTAAATTACACAAACTAGATATAACATGTTTTCACCAGTCTCCGGTCCTTATGCTAAGCTAAGCTAATTGTTGTTCTTACAAGCATGAGATCATCTCATCTAACTCTCAGGAAGAGAGCGAGCAAGCCTATTTCCCAAAATGTCAAACTATTCCTTTAGGGGGTCACAAGCAAAAGAGTTTCGAAATTCAAACACGGATAATGTTTCACAGCATGTTTGCCACTGAAACGAGCCTGTGTTTGTTTGTGTATGTGAGACTCAGATAGATACTGAGCATCGACAGCTTGACCCACAGGGCTGAAATATTCTTCCATCACACTGACGCCTGCACGTGTACACACAGATACTTATCTGCTCATACAAACACCCACACATACTTTCAGCATACATACAACATACTTTCCCAAGATGGACTATAAACAAAGATACTGACAAAAAGATAAACCTTTAACACACTTATATTAAGTACTGAATACTGAGAATAATCTGTGAATTATTTTTCTATTCATTAAATAATTGGTTTGGTCCATAAAAGCTAATATTCACATTTGAGAAGCTGAAATCAGAAATATTTATAAATTTTTTCTTTAAGAATCAGAATTGTTGTAACTTCTCGGTCAACTGACGAATAGATTATCTGACTAATTGTTTCAGATCTTCTTTATATATGTGAGATCAGAGCTGCATTAAGGTGTGGAGTCTCCTCTCTAACAGCTGGATGCAGCCTGTAACCTGAAGCTGTCCACACAACTGATTTGAATAGCGGTGGAGGGTTTGTCGGAGGGTAGAGCGGGGGGTTCATCATGCCCCTGGGCAGCGTCACAGAATGGATCACTTGAATGGGGTGGTTTTACGGGGGATACGGGCAGATAGGCGTGTTCCTGCCTGCCCTGCTTCTTTGTGCACCTGCTAAAGAACCAGGAAGTGTCGCTGTGACGGCAGGTGAGGATGATGGAAGAGGTCAGAGGTCGCTGAAGGAGAGCGGGATGCTCTGAGAGGTGAGCAGCAGAGTGGTAGGAAGAGCTGCTTCTCCAAAAATGTTCAGCCCAAATAATGTCAGCATCTCTTAGACCTTCCATAAACCCTTTTGATTTCCACCGTGGCTGGAAAACACGTCAGACGAACTGATTGTGTTTCAGCATAACTCGAGCCTAAGGCTGACATCCTTTAGTTTTCTTACTGTCCACAAATCCCATGAAATGAACCAACAAACGATACGTTAGTCCATTTCTCTTTGTCCAAGCCTTTTTGTTCCTACCGAACATAAAACAGGTCACATTTATAGTTTAATTATTTAAAAGCTTTTAGGCTCAGAACTGCTAATTGTTATGTTTTTTTCATTCAATTTTGTTCTTAATTAAAACATAGAATCATGAACCTTATTTTTTAAATCAGCTAATTATTAGAATTTGGTTGTGATTTGGAGACTGATCTAAATCATCTCTGTCATTTAACACCACTGTGAACAAACACTGCTATTACTTAACCATAGCTCCTTTGACATCTTTAAAACTACTCTTCTCCAAAATGCTGCAGTCACACTGGTCAACAACAACAACCAGCTGATGCGCTCACCTGACTGGCTTTTAATATGGTGCTCAGAGCCAGATAGCCTCCTGTGTTTCCTCCCGCTGCCTTTGAAGCCTTTGAGAGTTTGTTTGCCCAAGCAGATAAGGTTTTATCTTATAAAATTGAAGCGTGCCATTTGATTGCTTATCTTAACAAACAATAGCTACCTGCTTGTGTCATTTGTTGACCAATTTTGGCTGTGTGTGGAGGGAAGCTGTGTTGTTTAGTTAGTCTTTTTTAAACCGCAGATATCGGCTTAAAATTGCAGTAAATGTAACTAAATCTTGGTCACACATAGACTCAAAATGCCTGTCCTGGAAACCCTTTTGAGCATGCGTTTACAGCAGAGGTTATATTTAAAAGGTTGCTGTGGTTGCAGAAATAAACCAGTCAGTGGGTGGGGGGGGCAGGCCCAGACCATCCTCAGTAACCTCGTGGCGACGTCACAGAAACCGTTTTATGAGACAATGTGGATTAAAATGGAATTCATCAAAGGTCACCTGCTATTGGTCTTTAACGTTCAGCATTAATATGAGATGCTGCAGTGAAATGTGTCGTCATCTGTTTGTCCACACAGCTGATTACAAGGAGAGCTTCAACACAATCGGCAACATTGAGGAAATCGCCTACAACGCCATCTCCTTCACCTGGGACGTGAACGAAGAGGCCAAGGTACAAATCGTTTCTGTGTTTTTTTTCAGGAAAATAAATGCCAGTGTAATTTTCCCAGAAACCGGTCTACTATATTTACTCTCGCTGGAGGCGTGTTGTAGATGTAAGAAAAAGCAGCAGGACAGGTTTTTTGTGCTGATTCAAGTGTTGGCATACAAATGCGCTCGCTTGACAAATTAGCTGGCTTTTGACAACAGTCAAAATCTCACTTAAAAAATCGGAGATTATGTAATTATGTAATATATGAAAGAATAAAGCAGCTCCTTTACATCAATCGGCATGTTTTTCGACCATCCGTCATAAGACGCGATGGGCGGAGTTGTGTACTTTTGCTCTGTTTGTCTTCATTGTCTTTGTGAAGCCCACTCCTTTGTGGCCACTCCTTGAATGGAGCCACATCACTGTTTGAACTCCAGAGGCCCCCAAGGGCCAACACACACCAATCCCCGTCCCCACCCTCTCTTGTTTGTTTTGCCCTCATTTCTGTGTGAATGCGCCTGGCTATGTGTGTGTGAGTCAGCCTCTGTTTGTGTGTGTTATGTGGTTCTTTCATTGTAATGGCAGCCCGGGGACAAAGACGTTGCTGGAGGAAATCCAAGCGCACTTCTCTGGGCCAATATTGACTCTTTCTCTCTTTACGTCTTTCCCTCTTTTTCTCTTAATCTGTGGGGCTATTGAGTATAAATATGTCAGGAACAAGTGTAAAGCTCAGGTAGTTTATTGCACATGCTTCCCCTGTTGTTGGTCTAAAAAGTGAAAGAATTATTCAAATTGTCTTCATCGCTTTCCACAATATAAAATTAGAAGCTGGCAATGTCTCAAAACAAATACCTGAAAGAGATCAAGTTTATTTGATTAATAAAAAACATGGGAGTTTCTTAGGAAGCCTACAAACTGGACTGGTCGCCAGTCAATCGCAGGGCTGACACAGAGACAGACAACCACTCACACTCACTCACACTCACACTCACAGCTACGGACCATTTTGAGTCACCAATTAACCTAACCTGCATGTCTTTGGACTGTGGGAGGAAGCCGGAGTATCTGGAGAAAACCCACGCAAGAGAGAACATGCAAACTTCACACAGAAAGAAACCTGGAACCTTGATGCTGTGAGTCAACAGTGGTGATCACAGTGCTGCTTAATTTAGTATAATTGGCTCTAGATTGAATTTTGTGCACAGCTCAACTTCCCACATGTCCTTGACAGGATATAAATGACTCAGGTCTGCAGAGCTAAATGAGTCATAAATAGTGGAAGTGGTATGTCTTTGCAGGGGAGATGACTTTTGAGATGATCACGACAAAATGCTGAAGTTCAAGAAGGCTGTTAAAATCAAACATGGAGAAAAAAGACTGTACTCTCACCTTGAATTGAGTATTTATTGATGAAAGGCAAGCGTTCAGTCACTACACCTTCATCAGGATGTAGAGAAGCGGGGGGGGGGCGGCAACATCGAGGGGAACGGCTGGATGAGTAGAGCTGTTTGATAAGAGCACAGTTAACTCTCACTCACTCTGACTTATCAGTTAAAAAGTCCATTATCCAGCCAATCGGGTTAGGTTCAAGTTTTAAATGCTGGTAGAATGCTATTTAATGTAAAAGTGATCAATGAATAAGAGTCTGGCATGAGATATGGGGGATCCTCCAAATGCTGCTTCGGACTGTTATAGTTCTTCAGATCTAAATACATAGAAAACCATGGAAACATACAGATATAAATTCAGAAATACAACAGTGTAATGTTAAATGCAGCAAGTGAAAATGTGAGCTGTGGTTGCCAGTTTATTAAAGGGTATTTTTTTCCCCAAATAACCAAAAAAGTAGCAGTTTCTCACTAATCCCTGGTGCTTTGTAACCAGTATGCAGTTACATGTAGGTTTGATTTCTATCCAGAGAATCGAGATATCTGAAACTTCTGCCGCCAACTAAACAACAGAGGTGAAAGGAATTTTGTTTGTGTTTCCCAATACGTTTGAAACTGTCAACAGTCATGTATTTCTCCAGAGACAATCTCCCACTCAAACTGTGTCTTTGGCAAAAAAAGTAAAAAGTATTCATTAAGCATTTTGGCAAAAGGACAGAGTTGGGATGCAGCTTTTGTCTCTGAGCACTCATGTTTTTAAAGTGAAAATTGTTCTTCAGCCATGAATAGAAAAACGTCCACATAGATGCAGGTTTTTCATTTTCCATTCAGTGACCAAACCTCTATTTGCACTTGTCAAAATTTTGGGTTGTTGTGGATGTTTTGGTGGGTGAAATTGTGAATAAAAGAATGAAAACATTCCTGTAAAGCGTACATAATTGCAGTACATAAACCTCTCTTCCTCAGCCCTCCTCTGTGTCTCCCGCAGATCTTCATCACAGTCAACTGTCTGAGTACAGACTTCTCCTCTCAGAAGGGCGTGAAGGGTCTTCCTCTGATGATCCAGATCGACACGTACAGCTACAACAACCGCAGCAACAAGCCTCTGCACAGGGCCTACTCACAGATCAAGGTCTTCTGTGACAAGGTGAGAACTCACACCCTCCACAGTCATTTATCTCTCAGTTATACTGTAAGGAGTAAGTCTGGAGAAGTCTCCTCAGTTTGTCAGTAAATTAATGTCCATTATTAATGATATTTGTATGCTAGTTAACATTTGTGGGTTTTATTGTGCAGAGGGTTTACGCTGCCCGTTGTCATTATTAAACAATATATTAAGTGGCTTTAAACTGTTGTCTTACAAGAGGAATATTGAATAGAAGAAGAAGAATATTGCTCAGTTGTGACTTGGGCTGCAGTTGATGATGATTGTGATTAACGATTAATCGTTTCATCCAAATAAAAGCAAGAAAACGGTGAGAAATTTCCCCACAGCCCATGGTGGTGCATTAAAATGGCCTGTTATATTTAACTATATGTAAAAAAAAAACCTCAAAGATATTCAGATTTCAAACAGTTATGCTAAAGAAAAGCAGTAATTCCTTACAGATGATGGTCTGGAACCAGAGATTTGCATTTCTGCTTTAAAAATGAATCTAGTAGTTAACCAACAGGAGCTCCCTGCTATCATTATGAATATATATTTATACTGTACGTGAAAAAGCTGCAGCACATATTGTAAATGTGGAACCGACCGTGCGTTTGGCTGTACAGTGAGCAGGTGAGGCAGGTAAAATCATGACATCAGTCCTCCCTCTAGTGGTCTCACCTGCGCAGTGATCCTCCAGATTCACCTGCTCCACAAACTGATGTGCTCAGTGTGGTTTCTCTGTTGTTTTTCTCAGGGAGCGGAGAGGAAAATAAGGGACGAGGAGAGAAAACTGTTCCGCAAGAAGTCAAAAGGTTTGAGTTGGATGAAAAATCATTTTGATTAAAAAATTTTAGCATCCAAATCAGAGAAAATTATAGAGCCAGGGAGCGATATGAGGACTGGAGCGGTGGAAAACGCTCCCCCTCCTGCTTGTAAATGATTGGATTTCTTTTCGCTGCAAAAAAAAAATCTGCCCATTCCTAACTCTTCTTTTTCACTGGTGTTCAGGGAAAGACGGAGGTGTAGGTGTGATAACCGTTCCCAAGAAGTCTGACACCACCTATTTCAAGACCATGACCGACCTGGAGGCTCAGCCCGTACTCTTTATCCCAGACGTTCACTTTGGCAACCTGCAGAGGGCCGGACAGGTACATCACCTCAGCACACTCTCCTCTATATAGGAAAAAGGAAAACAACTTGTTTCTTATCAGTTAAGTTCATCTGCTGAAAGTCGAAACTGAAGCCACAGCTTAGTTTCAGGATTACCTGATGGCATTTCAGCTCCAGATCAAAACATTTAACGCATTTTTCTGGGTTTTATCACCTCTCGGCAGTGGTGGAAAAGTACGGCCCTTATTCTACAGAGATTGTGCAGCATTTCCAGAAAGAAGACTCGCCATTGAGCCGGCTTTTTTGCTGCAACAGTGTGTGATTTTTGAGGAAACAGAGGCACGACGGGCGTGACTTGTAAAATAACAGCGTCAGCGTCTTGTGATGTCCCATCCTGCTTTGTTACTACCTCTGCTGCCGACTCAGAGGTGGAACAAAAATAAGTCCCTTTTGCATTTAAATATGTTTCACAGAGATGGTGAGGTAAAATAGCTAGGCAACGTTCCTGCCTTTAAAAAGCAGTATAAAGGGGCTTGTGATTGTAACTGTTACTCATGCATGTCACGTTTCAGATGTCTATGAGTTGTTAGCAGTTCCCCTAAAGTGAGATTTCTCTTCTGAACTCCACAGTTTTATTTAAATAACTATTTGATGCAAAACAGCAAAGAATGAAGAAATGTCCAAAAGTTTCCCTTTCTCATTACTCATCTCGTGACCCCTCGGATTCATCCTGTGACCCTCTGGCGGGGCCCCCGACCCCTAAGTTGGGAACCTCTGGACTAAATGTTCTTACTCATGCATGAGTCTTAAACACTGACATACCTAATATTTCATTTCCAGGTGTTCACCTTCAACACAGAGGAGATGGAGAGAGAAGGGTGAGTGTGTGCATCAACAGGAAATGAGCATTTTCATTTACATCAGCTCATACAAATATAAAGCATGCAAATGAAAGCGGGTACAGATACCAGCCAAACGCATACAGCACAGAGGACGAGCACATCACCACAAATGCAAACACAGTGCGTGTGTGTGTGTGTGTGTGTGTGTGTGTGTGTGTGTGTGGCACATAATGACACATAAGTTTGCTTGTGTGTGTGTTTTCAGGAGCGTGCTGGTGAAGAGGATGTTCAGGCCGTCAGATGAAGATCTGTGTCCGTCACCTCCCAAACAGATCAAAGAGGAGACACACAAGAAAGGTGTGAGATGGCTGCCTCCTCCTCTCTGTGCAGCGTTTTTCTTTTTTTTAAATCTTTTTTTAACTGACTTCAAGAAATGATCAGTGCAAAACACCGACCTGAGAAACAATATCTGTTTCAATCTGATTTGAAATGAGGGAACACAAACCAGGCTGAGGCCTAATTTTAATGAATAATGAATATCAGGCTGTAGATCAGCCTTTCAGGACGGATTATGAGTTTTGTTCTGATTAATTTCTAAGGTCATTTATGTTGCAAAAACACTCAGCTTACATGCTTCTCAGATGTGAGGATTAGCTGCTTCTCTGCTACAATCCGTTGAAAATACAAGCTGAAACTATTACTTATCGACTAATCCGTTGATTGCTGATAAAACAATCACCACAAAATCTATTTAATAGTTTTTAGCGTCTTGAATGAGTTGCAGATGTTCAAATTAAATTTTTTCTAAGCACTTTAAGGTTGTTTAAGGTTGGTGTCAAACTTTTGATTGAAAGATCATCCATGGATGTGGAAACAGTGGGGTTATAAAACCTTTCCCTGTATGCTCCATTTAGTAGCTGCTCTGGAGCTTTCAATCATGTCATACAATCCTCTTTACTGGGCGCCAAGTCATCATGAAAGTTCAAATTGCTTGTTTTGACCAATGATATCAAATATAATAGGATATAAAATCAGCAAAGGGTCACATTTGAGATGCAGGAAACGTGGACTGTTAGTGTGATCAATGACAAACAGGTAACGGATTTTCAAAATGGTCGATGATTAGTTTTCTGTAGATTGTTGTTTTTTAGTCTGGTGACTCATGCTAGCTTTTGTAATAATTTCTGGCTGTATGTAGGTTTGATAACCTAATCAATTTATAGAAAAAATAATTAAATATCACTTGATGATGAAAGTACCCTGTCATACATATCAAAGCCACAGGCCTCAGACAGCGAATGTTACAAAGACCAAAGAAAAGTCTGACAGTCTGAAACCAGAATCTAAGATTCACATCTCTCTCCAACAAGCTCTAAACAGAGGTGTGTAAATTATATAAAGTAAAGTGTTTTCTTCCTCCTCTCTCTGTCTGCAGTGCTGTTGTACGTAAGGAAGGAGACAGAGGAGGTGTTTGACGCTCTGATGCTGAAGTCTCCCACGCTCAGAGGCCTGATGGATGCAGTGAGTGATGCTTTTCTGACTTCCTGTGAGACTGAGAGTCAAAGGCACAATTTGTCTGCAGCAGAGCACCTGTTTACAAATTGCTTTCATTTGTCACTCACAGATATCAGAGAAGTACGGCGTTCCCACAGAGAGGATAGCCAAAGTGTACAAGAAAAGTAAAAAAGGGTGAGGGACGAAGCGGATTGCAATTTGGGGTCTACCGGGAGCTTTATGTTACATGTTCACATGAAATGAAACTTTTTACTGTTGTGCGACAGGATCCTGGTGAACATGGACGACAACATCATCGAGCATTACTCCAACGAAGACACCTTCATCCTCAACATCGAGAGCTACGCAGACGCCTACAAGATCACGCTGACAGAGATCTGACGGCCCGTCAGCCGACCTGCAGTTTGAGACTGCTGGTTGCCTGAAATCTACGAGGCTGCTATGGATTGGCTGATAAGCTGATTGACAGTATTGGAGTCAGTCGATCGGTGGGCGTCGCTCCGAGGCCAGCGTCGACACACCCGATCCTGACACTGTTACACTATGAAGCAAGTCGTGCTTTCTGTGCAGGAGGACGGCGACACAAATAGAAAGGGGACGTTGTAGAAATGCTCATGAACTGAACTGGTTATATTCATTTCCTCATTGTGCTCATCCTCTGCAGTGTGAGGTGAAATGATGGAGTACAGGTCCACGTCCTCCACTTTTGCTGGATATTTTTATTGTATAAAAGAATTTGTTCTTATTCTGTACAGTTTTGCGTTTTTGCCAAATAACACATCAGGAGTAGCCTCATGAAATGCCTGATGTACTGTATGTAGCCGCAGCTTCAGTTAGTCGGTCCTGAGTAAGTAGAGTCTTTGCATGCCAGCCTTTGGATTTGTTAGTTGTGTAATTATTTATTAATCATTGTAATAACATTATTTTGCATTTCTTCATTTCAAGTACTTTACATTTCAGTGACTTTTTTTTCATTGTCACATTCTTTAAGAGTACTCAAGGAGTTTTTAAATGGCTTTTTTCTATTTTTCAGCCATGTTGTACTATTTACATGTCAACAAATAGTCTAAGTGTTTATTTGTAGGACCTTATGTGAGATGGTTAATACTGTAAACAACTTAGGATGACAAGTGGCACTTGGTTGTCGTGTAGGTCTCATGTGCTTGGCTGTGTTGAAAAATGAATAAAGATTTAGACGTAGAGATGTCATTTTTTTGGTAGAAGAATAAACAATGAAGATGAGACAAGGGATGAGTGCTCAAGTTGTCAGGCGGACCGACAGACAGACAGAAAGTAATGCCTTTATTTTGTGTGTTTTAAGGCAACTTGACTACTTGTTTAACAGTTTTTTTCTTCATTATGAGATTTAGCTACTGTCCTGTTTGGTTTGTGGGTTATCAAACTGAATTACCGCTCAGGAATAAAGCGGATTTAGCTTCACTAGAGCTAGAATTGGTTTTCCACCCAGTTTGATAGAGCTTTATTCCACAGTAGCCAACTTTATTTTTATAAGCTGTTTTCAGTGAAATTGTAGTTTCTAAGACTTTGTATTATGGTAAAAAGATGTCAAAAGGGAGGATTTTGGTCTTAATTAAATTTTGGCCAAATATGTATTAAATGTTCTTCTGTTTGGGCATTGTAGGAAGACATATTCTATCATGTATACAGTATAATAGACTGTATAAAGAGTATATATATTTTATATTCTTTTCCAGTCACAATTACTTGTGTGAAACAGTGAATATATGAGCCAAAGGTCATGGTAATCTGTCCTGTAACCTTACAATCTATACTGTTTCCAGGCCATATATATATGTATATGTACACAAAAACCTACAGTCAGCCATTTTTCCCATTTTGTCTTTATTTGAATAACAAAATGGACATCCTACACAGAACACATAATGCAAGTTAACAATACAAAATCTACAAAATGATACAGTGACAAAGTTTTTTTGTTCGACAGGTAACAACTGTACAGTATAAATGGATACAATACTGTGATTTTTTTCTTTCATTTAATTCATCTATATTTGGCACTTGACCACAAGATGCTATTGAAGTGAAATAGTCACCTACTTGAAATGTGCATAAGCCCAGAGAATCACAACTGGCTGTTTTTTTCCCCCCAAAGTCATCATCATTCGTCTGCCTGTAAAGACTAATGTATCTCATGGTGTTTTCAGACCAGCAGGGACAGGCAGGTGTATATTAAGCAGAACGGAAACAGCAAAGAGCGTTCAGTAAAATCCTGGAAAACCACAGTGAGGTTTGGTGGGTGCTGCAGCTACTCGGTACCAACGTCAAGTTGTAAGTCAGTGAAGTGTCTGTTGCTGTGTGTCAGTCATAAAATATTTCTGTAACCCCCTCCCGTCATTACAGTAGTGCTCTTGGGGTGTTGCACTTTAACAACACATACACCATTTACAGACTGTTTTCACTCCGTTAACACTTAGCACACATAAAACTTTATGACTGCCAATGTTCACTGGCTTCCTGGGACATATGATGTCAGTAGTGGGGCGGGGATTGGGATCAAACTTAGATCTGTTATTTTCTCTCTCAATGTCGCAGTGGATATGCAAAGCTGAATGTACATGTGTGGTCCTCTCCTTTTTAACCTCTCTAGCATAAATATGAGTGAATATACTGTACAACTTTCTTTCATATCATAATCGTCAAGAAAAAGCAGATAAAATCGCTTTTTTTTTTTTTTAAATCACATTCCAATAATTTATACGTCAAAATTTTAAAGTGAATTTCCTCCACTGCAGCGAAACGCCACAATGTTATCACACAGTAAAAGCATATATAAGCACATACTATATATATTCATATAATATCTAATTATTATTTTTTGCTGATACACTTGTTGAACCGTAGTTGAAAAAGAAGAATCACAGCTCAGTTTATAGCATATGTCAAGTTCCTGTATTCATCAGTACAATTTATGCATTTATGTGATGTGTGCGTGTAGATTTTTGTGACTGTGTGTGTGTGTGTGTGTGTGTGTGTGTGTGTGTGTGTGTGTGCGCGGACACAGAACTTGGCATTAAAAAAAAGTCACTTTCAAAAGAGCGGATGGTTGTAATCTGATAAAATAGTCCCCTTCATTTAGAAATCTGAGTCAGTTTTTAGTTTGATGTAACATTCCTCCAAGATGTACATTTAAAAAAAAAAAAAAATCATATTCTTTCTAAAATTCTTCTATGGTTAAAAACAAAATTTCCCAGACCTCCTGTCTACACAAACCACACTGTAAGCTGTGAACACTTGTAGTCCCAGACTCACATACTTCATTTAATCCAGTGTTAACATGGAGTTAGACTGCAATACTTTGTAATGATCTGTCCATCATCACACAACAACCCGAGTCAGAGAACAAAATGAGCATGATTCCCTTTGAAAAAAAGGAATAATGCTTTAAAAATATCAAATAAAATAACAAAAAGAGACAGTGAACTTGGATCCGGCTCAATGTACCTCAGGAATCAGTTGGATTATCTTCGCTGGCCGTCTTCTCAGGCAGAGATAGCGCAGCTTTGATTCAGTGTGTACCATGTTTTTGATGGGATTTCAGTCCTTTGGGTTATATTTGTACTGTATGCGAGACCCGTGTCGTCTGTAGCTTTTGATCAGGCATAGAGGCACGTGTACAGTATGTGCATCTGAAAATATTACATATGTATTAAGCTTTGGTATTTGTCCTATGTACAGTTGCATGTTGTCTATGTGTGAGTGTGCATGTGCCTCTATAGCTCAAGTGATCAAACGACAACAATCTGAGGTGGGTCGGCAGGGAGGGATTTTTAAAAAGGTGTTAAATTAATCAAACTGTGATGGGAAAAGTCCAGTTTTCTACTGCCCAGCACTGCTAGGGTCGCACTGCAGGAGCCGGACAATCGAAGGATCGTTCTTCGCTCCCTCAACAAACTCCTCAAGGGACAGTTTACCTGAGAGAGACACAGAGAGAGAGACGGATTACAGCTCAGTGGTTAATTATCTTGTCTGGTCGCTGCTGCAGATCTAAACTGATCAAAAAACAGATCATAAAAAGAAAGAGCAGATATCTTCTCCAAGGCGATGTGACATGTTATTTTAGCAAGTTTTTTCAAATAACATTTATAGTAATAAACTTTCAGTAATTATTCAAATGACCTTAACTTAGATTGCTAGAGTTCTTTGAGAGAATTCAACCAGTTCGGCCATTTTTTCATTGCGTCTGTTCATATAAGTGAAGAATTATAGTGTTTGATGTAACGTTATCCACGGAGAGCAGAGGCATACTGGGCTGTTTTAAGACCACTTGGCTAGTTCAAGGCTCTGATTTTGTGTCAGTGAAACCAGGCAACATTGAATTTGATTTTTGCTGACTGAAAACTACAGAACCAACAGAATAACAAGTGAGTCTGTTTACAGAATGGATTTTCAAAGTCATTTAGAGTCATAGGATTTTAAGAAGCTACTGTTTCAACACTGCAGCAGAGTCCGAAGAAAACTTACCATCTCGATTTGTGTCCATCTGCCTGAAGATCTTTTCTGTGCGCTTCTCAGGTGTGGACTCGTCCTCAGGCATCTTCATCACAGAGGAGACCATCTTGTAAATAGCCTGAAGACAGAGGGCAGAGAAATTGTTAACAGACATACTGACATGGATCAGCTGTTAAGTCACGTTAAGTTCATGAAAGTTGTAAAAGAGAACGCAATACATTTAAAATAAGTAAAACTTTTCCAGTTTACTAGCCACATTCATATCAGTTATTCCAGCCAGAGTGCAAGGTTGCATCAAGCAAGGTTGCATCAGCTGAATTGTTGCAAAGAGCGGGACAAAACCCCCCCAGAAAAACCATCTCCGTTTCATACATATACGACCCATCAATCAACTTATCTCTTCTGGGAGGAAGGAGATAAAGGATTGCTTTCATTTCAGTGTGGGACCGGGGACTGATTCGACTGCACAGAAACAAACAGGAAGTATTCATGTCTAGAAGATGTCGTTTAGGTTTTTAAATAGATGATAAATCAAGAAAGGTGAACGTGTTCTTCGCTGTCTTCATTCCTTCTATTAGACACTTCAACCTTAGAACGTGTGAAATATTCCTCTTAATGATGAAGAGTTTTGGCATCTTCTGTTCAAATAGCAATGTGTCAGGCAGCTGTGCGCACACACACACACACACACACACACACACACACACACACACACACACACACACCAGAGAGGTGGTGACTGACACAAGTATCATTTATTTTCATTATCAGTTAATTAGTTTATTGATTTTTTTCATTAGTCACTTATAGATCACTTAATCTATAAGTCTGACCAGCAGTCAGTATTTACTTACATATAATGGTAAGAAATAATCAGCAAATGTTTTGCATTTGTAATAGATAAGGTTTCGGACTATTGGTCAGAGTGATACTGTTAATCAATGATGCCGAGGGGGCTGAAGATCCCCAAAAATCAGGCATAATAATAGCCATAGGGTTTTCTTTAAACTTGTCCTTTTTATTGGGAGATGTTGGTGAAGTAGATTAATATTTGTGGGGGAAAAGAGGATTTACTTTGTTTCTTTACACCCTAATTATCAATATGTATTAGTCTATTTAGCTTTTGTCCAAACACTCCTCTACCTAAACACTTTAAATAAAGAACACACATGCTTACACACGCTTTGGTACTTAACTCAATCCAGCCCCATAATGTGTGATGTAACAACATGTGTAAGGGACAGCCGGTGTGTGTGTGTGTGTGTGTGTGTGTGTGTGTGTGTGTAGCTCTGACAGAAGTCTAAACCATTTATCCAATAAGACGAGGATCCTGAGTGAGACAGTTTGTTGTGAGGCGACACTGGAGCTGCTGAGGAATCGATGAGGGGGGAACTGCTCTTCCTAGAACCGCGCAGTTGGTGGATGTAGTGCTGAGTCAGTATGGGGATCAGAGGAGGACCGCTCCCTTCTAGAAATACACCAGAGCCAAGTCTTATTTAGAGAGGTCCGAGGGCCCGAGAGGAACTGCTGGTTTCTAAAATTACACAGCGGCTGGTTTTCCTGCTGTAGGCAGTCAAATGGTGCAGAACACAGAAGCAGATGGATATATGATGAAGCAGCTGGTGTGGATGGCTGAGCAAAGTGTTGCTTCACTGCAGAAGTAGTTTTAGGACCAGGGGACATGGTGTTACCATGATGGCATGCAAGGGCCACTGAAAGATTGAGGGCTACATTAGGCTAAAGAAGCAGAAAGTCTAAAAGGTTGAGAGAACGAAGGATAGAAGGAAATAAAGATAGAAGGTGACTAAGCAAAACACATCACACTGGAAGAATAAACCCACCGATACGATCTCCAGCATCTCTGCCTTGCTAATGTATCCATTCCCGTCCAGGTCGTACATACTGAACGCCCACTTCAGCTTCTGGTCCAGGCGACCACGTGAGGTCACACTCAGGGCAATGATGAACTCCCTGAAGTCGATAGTCCCGTCTCCGTTGGCGTCAAACGTGCGGAAGACGTGCTCTGCGAACTTGGACGCGTCTCCGTAAGGGAAGAAGTTGGCGTAGATCTTCTTGAACTCCTCCATGGAGAGGGCGCCGCTGGGGCAGTCCCGCAAGAAGCCCTTGTACCACTCTGTGATCTCATGCTCGGTGAAGTCTGTGTTCTCCATCAGGTCCTGCATGACGTCGGGACGGAGCTTGCTGTTCTGTTTGCCCATGGTCGCTGCTTCTGTTGAGGCTGTGGGTGATGTGAGGGTAGCTGAGGGTGAGGGGGAGGAAGAGAGGGAGGAAGAGAGAGAAAGGTTGTTAGAAAT
This sequence comes from Pempheris klunzingeri, assembly GCF_042242105.1. Taxonomy (NCBI): domain Eukaryota; kingdom Metazoa; phylum Chordata; class Actinopteri; order Acropomatiformes; family Pempheridae; genus Pempheris; species Pempheris klunzingeri. Next base: position 10,919,529 of record NC_092027.1, read on the forward strand.
AATCCAAAATGACCGTCAGCCTTTTTGATACAAAGGGTGGGAGGAAGGACAGCGATTTATAAAGAAAAAAGATGCACAGCGCATTAAAAAAACTGAATTAACTTCTCTTGTAAAAAGTAGCTGTTTCATTTGAGTTCTTAAAAAAACATTCACTTCTCAGAAAATACGCAGAATACTGTCACTACAAGTATCTTCAATCACATAGTCATTAGTTCCATTGTAACTTTAAAACTTGACAAAATGCTATTTCATGCAGCAAATACAGCCATATACTTCATGAGCGGGGCCATCTTCTATCAATTAAAGAGCTTATGGGACGAGCTGCCTCAGGATCTGCTTGGCTTACCACCTCTGCTAAATCATTTCCTGTGTAAAACCCTGAGGAGAGTTTTGGGATGTCAAAGTTCATGGAGTTTATTTTTATCTAACTGCACTTATCTTTTTCGCTTCGTTTGTTACCGTTTTGTGACAAAATGCACATGAATGTTATCATAAAAGCCATGACAGTAGTCAGTAGTAGTAGAGATCAAGTGGAGTATGCGTTCAGTCTCCCATGCACCTGCACAATGAGACCCTTGCATGTTTTCCTGGTGCACAACCACTGTAGATACACCACAGCTACACCCACAATAACAGTGAAGCACACACTCAGTTGATAAGCCTCATGCATGCCAATATGTCTGTGTATGCATCACTGCAAATGCAACTTCCATTTCCTGCAGGAACTCTGATGCTGATGCCTGGACACACACATACATACCCTCTGTATTAATACTTGAGATAGTTCATTGACCTATTTTGGGTTTTTATGAGGCTTTTGCAGAGACAGTCACACTAGATAACAGTAAACCTCAAGTCTAATGTGACTACATTTAGCAAACGCATTACGAAAGCACGGCTGAATGAGCCTACATGCATACTAGCCACAGAGCTGATCCAACTTGGTGTGTCGGTCGTTGCAGAAAGTGAACAAGAAGATGCGGTTCATCATCTAACCCTGCAGCTAATGTGCTTAGCACTTTCCCCTGTCGGACTGCTAGCTGCCGCTGAGCAGAGGGAAGCTATTCTAAGCTTAGCCGAGGATAACGACAGATAAAATCAGCCATGTCAGGTCAGGCCAAATAACTGTAAAGGCGGCTTGTTCCAGGAAGGGAAGCAAAAAAACTGTGTTTCCAGTCAATGTTTGGGGCCTTTCTTATTTTGTTTAAAGACTCCTGAGCTAAAATATGAAAGGGATAGTTTAGAAAATGTAAAGCAATAATGAGAACTAATAACTAAATTCACTCTTGTGTGATTTAAGCTTCAATTACCCATTTACTGACCCTTACAACTCATGTACATAATTAAATTTGGCTAATATCACTGAATGCAAATGTGGGCTGTTTAGTGGAATACGTTCTTCTTGCCAAGAACAACGAACTTGGCGTCAATGAAAGTGCTGCGACAGTCACAAACTCACACTTCAACAAAAACAAACCAAACAAACATGGAACAAACACTCGAGCAGAGGGACTATTCTGCACACAATAATTTAGTGATTTGGGCATTTTAAGTGAAACTGTGTGAATAGTGGGCCCTGTGAGGGAATTGTTTAAGTTTGAATTGCTTGCATTTTCCTTAGTTTTGTTGACTTCTAATGCAAGGACTCAGTCTTTGTCTCCCTTTATTTCACTCTCATACGTTCCAACAAACGACCAGCTATAATCCTCTAATTAACAGAGTAAACAATGAGGCTCCAGCAATGTGGCAGCCACCTCTAATGAGTTCTCCGCCATTACCTATAGCTCACTTCAAAGCCAGTATAAAAAGGAGATTAACACCTGTTTACACTCTCATCGCTCTGGAGCAAACCACAGCAGCAGCCTCACAGCGCGGGTCCACAGTGAACTTTCAATATACAGACTGGAAGTGTGTCTGGCTTTAAATTAGACTGAAGCAAACAGCCTAAACCCAACAGGGGCAACATAGAGAACATTAAAATCCAAAGTATCAGCTAATACATAGTAAACATAATGCTATAGACCTAATAAGCTGATGCGGGGACACTATGTGTACAATTTCCAAGCAAAAACACAAAACATTTGATGATTCTAGGATCTCAATGGGGTTTGGGGCCGAGACATTTAATGGTGTAATTTTGTACTCTGAGATATTATGATGGGCACCTCTGCCCATTTGTGATGTTTATAGACCAAACAATTAATCAAGAAAAAAATTGTTCATCAATAATGAAAACAATTGTTACTTGCAGCCCTGTTAGATTTACTGTTAAAATATTCCCAACATGTGCCTTTGAAAAGCCCGTGAACACAACTGTGCTACACCCACACAGGCCTTTTAATTTATTCTACCTGTTTAGACCTTTTCACAGGACTGTGTGGGTGTGTGCAGACTGTGTTTAACAGGTCTTTTTCACAGCAGATATTTTTACCTGTCATAGCCAAAAAAGCACGGTTCTAACAAATAATATTAATTGATGCTGTTTTCCATTTAACTGGACCCTGGCCTTGAAGCACCTAAACGCACTGTGCTTTTATTATATTATTATTATTTGCATCTGCTCTTTTCTTCCTGTGATATATGTAAGTGTCTTGCTGTAGAAAGATGATCCAGACTTCCTGTGTAGGTGTACAGGGCCTTTAAAACACGCAATATGTCCATGTGACATAAATAAAGAAAATAATAAACAAATAAAACTAAGCTAAAACATACTGCAAACAATAAAGAATACAGTAAATGTAAAAATATTTCATCTATATTACCACTGGAAGACAACAATCTGGCATTCTGACAAGTTTATGTGGTTACAGTGGAAGAACTTAAATTCTTTCCACAATAATTCTTATAATACCCATTTATGGCTGAAATGCTATAAGACATAAAAGCAGCATCTGTTGTTGATTTGTGGCCAATCTTCAACTCTGGCTCATTTTTATGTTATTGCTCTTTTTCCAAGTTTCCTTGTCTCTAAAAAGTAAAGTCCAACTGAAGCCTCATCTAGCCACCCTTTTAGGAGCACAGCCCCATCTAACCAGACTAAAGTGATGTGACGTATGTTCACCTGCTATTTAATGTGCCGCAGCTGAGCAGCTTATTAACTATGCGGCCTCCAAACTGATGTTAGCAGTTCACTTTTCACCTGGTGAATGTTTGGTCGGTCGGTCGTTCAACAAGCTAAGCTGCAGGACAAGATGTGTCTGTACGTCAGATAAGAAGGTGACTTTAGCAGGTAAAAGCTACTGTAGGTTGTTGTTCAAAGTTTTGCCCTGTGTGTTGTGCTGCTTTCTGGCTCAACTTGGGTTTCGGATGTTTCCTCAGACAGGACAAGTGCCTTCATCAGGGCAGTTTAGTATCCGCTTTCCTTACATACAGTCATTTGATCAGTCATGTGACTTCATCATAGTAATTAAGCAAACAAAACAGCCATCCTTTTTTCCACTTATCGTGTGTACGTTACGTTACTTTACATTCATGTCCCCACAAGCCTGGTTCACTTGGATGCATAAAAAAATCATGTTTGACATGTAACAATCAACTCGCAACAGCATCTTAGCAATCAGAGGTCTGTCTCTTAACCCCCAAACACACACACACACACACACAGACTGTCAGTCAGCTAATCAACCAGTCAAAGTCTTCCTGACTAGCTCCATTCATTTAATTCATAAACTCATCCTTTGTCTGATGTGTTGACCGGAACCAACACATACTGTGTGCAATCTGCATTTTAATTGCTTAATGGATTGTGGAACGTCTGCATGATTATTGAGGCTGCGTTGTCATGGCGACTGACCCGTATAATCACTCTTGTTTTTGGCAGCGAGAGGACGAAAAAAACAAACAAAAAAACAACAACATATTATTTAACATGATCGTGCCTTTGATTCACAATAGCATTTAATGAGACTTTCTGTGCAGACTGCCAGCTTGTTTAATTGTTTGCTTTTAGCAGTGGTCCTAATCAGCCAGACTTTTTACACGTAAATGTGGAGGAACAGAGGCGACTAAAGTGTTTCTCTGCCCTTTACTCTAAATGAGCGAAGGAACGTTACTTGGTGTTGATTTGTTGGCACTACAACAACAACATGGCAAGAGTTAGAGGATATATTCATGTTTATGTTCTTATTTTCATTACAAATCTGATGATGATCTTATCTGATTAATTCAATGTTTAGTCTAAGAAAATTTCCAGGCACAAATTCCCACAGCACAAGGTGACACCTTCAAATTATTTTTTTCTAACCAACACTAAAACATGCAGATACAACATTCACTTAAAAAAAACAGAGAAAAGAAGCAAATCCTCATATTTTAGAAGCTTGAAAGAACTACTGATTAGCATTTTTGCTTAATAAATGATCCAACTGAACGAATGACAAAACTATTAGTTAATCAGTTATTCATTTTTAATCTACTATATATTTCAGTGCTATTTTAAACTACAAAAGTAAAACAATAATAATACATTTAAATTTGATAACCCAAAGACACTTCACATGCAGAAAACAGGCAAAACTAATTACCATTAGCAACTAAAAATGAATTTCTTTAACTGTGAATTATGGTATAAATAAATACAAATAATTACTTTAATTATCTAAAACATTTTTGCTGGTTTTTAAACTAATCAGCTGGATGTAGTTTCTGTGTGGAGTTTGCATGTTCTCCGTGTGGGTTTTTGTTTCCTCCCACAGTCCACAGACATGCAGGTGAGGTCTATTTTCATTGTTGACAACTCTTCTCAACGACCTATCAGGCCCATTTGTGAAAATGTCGTCCTTTCCCATATTCTGCTTGGTACCACTTAACATTAACTTTCCCTATTTGGCATCTATAAATAGTATCATGAACAAATGCTTAAATGGTTTATACCACTTGTCAAAAATAACCTCATGTTGCTCCATGTGTAGAGCACCTATGGGTAAAAATGTTTTGTGTCTGCCTAAATGAATGTAATTTGACGTCAGTGCACCACACCCGCTCTATCCTGGCTGAAGGTTTCTGTTTATTTTAAAAGAAGAAATAAGGGGATGAGATCAGACCTCCACTGAACATCCCGTCATATAGTCACCCTAAGAACTCATCTATTTCTGGCTCTCAGAGATCACTGCCTACAATTAACCGTTAAGACTCTTACCTGCTGCTGCTGGCCGACCTTTGACGGCACTGTTACATAACCTAGGCTTTGACAAGTGTACAGGTCGCATGGCTCCTGAGGTTGAGACAAATGAGGGAACGCCGGGTGCTGATTTAACCTTGCGAGCGTGTCTGAGGGGACCACAGGCCTGAGATAGAGTCGGTGACCTCAGCCTGAGAAAGGTATTAGCCAGCAGAGAACAGACTGTCGCTTTCGGTTTCTAATGACACCAACAGGACGATCATCCCGCTGGGCTTTGTGACAGGTTTGAGTCCTGAAACCAACAACAAGCCCGCTGACAATTTCATGACAAGATATCATAGTGTCACCAACTGGAGCGGCAACGCAGAGAGAAGCTTCTAGAGGCAAATATCTTCTTATCCTACAACCAGTTAAAGCAGCACATACCAGCACTGACACAACACTTACTTGATACCTTAGTTTCGATGAATATGAAGCAGTCTGAACGAAATACGTACTGTTTTCTTGATAAACAATCTATATTGTATAAAAATGACCCAAAGTGACATCTTAAAATGTCTTGTTTTATTCAATCAAACAGTCCAAAATATTCCCTTTACTATCATATAACAAAGAAAAGCACCAAATCCTCACATTTAACCTGAAACCAGTGACTTTTCTAGTATTAGTTGATTATTAAAATAATAATTTCAGCTCTAGTGTTTGTCAAATATGAACATTTTCAGTAGAAGACAGAAGCATTAAAGCAAGCACTCAAATACCAAATATTTGAAAATACTGGAAAACACCTTGGTTTGGAGAATATAAAACACACATTTCACCCTTTTTTCAACTAACAACAAATGCCAAACTGCTCGAGGAAACAGTGTTAAAGACTTTTGCCAAAATAAGTTGGAATGAGTTGGAAAAGTTTCCTGATGGAAAGATATTTGAAATAGAGCTGTAACTATGAGTCCGTACATTTACTAGTCGATCAACAGAAAATGTAACAATTAATTGTACATTTTTCATACTTAAATAGGCCACAAAATTCACTGGTTTGAGCCAATTCAAGCTTTCTTTGTCATCAATGATGGTAAAACGAATAAATGAGCTTATTTGTGTTTATGACTGTTGGACGAGCACATGATGCCGGCGCTCAGTACTTAACACTTCGATATTCAATGCTACTGACACGTTTTGGTCGGCACTTCTAATGTTTTAATGAGGTGTCATACGCAGCCTCTGCATTACTTTTGCGACTGGCATGAAACAAGTAAGGAAGAAAAAATCCTGCACAATTACGTGGCCAATATTTGCAGCTGAACAGGTTGACTTGTGCCTGCTTGAATCAAGAGCCCTCCACGAGGCGTTCGTCCTAGAACATCTTGCTGCCCACTTGCGTAACAGTCAGAAGTCTCCATTTATATCCTGCAGGTAAATCTTAACCCAAGAGTCCCACAGCTAATCCGAGAACAGAGAGAGAGCAGGAGGGGGAGAGGGGCCACAGAGAGCCAGAGTGAATAAAAGAGACTCGATCACAGATAGAAAGTTTATGAATGATACATTCATAATGCAATATGATCCGTCTGTGACCAGGCTGCAGAGCTGAGGGCAGTTGCTCTCCACCTAACAGGCAGGCAATTCTTAGGCCTGCAACATCTGCAATCCGATATTCACACACAGGTCAAAATTAAATAATTATTTTTAATCTCAGCTGTGATAAGATATTTTAAAAAATGACAACTTTATCCATCTCAGGTAAGAAAGGTTCAGCCAAAGACACGCTGGAACAACCTGAGAGGCTTCAGCTCGAGTTAAAGTTGAATTTGAAGTCGCAGTTGAAGTCGATTTTCAGGCTACACCACAGTCAGACACATGATCTTGAGGAACATAACATCACAACTACTCTTTCTTCTCTGCCACTTCAGCGAATAATTTCTCATTTAGTTCTGTTTTGCATCATCTGCGTTTGCAAGCACTGAGAGCCGTTTGATTAACAGAGTTTTAAACAGGTTAACAGCAGAATGATGAGCAGTTTAGGACCAAAACATCTGTTGTTGGTTGTTGTTGTTGTTATAATTGGTTAAAACTTCTTTATACGATTGGATCTGCATGACATCAACATTAAAGCTTGAGCACTAAACTTTTAGTCATCTGCATGGTTAAGTTTTGTCAGACATCAGCACTTAACATGTTTGACATCGTTTAAACAGCACTGTAATGATACATTTTGAATTTGATATATTTCAGAGAGATTTTTCTAAAGCTGTTGCACCACACTTATTGGTGTTAGAGGGATAGAGCAGCTCATATTCCTAAAAGGAAGGGAAGAAAAGCAGCTGGCAGACCTGCAGTGTTTTAATATATTTGATTTATCTGTTTTGTAAATGACGAGATGGACTGACCTTTGGTGCATGAAACCAGAACCAGTCTTGACTTTCTATTCAAAAGATCAACATCAGTGTCATTAAAGTGCACTTAAGTACAGAGCCCAACACTAGTGAGATCCTACAGCATAGCAAAGACTCAAAACAAGACTGCTCTTTTTTTTTTTTCCTCAAACTGAAATTAAGTACATTCCTGTATGTTAGCGACTGAAACATGTCAGACGTCATATTGGAGCGGTTATTACTCAAACCCACAAAAACTAGCCTCAACAGCTGTAGGCAGTCCGGTATGAGCTCTGTAACACATGCAACAGATGAATAAAACTAGAAAAGAAAATGATTAAAATGCCCCAGCCTTCACTCTCACAACCTATGATCTGGGTGATGAGAGGCTTGTCGGTTTCTCACTTCTGCCATTTTGGCTCAAATTTTATGAGACCTAAAAACGACAACCAGCAGCTCTACACGACATCTCAACGCACCATATAAATCCATCTCAAGTCGCCTTTAAAACTCCTATTGGCGGCAGCGCATTTGCAATCACGTCTGATCAGCAGCACATTTCAAACCATCAGACTCCACTGCTGCACGGCATAACTTTGGGAGCACCCGTGCTCACGTTACACGTGTGGTGAGGTGCGCTGTTCAGTGTAGCGTGCCTTTAGTGGCTCCTTGAATATCTGACTGCAACTCTATCTCCTGTGTGGAAGGTCAGAGCTGGTCTCCTGCTGGTCCAACCTGTACCAGAGTCTGGAGAGAAACTGACCTCTTCAGCAGGTTTGTTCTGTTGCCGTCAGGAAAACAGGAACCCTGGGCCATTAGTAAAGGAAGGTTATAGCAAATTACAACAGCAGCCAAGTCAAAAGGTATCAATAAAAAGGCTCAGAAAGTGAGATAAAGGTAGGAGACTGTGCAACAACTAAAAGTACAAGTAATTTTCCTGATTTGTAAATGTATTGTAATGTGTTGCAATAAAATTAATGAAACATGTGAAAGCTTAGCAGCATTCAGTGCACTAGGCCCATAACACCGACAGTTATAATTCTCTGTTTTTCGACTGATGCGTTGGGTTTTGGTTGAACCAAAACAAGCACTTTGAGGACATCACCTTGGTCTATGAGAAACTGAGACAACCATTCATGGACTAATCAGCAGATCGATCAACAATGAAAATAATCTCTAATCAAGATTTGGAGCTTCCCGCAAAAGCAGAGCAAACTGAACACTAACTGAGAATAGCCACGGCTGCCTTAGGCACCAGCTAATGTTTGTGTTCATTACAATACCACCTTTATTACTGCTGCTATCTGTTATTTCATGAGAATCTGAACAGTGGTAAATGCTTCAACACAACTGGCACTGCGTCTCTGGCGTCGGCACACATGGTAGGTTTTTGTTTTTAAGCCTAAGTGCCGAGAAAAGTGCCGACTGAACTGAAAGCGTGAAGCACCTCGACAATGTCTTCAAGCATTTCTTTCCTTCTCCAAATGTTGGTCGGAATCCCATCCACGCTGCCTTTGAGAAACCTGAGGCAGCAACTTCATCATAATGCAGCACACACGAGCTCCCATTGTCAGCCAGAGAGCTTCGTGCGTCAAGGCGCTGCAGAAAACCACAATCATGACAGAGAAGCCATTACGAGGAGAGCGAATGAGAACAAGATAAAAAGTGTCACTGACAACAACCGCAAGACGGCAGGCAGAGCTGCAAAAACAGACTCTGGATTGGACACACACATGCCACCACTCACTCACATACACTCACAGCACATTGTCACTGATTGCATGAGGAGGGAGCTGTTTACTTTGCACTGAATATCTAAATGTGTTTCTCTCTGAAACAGCCTGTTGTAAAGACAAAGGCTGCAGTGATGGAAATGTCAATCTGTCCAATGACTAAACAGCTCCCACCCCTCTCTGCTACTGAAATCTGCTGCACAGCATGTGTGAAATGCAGCCTTCTATCCCAAATATTATCGGTGTGACAATCCACAGTCTCTCTCTTTCTGTCTCACTCTTTATCTTAGCATCTGAGGCTTTCTCTTCCTCCTCCAGTTTAATCTTCCACTCATCCTTGCTTTCCCCCCCCCAGTCACTCTCCCCACCAGCTTCCTCTGAAAAGGTCTAATTCAATTCAAAGGAGCCCCGACTGCTGCCCAGACAAGCATAACTACAGAGGACACTGCCAATGCGGTCAGTCTGGCCCAAAACAAACCCACAAGACACCCACGCTGATGAAAATAGAACATCTGTTCAAATTTAGCGTACATTTGTAAGGGTTCAGCATCTTGAAATGCTTGGATGGATGCTTTTGACACCAAGGGGGCTATTATCTCGACTCCACCCTCGTGTCAGCACCTCCACAATGTTCTTGCCATGTTGTGTTGGCTGCCTGAGGTGAGAGGAAGAGCAAATTTCACTTGAGTTCTGGTTGAAATTTCCCTAAAAACTTATCAAACATTTGGAAGCCAGAGAGCGTCAAAGAGAGCGAGACAAGATATCATTTCAGAGTGTGTGTGTCGGCGGCAGGTTTCTGTTCTCTCCGTGTGAGTGAACCTCTGTCCTCTCACATCCTACGTTTTCAATTCATTCCAGTGAACTTAAGCTTCTCATCGTGTCACTGTTGTATTTATTTTTCTCAGTCTGTGTCCACACATGTCACTTCGCGCCAACGGCAGGTTCTCGTTTACATCCCACATCAAAACCAAACCAACGGCATTCAATTAGCCTACCACAAGCCACCAGCCAAAAAAAGTAAATTTGCACAGGACCAAGTGAGGCCTCTTAATTCCACAAGTCACTCTGAGAGCAACTTTGTCTTCAGTTCGTTTAACCCTCAGTCCTACTTTGGCTGCTTGACAGTCTGATGGAAACCTGAAACTAATGACGAATTTCAATGTAGCAACTAATTGATGATTGAATGATTAATGTGTCAATTATTGTTTTGTTTAATAATTTAGTCAGCTTCCTGTAAAACAGACAAAAAGCAATAAGTCCATATGAGAAGACATTTTTACCTTATAAATGACTTAAACCATTTGTCTACAATCAAAATTGTTACAATTTCTGTTGATAGATTAATCAGTCGATCGACTAAGTGCTTCAGCACTGCTCCTTCTATATTGTATGTAAATTGAATATCTTTGGATTTGGGTCTTTGGTGAGATAAAACAGGGAGTTTGAAAGACCTCATCTTGGGCTCATTTGCCCTCAGGGACACTTTTCCTACATTTTATAGTCTAAACAATCAATTAATCTGAATCTATTTTAAGCCAGGATGACTGAAAATAATTAAATAAATTGTTCCACAATGCTGCAGTTAAAAACCATGTCTGCAAAGTAAACTTTCCCACTAAATATATGCTGTGACTCGTATTCTGCCGTTGTCTTCAGCTTGAAGACCTCACCTTGGGTTCAGGGATAATGCAACAAACCTTTTTAAAACACATATGCTGACGTTATATGAACAGTTCACTGTTTTTTAAAAAAAAAAAGACAGATTAACTGATAACAAAAAGATCTGTTAGCTACAGTCCTAAGACAAGGAAAAGCTACAAATCCTCATAATTAAGAAGCTGGAATCTGCAAATATTTGAGTGTTTTCTGGATAAATGACTTAACAGATTATAAAAATGCCCTGATTTCTTCTACTGTTACTTTTCCTGCCTCTGGTTTGTAAATGCACTGAAGCTGTAAAGACAGTCAGCTCGTTGAAGTGAAAACATCACAGTGCTGCAGCACTCTTGCTGCACACTGACAACATAATGAGGAGTGGCTGGTATCACACACACTCTACCGAAGGCAAACTCACTTGTCAAGATACAGCACCGACCATCCTCTCCTGCTTAAACCCCGCTGAATGACAGATGTGTGTTTGCTGAAATGGGACACCCTGCCTCACTCAGCCGTGTGCGACTCCTTCCTCACTTCCTGTCCTCACTCGTGCAACAATTAAACATGGAGTGTGTAAAGACAACAAACACCTCCAGCTCCCCGAGGGCTCATTCGGGGCAAGAGAAGCAGCCTCATCCGATTAGAAATCTAGGTAAAGCTTTATCCGCTGCTGCTGCTGCTGCTGCTGCTACTGCTGCTGCAAAGTCATGGAAGAAAACGTGTAAATTACAGTTATTCCTGTTGTCAGTAAGAGTTTCTGGCTGTGAGGCAACAGCCCCCCAAGTGTAAACTCATCTCACCTGGGCTGCTAGCAAGAGAAGAAGTAACAGGAAGCGGGCAAACTGCGAGGGAGGGACGGACACAACATTAGCGACAACTTACCTCGCTTTTCAAGTTGCAGTGGAGGTCCCGTTAAAAAAAAAAAGTATCTCTAATAGTCCATAACCTCGCTTCACCGGTTGCTAGCGGTAAAACTTTCACAGCGACGAGTAGCGGAGAGGGCAACAGGTTGCAGGAGGCACACAGGAGCTGGACTTACCCGGCTGCTCTCGATCCAAACTCTGCTTGTGTCTCTGCGGAGCCGCTGCTCTCACTCAGCCCCGCAGCCTCCCCGGGTGACGTCAAGGACGCGCGGGTCACGTGGTGCGGCGCTGGCGGCCAATGGGAAGCAGCGTTGTCCTGGCAACAAGAACCCGGCACCTGGACGGAGTTTAGCTCGAAGAAATTAGCGCAGAGAGTTTGTGGCTAATAAAATCACCCAAAAAAACAAAACAAATCACGGTTATAATGTGGAGAAAAGTGGACACAGGCCTGAGTGGTCGTGTTGTAAATGTGTAATGTTAATAATGTTTTCAAGATGTTTAAGGAAAATAAAGGAATTGTTATGATGGACACACGAGCTATGTCACAGCTCATTAAATACACTGCATGCAAATGTCCTATTTCTGTTGCATAACCTCTTCTCTCTTTTACTGTGTTTACTCTATCTCTTCAGAGTTTTGATTTAATGATGCATGTTGCACCCCTAATAATTACTACATTTCCTTTGTGTGTTTCATTCACCTTTCTCCTATGAGCCTTTCTCTGCTGTCTTGCATGCTGTTAACATCCTCTCACTGTCTTCCTCCAAAGATGGAGTTTACTCCTACAGCTTTGGTAATAAGAATTTATCGAGTTAGAGGTTGAAAAAAGAAATGAAACCCCTAAAAGCAGTATTTTAAATATTTCACAAGCTTAGAATAGAGGAGAAAAACCTGCAGTGCACGTGTCCTTAGCTTCCACCTGCCCAGATCCTTGTCTGTAATAATGCAGTTTAATGCAAATGTGATTTCATGCAAATGCATTTTCTCATTCTATTTTTGCATGTATTACGTTTGTCTTATCTGCCTCGCTGTTTATTTTTCCTAATGAGGGGTATTTGCAACCAAGTCCTTTGCAGGGATTCAAATGATAAACAGTTGTAGACTTCATTTTAAATTCTTTACAAAAAAAAAGTCCTTGTGCTCTCTCTGCACTTCTTTACATTACCTCCAGCTGAAATATTCTGTTAGAGCGAGAACGTAATAAGCTTACTTATTTCTGAGTATTGCATGATGATGATGAGAAAGATTATGGCAATGATGACTATGGTGATGGTGTTCTCATGCAGGCACATTGGGAGCCATGCTTTGCCTAAGATGATTAGTGGAAGTCAAAGCCACGGGGCTTATTCAGCCGGTGTTCCTTCCAGGGAGCATTTTCTTAATGGCCTTATAAAGTACACTGAGAACCCCTCCCTCCCGTTGAGTCAGCAAAATCCTGACTGCACTGACAGATCGAATGATCCGCTGCATCAAAAAACTGAACATATAAGCCAAGTTTTATATGTCTGAGAAACATTAATGACACATGCATGCAGGCATCATCTTAGCTTCTGTGAGATAAAATTTCTACTGCACAAATCAATGAATAATACTATAGCTATAAAAGCAACATATACAGGAGTCACATCTCAGCTGGAGTGCCTCCAGGACCAATGTCCCCTTTGGTTTTGGCGGTAAATTTTATACATCTCGTAAAAAACCCTAACACTGCCCTATTCTGAGGTTTAGTAAACTGAGATGTATGCATGACTGGAACAAAAATGTTTTTTATTTCTTGTGGGTTTTGGGTGATGATGCATGAATGCATGCAACAACGGTGACACTTCAAACTAAGGTCAGCCTGCTGTGCTCCAACAATATGAAAAAATACAAACCTCATCATAGTTGAGGGGTGTCATTCTATAAATGTATGCAGACCGTAGAGAAATAAGAGCAAATGAAACTTATTAAACCTTCAATTTACAAACACTGATTTTGCCTCGCTGTTGTCTGTACATTTTGTCTCATTCATGCCATCTAAAAACTGCAAATAAAGATCTCGCAGGCTTGAAACAAATATACACAAGCGGATGCTGAAGCTTATGAGACATCAATAGAATACATCAATTTTAAATAATGAACACAGTATCAGTAGAGTTTCAGGGTGAGTAGTTCAGTGTCATGATAGCACTGTTTGACATTGTAAAGCTGTGAGTCACCGTTGTTGGCTTTAACCAACAATGTTATTTACTCTTAACAGAGGTGAGAGCTCATCAGTGAGTTTGACCCTGAGGGAGAGTCCCTGAGTACTGTGGAGCTAGCACTGCAACCTCTGACTAATAGGTTTGCATAACATTGATCTGACTGGCTGTCCACTGAAGAGCAATCCCCCCCCATCTCTGCACACTCTCTCTCTCTCACACACACACCAGTGAGGCCTGAAACACCAAGAAGCTTTGATCTGGAGAGCCACCTTCTAAATCAGCCGGCCCATGGCTCTACACGGGCTCTGTCATTAGGTAACAGCGGCTTTAGAGACGAGGCTAAGTAGCTCTTGCTGGATGGAGGAGCCACCGAGCTGCAAAGTAGAGGACCAACAACCTCTTCTCACTGATTATCTGTTACCTAACCATGTGCTGCTCTAAACCTGTACTGGGGAGAGTGGCCAAAGTTTTGAGGTGACCTAAGCTTTCTGGCAGCCATTCCCATGGCCGAGGACTGTGATCTTACTGGTAAAAGTCCTCTGAAAGTTATTCATTCACCTGTGAGACTCCATTATAATGTCTTTGCTACTGTTTCTGTTCCTGTTCTCATTTTCTTGCAAGTTTTTACTGACTCTAACTAACCAATAATGAACAATATGTGTTACGATCAAGTGTAGGAGAGGTTATAGATGTCTAGCGTATACAGCAGGTGTCCCCCGTATCAAAAGACAAAGCGTGGGACTGGACACCAGAGAGGAGCAGGTGATCCTCCAGCAGTCAGAGAACAGGGCCGGCTCTACTGAGTCGACTGTGCGTCATGAGCAATGGGTTTAATGCTCAGGCTGACTGGATTACCCAGCAGGTGAATTTATTCTCAACGAGAACATGCTGAGACTGGCGTGTTGAGCATGTTCGGGACCATTAGAGAGACACAGGTGTGAACTGTGTCTGTGGTCTCCTCGCTACTCCTGCGGGACAACAGCCCCAGCAGGAGGGGAAATCCTCTGAACGTGTCCAGGAACAGCCCAGGCACAAACCCTCGGGGAAGGCCTGAGTCACCAAAGGCATTCTCCTGTCCTGCAGATGTCCATTAACAAGTTCAGCTGGCTGAGCCTCATCAGGGCTCATGATGAAACAGTTGGACACAAGATGTTCACTCGGACACAAGCATGGCAAACACACAGTGAAAGAAATGGAGGAATAAAACTTACTGAAGAGGGAATTATTGTACATTTTACTTTAAATCATCATTATCTGACCTCTATAGTGACTTTTAGACACACTTTAACACACAATATACACTACGTATACACTGATGTAAGATCAGTGTATAAAACATTATTCATTGCTGCAGATTAAACTATCCAACAATGAACAAGAACAAGAAACTATATAGCTATGCTGATAATCAAATAATACAATATGTTATACTGTAGCACTCACAGGGGACTTTTTTTCTGCATGATGCATACTCTTTTTTGGACACACCTTTTTTTGATAATATTTGTGTAATTTTTCTTAATAATAATTTTGAATACAGGACCTTTTCTTACAGGACTAAGTTTTCACTGTTATATTTCTAGTTTTTCTTTTACTTAAGTAAAAGATCCAATGTTGTATAGTGGCACCAGGGTCTGGAGCTGTGTTTGATGCCGGGATAACTGTCAGCTATTGATTACAGCTTTACAAGACTGTGCAAGACTGTAGCAACATGTCCAAAAATGTATAAAATGGCACCAGATTGACTAAGGGAATTTACCTGCATGTTTTCTGACTCTTTGCAGATCATTTTATTATTTTGAAAGTAGAGAAGAGGTATATATAGAGAATCTACAATAATTTCCCTGTCTTGTTTCACTGCAGTTTACTTCTGCCAGATAGTACAAGAGAGTAGATATGACGCCACAGCCCTAACACCATTTATAAAAGATCTGCGTTGTTTTGGAGTTTTATTTTTATCTGCACGAAGGAGGCTGAGTGAAAAGCAACTACACCTTGACTTCAAAGAGCCCCGTGGCGTCGATAAGCTGAGTCAGGATGAGGCTGTGGACTCACGTCAGCAAGCTATTAAAGAGACGCTGAGTTTACCTGAGGACTTTTTCACTCAGTGTCTCCCGTGTGCTGTACCAATGTACAATGCTGAGGTCACAGGTCAGGTTAAAGTCCTCACCTGTCTGCAAACATGAGGCGTTGACATGCAACACAGTAAGCTCTCTCACACTGAGCCACGATCCAAAGGGTTTATTTGGAGGAGTGGAGTCAAAAAGTGTACTTGAACAAATGTCTCATTGAAACATGTCCACATTTTCTTTTAAATACAACATAA
Source organism: Pempheris klunzingeri (assembly GCF_042242105.1). Taxonomy (NCBI): domain Eukaryota; kingdom Metazoa; phylum Chordata; class Actinopteri; order Acropomatiformes; family Pempheridae; genus Pempheris; species Pempheris klunzingeri. The sequence continues at coordinate 10,935,781 of NC_092027.1, forward strand.
AAGGATCCCCTTTGACCTCCTGTTGTGACATGTATGTGCATTTATTGATCAGAGAAGAGCATTATCAAAATGCTGCATGATGAAGCAGAGATATATTTACTGTTTCTACTACATTAGTCAGCACTTTGCTAAAAGCCGAGCTGCTGTCTGATGTGGCGGCAGACTGAAGAGGAGCTTGGCTGGAGATCTGAACTGGCTTAATGAAAGCCTAATGGTCTGCACAGATAGTGGCAGGAAGAAGGCTGCAGCCTCCGATACATGCAGGAGAGACAAAGAGAAGGCATCAGAGGGGCTGGCAGGAGGTGAATCCGAAGGTTTGGGGGGACACGGTTGGGTGACCGAGGGGTGTAGGGGTGGAGTGAGGAGGGAGAGATGGGAGGAGGAGGGAAAAGACAGAGGGAGGGATGAGGAGTTGGAGGGAGGAGAGAAGGAGCAGATATGTCAGGTGAAGGTGCTGAGATTATGCAACAGTGAAAAGCAGGTAAGCTTCTGATCTGAAGCTGTCGTGCACACATGGCCTTCCCTGATGCTTTGGCTTGTTGCAGGAACACACACACACACACACACACACACACACACACGTGATTGTCAACACATATACCATATATATGTGTTGACAATCACATCATAGCCAAGTCCTTGTAACCAACTTTTGCCAAATATAGCTGCTGGATAGCTGCATTTTAGCAGTATATAAAAGTGGTAATGATGCAGCTGAATAATTACACACCCACAATGTTCCTTGCTAAAATCTTACAGTCAAGATGAAATGTTTAATGTCAACTAAAAAGTTTTAATACATGCTTGGAGAACGTAGACATACACAACATAGAACATAAACATACACAACTAATGAAACCTACCTCCAGTCAAAGTTAGAGAGGCTACATTCAGAAACATAACTGTCTACAAATCTAATAAGTAAACAACGGGGCTTTAACTCTCCTAATCTTTTTACGACGTGAAACTAAATGAAGACATGCGACTGCAATACTGTGATTCCATAAATCCGTCTTAAAATAGGTATTAACTCTGACAATGTGAGTATATTTTAAGATAGAATGAGAGATGAAAAGTTATTATTTGCTATGTAATGCGTTCTGTCATCACACAGAAGTTTCCCAAACAAAGGATACAGACCACCCCGAGATCCCAAAATAAATCTAACGGGTCACAAGATGATTAAAGGGAACACAAAGAGAAACTTTCTTCAAACTTTTCTAGAATTCTTGTTTTTCTTGTTTACTTTTACCTCCTGTGGTCTGTAGAAAACCTTCTGAGGAAACACTACATTGACCAAAGCTCACTCTCACGTCCACACATGAGAGTAATAACCTGCGCCTATTTCTTCATTTTAACTGGCCACAGGGAGAACATCACACGCTCAGCAACTTGGGAACCGGTGTCTTACACAGTGTTGCTGTTGGCTGCTGATTCTTTTGATGCTGTGGCAAATGGAAAATGCTAGTTGGAGTCAAAAATCCCACATTAAAGAAGCAGCGTTAGTGCAGGAAGGTTGTTTTGGCTCTGAAACACCAGCACAAAGCTGGAAGCAGGCTGAGCGGCAGCTTTCAAGACTTGATAAGCTCATTCAAACACATTTGTAATCTCTGTGCTGCCACACGCCAACACAGGTTAGTGTATTACTGACACCTAGTGCTTACATGTTCAAATGACATCCCTGTTCTGATGGAGGTCAGAATACTTTATGTTCAAGGGCTCCTAAAAAGGCGACATTAAAGAGTTTTGTAATAAGTGAAACTTCATCAGAGCTTATCCAGAAGCAGCCTGCACACCTCACTCCTGCTCAGCAGGAGCTGATCCCTTTTGGAGTGTGATGGGGGATCATCTCCTGGCCTCAGCTGGCCTTGGTCTTACCGCAGGTACTTTAGAGGAGCCTCCTGCAAAGAATCACAAAGAGGTGATGACCTGGAGGACATCACCAAAGTTACACACAGGCAGCAGCTGCGTCTCTGACACAAAAGAATTGGAGGCAAAAATTAAAACACTGTGTGATAAAACATCATAGATATCTGAAATAAAAATAACAACTAGACTTTAGAAAACAACAAAAACTAGCTGACAGAATTTTTAAGAAAGAAAAAACTCAAAAAGTAACTAGAATAAATAGAAAAAAGAAGTGTTTTTAGTTTTTGACTGACCTTCGACAACCCGCCTCAGTAGGTTCATGTGTTTATTGAGACTGGGATGTCTATATGTGTGGGAGAATATTGTGTTTTTATTGTAACACCAATTCTGAACTTCTTAAATCTTGCACTTGACATTACCCCCATAATGTAATATAAAAAAACCCTAAAACTAATACTGAAACGAAACATTTCTAAATAAAAAAAACTAAATAGAAATGAGCGAACCCACTCTGGAGAATAACTAACACTAAACTGAAAATAAACAAAATAAAAATCAAAACTAATGAAAAACTCTTATTAAACTACTCTATGCACTTGGTTGGTCATATATGTTGTTGGTTCACTGCTACTTTTCATGCTCTTCTAATTCGAGTCATTATTTGCTGCTACAGTTCCCCTGTGGGGATAATTTAATGAGTTTCCCCAAATCAGAAGTTCCCACTGAACTGTGGAGGAAAACATAATAGACTGTACATAAGAGCATGATGACATTAAACTACAGATACGTGAACCAAAAAGGATCAAAAAGCCAGACTTCTGTGCTTCTGAAACAGGTTTTTTTGTTTGTTCTGTCTCTTTATGGGCGGTGGGGGGATTTCTGATTGGAGAGCCTTGTGCAATCGCCACCCTGAAGCTTCTGCCTGCCCAGTCACCGTGGTTAATGTATCCCTCCTCTCTTCTCCTCTCTGTGCCGCTGGGTGTAGACGACCCTCTGTGCTGCTTTCAGATCGGCTTCTCAAGTTCAGCCAGTTCAGTCTTCATCTAAAGCACATGGAAGGTCAGACCTGCTGAATATCTTCCTCAGGAAACAGCAGAGGTGAAAACAGAGGTGAGAACTCAGCATACATGAAGTAAAATTAAATTTGAGCTCCTTTTACAATATCTAACTCCTATATAGCCTACATCAAATATGTTTGGATCATTTGATGCTTTTTCTCCCTTAACACCCGTAAGCTTGGATTGATTAGTTGACCTACAAGTTTCATGTTAATCATTTATTCATAGCAATTTGTGGACATTCTTTGGACTTTGACTGCTTGCACATTTTTCAGTATATGGCCTATGTGTGTGTGTGTGTCCCTTGAGTATTATTTGCAAATCAAATCTTGAATAATGGAATCTAATGCAAATCTCTCTTGAATAATTTTCATCCATCTTTGCAGATAATCACTATATTCACTGGATATTATTTTTTGCATAACATTACAAACCTCTATAATGACAAGATATTGTTGACTTTTCCACCAACCAGAATGCGAATTCTCTGTTCTGTCCAGCATATGAAGAGACTGTGGGGTCCAGCACAAGCGTCACGGCTACTTCATGCGACAAACATGCATGTTCGCCAACTGCATCACCAAAAGGTACTGTGCAATTCGTAGTTTACAGTTAAAGCATTTAGCAGATGTCATTTTTTTGGCTCATGATGGGAGTATTTATTATTTGTTTATGATAGAGGCTTAACCCTTCGGAGTCTAGGGCCGCCACACGGCGTCAAAGTCACATGTCGCACGTTTGAAAACGTAAAGCTGTGACACAAGCACGCAGGTGCTCAATTCAAAGACTGTTGGAAAGCGGACACTCCAAACTTTTCACAGGTGTTTGCATTTTCTCGATCGGCCTATTAACACTAAAGTTATGAAGAGCCGAAGTCGCGCACTACAGCAGCTCTTCTACGAGTTAGAAGATGCTGAATCTGGGGAAGAAAGTTCTGATCCTGAGGAAGAAAGTGACTCCAGTGGAGAGGATGAAGTGGATGCTGCACGTGAAGGGGAACGAGAGCACGTGTCCCCCCCCCCCCTGCTCCTCCAAAGATCCAACTAGTTCCTGCTCGGATTTTGTGTTTCTTTTGCACTTTTACATACAGTGTGTCCATATATTATGTCAAAATAAATAAATACTTGTAGAATCACATAGGTGAGGTTGTGCTGAAAAGAAAGACACAAAGAAAGGTAAGCTTAATGGGAAACACAAAGGTAAAATTAAAAATAGTAAAAAAAAAAAACGCCATTTTATCCCAGACTGTGAAGGGTGAAGGTCAGAGGTCAGTGTCTACTCAGCTTTTTAAAACTGAATTAAGAGTGTAATGTTCATGAGTTATGAGAGGAGAGAGAAATGACCAGGGTTTGCTGCAGGTCAGATTTTACAGCTAAATTATGTGCCACACCTGCCAGTTGAGTCTAAATTAAATTCATGTTAGGAGTTAAAAAACAGACGTACAGTTATTTTAATTGCTTAATGCAACTTGGTCAATGTGAAACAGCCAAACACGTGTTAGAGAGGCACTGCAGCGGTCATGAAAATCAGTTTTCTTGTCATGAGGAGCATTTCTCAGCCTGTGAAAACAGTTGTGTCATGTCTTCTGAGGCACTGAATGGAGTCCAAGGAAAACTGTGGCGATATTTACAAATTTATTTCAACAGGATTATGTCGGATTAGCACCGCATCTTCAAATATTTAACAGTAAATCTTTGTCACAGCAGGAGTGACAGGAGTTTGAAATATGTGGGTATTTACCAGGAAGGTTCTGATGAAAAATGCTATTGAATTGCATTATGAGAAATGTAGGATCCCCTGGTTCTGGAGCTCGACCCTTAACGATGTAATGTAATCTCATCATATCTACACTAAAGTAGTGGCTCAACCCTGAGCTCAGTCTGAACATCACGATCAAAACGTCTTGTGACTTTCAAAGAAACACGCTGATCATCCATACCCCGCACCGTATGATCCATCAATATCATTTTTAGGATTTAAACCACTATTTCATTGACACATTCAGCAAAAATACTTTAAATTGATATTGATATTTGTTCTACTACATCAAAGACGTGTTTTCCTTGCTCACACACATCTTGAATCTTAAACCCTACTTAAGTTATATTTCATATGTTTTAACTGTATAAACATCTGTCTAAACATTAATCTAGTTATAATTTCATCATCAAGAGCACTGAGGCCTGTTCAAACCTGAAGCATAAAGTAAGTGGTGGGATGAGTACACTGAGGACTTTTATATTAAAATGTAATCTTATGGTGTCCTTTTTCTAGGATTGTTCATTACACCAATTGAATACCAAATAGTTCTGATTCAAAGAATAAGAATAAGACCAACTTTATTTATCCCGGAGGAAATTGTTGTGCCAGAGTGCGGTACAGAGGTCGTCACAACAATACAAAATATTAAAATACAAAATTGAACAGAAACTTAGACACAATAAAATACAATTAAATTAAATAGTCTGTCCCTTTTTAAAACAGTTAATTGCTCTCCAGTCCTCTGTTTCTAACTCAGGTTAGACATTAAACTCGAATGATTCATTGGTGGAATGGAAACCTTCCTGCACACGCACAGGGTCAATAAGTTTATAGACGCCAGTCTCTGTTTCTGCATGTTTCTGCAACGTTACTTGTATCATTGAGTTTGACATTTTGTCCCACACTGTTCCCCTTGTTCCTCGTTGATCTGCTGTTATTTTAGTCAGCATAGGAGCTAATAAGGTTAGACCATGTGTATGTTTTGTGCATATGAGCCCAAAGGTCCGTTCTGAGAAGGCAATAAAAGACACAGACTAATTTATGCGTTATTCTGAGTGAAAATAAAGGCCTGCGGCAGTTTATTTACTTGAACATTGTTAATTGATATGTTCCTCAACAATGAAAACCACTCTGGCGTATGTTAATATTATTCAACTACTACGATTAGTTTGTAACACTGAAAACTTCTAACAATACACTAGGAGGAGCAGTGGTGGCAGTTGGAAGGGGAAAAAGCTCTTATTTTGAAATCCTCCATAGTCCTTAAGTAGTTCTTCCTGGTTCAGGAGCAGAGGGAAACCGGAAACAAGTAACACTTGTGAGTGCTGTTGGTTTGCAGGTTCCTACTGAATATCTAAATTTTCATATGCAAAACATTTCAGTGGCTGTCATTGAGAGCAGTTTATTAATGTCTGTGTAGCTAATGAGAAGAGGTTTGAGTAACTTGAGGCAGAAACTGGTGTAACAACAGCTCCTGATTGTGTCAATCCACTGGATGTGTCAATCCACTGGATGTGTCAATTCACTGGATGTGTCAATCCACTGGATGGAAATGTGACCTGAATACTTTTTGATTATATATTAATTATTGCACTTTATACTAAATAAATAGCAGCCCTAAATTTCCACAAATATTCATTTGTTTCTGTTTAAACATTGAACAGTATTTACAGTGCGTCAAATCAAGCTACCCTTACAGAAACTGCTTTCACTATAGGTGTAATCTGTAATCTGATGAGCCTTTCATGAGTTGATATTAGTTATCATGAGAAAAAAGTTACATAATTTTAAGATTTAATCAAAAATGTAATCCTGCAAAAAAACACAATGTAACTATAATCTAATTGTGATTTTTTTTCAAATGTAATCTGGTCTGATTTTGTGATTATGTATCCTAGTTATCCTGGTAATCTGTTATGACCAAACCCTGGAGAACATGGATACCCTCTCATGCCTGTGAGGTAAACGCTGTGTTTCCTTCTCCAGGTGATGGAGGACACCAAACCCTGGGCTCTGTTCTCACAGGTGGGCGGACACGGTTACCTTGAGGAGGTCACTGACATAATGAAACAACACTTCCACATCATCTGCCACAAAGACTTCCTTCATAACCCCGGGCTGCACGGCCCCAAAATCCAGGCCATGTTCGTGTGGAACGCCTGTCCTGCGGCCGAGCCCTCGCTGCTCGGGTTGCTTCCCTCTCTAAAGGTGGTCGCCAACGGAGGAGCGGGCATCGACCACCTGGATGTGCCTTACATCAGCGGCCTCGGGGTGAAGGTGACCAACACACCTGGGGTGGTGAGCAATGCCACTGCAGACATTGCAATGGGTCTGCTTCTGGCATCAGCACGGAGGATTGTCGAGGGTCAGTCAAGTCAGATCGGTTGTATTAATGGAGCCCAAAATCATGATCATTAAACGATGATCCGAAAGGGTTTTAAATCTGTTTAAGACTGAGCCCTGATAATGTTATTCAAAACAATATTGGTTAAAATCATCTTGAAGTGCGCGTATTAATACTTGTGCTATTCTTTTCTAATCCAATTATTTTCCAATTCCAATTTTGCATTTCAAGCCTCATTTAATCTCACAAATGATTTCTTCTGTTTTTCTGTTTACATGTTAATATTCAAATCTTTGATAAAAATACATTGCTGACTGTTTTTCTTCAGGTCACCAAGAAGCTGTGGGCCCAAATACCATCCACACACCAGAGAGCCTGCTGGGAGTTGAAGTCACAGGGTCGACTCTAGGGATTATTGGAATGGGACACATTGGCAGTAAAATCGCTCAAAGAGCCAAAGGATTTGACATGAAGATCCTGTATCACAACAGGAACAGGAGGTAAATAGTTTAGTAGGTTCATTTAAACACTTTTTAGTTGAAAAGCAAAAAAAACCTTAAAAAGGATCATGTGATCCAATGCCGTTACACATAGACAATATATATATATTGTATATGTGTGTTTTTGCCTTTGAATTTGACATAACCTTTAACAAGTTCTGAAATTATTATACACAAGGAATCAAAAAACAATATTAGAGGACAATTGTAGAGATGAAGATCAATCTGTTAATCTGTTAGCTAGTATTAGCTATTAGATTAAGATTTCAGACGAGTTTGTATCGAAAACGGGTCTAATTCCTTAAACTCTATCTGTCGTATAACCAATAAATATAGGAAATGTTGAAATGATGATATAATATCACACCAAAATCCAATATTGGACCAAAAAAGCTTCGACTTGGTCATATATCACTACTGTAACCAGATATCCAACATCTTAAAGCAGGGAATCAAACAACCTAACCATCAGCTTCATCTTTTCTTGGTTCAGGAGTGTTGAAGACGAGCAGGCAGTCGGGGCGAGTTACCGTGGGAACATGGACGACCTGCTTAGAGAGTCAGACTTCGTCATGCTGGCGGTCAACCTGACCCCTGACACCAGAGGCCTGATCAGCCACAGAGAGCTGTCCCTCATGAAACCCACGGCGACACTGGTCAACATCAGCAGAGGTGAGCACAAGGTGTCTCCTGGACTGTATCGACTTTGGTTTTTAGTCCCTGTGAAGAAACGCTGGTCTTTAATCTGATGTATTTTCATGTCTCAGGTCTGGTTGTTGACCAGGACGCTTTAGTCGAAGCTCTGCGGTCTGGAACGATCCGTGCGGCAGCGTTAGACGTGACTTACCCTGAACCCTTACCAAGGTCACACCCACACTCCTCAACCAACATGCAACTTTTGAAATAGAAAGAAGTAGATTACAAAGGAGCACAATATCTACAGACACAAAGGGGATTCAGAGACCTCAGCACTGTAATACAGTGTAAAAGGAGCGTACAGTTATATTAACACAGTCAGTGTCTTTCATCATTTACAATGAGATACAATTGTTTTCATTTTGAGGGATGTCTACCACATATAGATGATTATTATCTCCACTTTCCTTTAAAGCTGCTCTACTCAGTATTTTTTTTTTTATCAACAATGGATAAAATGTGTAATCTGAAAGGCGTCACTTGTAGTAATGAACCAGCCTGCAGACTTATGCAGACTCTACTGAGGTTTTGAGTGTCTTTTAGCTCATTGTTTTGTTTTTCTATTTTCAGTTAAAAAGCTTCTAAAAACCTGCTGTACACTACTTGCTCAGCAGATAGACACAGTTAGCGACTCATTTGTGAACAAAGTGGAGAATTTAGCAGTTAAAGAGGCAGATTCTTCCTTCCGATATGGTGGAGACCAAAAACAGAGCTAAAAGGAGAGTGAATATTGAATGTACATTTGTCAGGTGACCAGAAACCTGACTTTAAATCATGATAATGATGCTCAACGTCAGCTGGATGAGTAAGTAGGCAGGTGTTTGCTAACACGTTCACACCAACAACTGTATGAGGTCATAATATGTCAAGTGGCCACCAAACCAAACCACCTTTTATATTTAAACAAACACAAAAAACTATTTGCTGGCTAAAAACTCCTCCTCTTCTTCTTCTTCTCCTGCAGGGATCATCCGCTCCTTGGCCTTCCTAATGTGCTGATCACCCCACACGTTGGCACCCACACTTACACTACAACAAGAAACATGGTGCAGAGGATGGTAGAAAATGCTCTGGCTGCAGTGAAAGGCCAGTCTATTCCTAATGAAGTCAAACCAAAATGACTTCACTGAAAATCACTACTGTCTGTCGTGAGACGTGTTTTCTTAAGTGCTTTTTATCTTTTTATAAATGAGTTCATACCTGCGTCACAATCACTGTGATAAACGTAGGAATTTATGGTACATTAAGATAACTAATGTATAGCTTAGCAAATGTTTAACATCACTTGTCTGTAAACAAATGTTGGATATGAAATTACATGTTGATTACAATTTATGACTTTGTGTAAAGTGAATGACTAAAATTGACTGATTAACATACAGACTGATTGCACTTTACCTTTAACAATCTCAGAGGAATTTTCTGCTGAACATTATCACCATCTTGTAAAGTCCTCACTGTCGTCGACAACTGACAGTTTCATTTTGCAAAGATGAAATTAATTTGTTTAATTTTTGTGAACAATAAACCGATCAGGGTATTTTTCCCCTTTAGTGTTCCCCTGTGTATGTGCATTTAACAATGCACATCTTTTCAATCTAATATATTAACATTTTTGAATCCATATTATTGGTACAGGACTCATGTCACTCATTCACAGTCATTTTAGTTTCAGTGTATATAGTGTATATAGTTTACATTATTACATCATTTGTATTACGTAACATTCAGTCATATTTTGATTTTTATGATGACTTTCATCTAAAAAAGTATAGGTTACTTATTCTATTATCTTATCTGTATGTTTGTATATTACTGTTTTTATTTCATTTTACAGACAAGATTATTATTATTATTAGTAGTAGTACTAGTAGTAGTAATAGTTGCGGTGATATATAGGTCATTGTACTTACATACTGTACAAAGATTGTTTTATATAGTCTATGTGTGTTTAAGACGGCCCTTTTTTTTTTAAAAAAAAAAAATGGTGTTGCAGATCTCTAACACGCAAATAATCTTTGCAGAGCTGAAGTTTGACCGTAGAAATGCCTGATTATAAAAGTGACTCCTACAAAATTATTTCAAATATGAAGCTTATATGAAATATATGGACTGATAAACACAGGCAAAGATTTTCACTTAATATTTCCCCCCAAAATAAAGTTTTACAGATTCTTTTTATTCAGGCAATCGCAGCAGGTACTAAAGCCGCTCCGTCATCATCAGTCGACGCCGATGAGAGGTCCCCAGCACCAGGCATGAAGACGGAAGTGAAAACAACCGGGAGGATATAACTTTGGATATAATCAGAAACACATTATAAACATTAAATCTCTTCCTCGGTAGCTGTGTGTCTCTCTGTGTCTGCCAGATAAACAGAAACATGTTTATCTCCTCACAAAACTCAGCGCCCTCCTTCAAGGATTTCACCCTCGTCATGGTGAGTGTGTGGTTTCATTCACAGACTGTAGTTAGTGAGTTAATGTCGTGTCCGTCTTGTATAATGTGTGTTTTTAGTGTGTATTAGTGTGTGTTATTATCAGTTGAGGAGTGGAGGAACTATTCAGACCTTTTATTTTGGTAAAAGTACCGATACAACACTGTTAAAGTACTACAACTACTCATTAAAAACCTGCCTGGTAACAGTAAAATTACTTACTGCAGATAAATATCACCTGTGACTGAACTATTAGATATTAGATTATTACTCGTGCACTTATGTGTAAGCAGCATTTTACTCTAAAGTAATATGATCACGATAAGCAGCTGATTATGTTCTCAGTTAATTAATTGTTTGATTTGTATGAACTATTGACCATGTCCACAATCCAGAGCCCAACGTGAAGATGTCTTCCAACCAGACCTAAACATAATACAGTTTAATCTAAGACAAGGAAAAGCAGAAAACCATCACACATTGGAGGCTGCATTTTTACAAGAAAACAAACTCAATCACTTATCAAAATAATGACTCTTGACTATGGTTTTATTCTCTCTCCCCCCCCCCCCCCCCCCCCCCCCCCCCCAGCCTGCAGTGGCTGTGGGTAATGTGGGCCAGCTGGCTGTGGACCTCATAGTGTCCACTCTCAATATGAGCAGAGTGGGCTACATGCACACGGATTGTCTCATTCCCATGGCGGGGAACAACCCGTACGCCACCTGCAAAGAAGACGCAGAGGAGCTGCACACACCCGCAGAAGGTACCGTCTGGTCACTGCCATGATGTGGATTTCATTACCGCTTCGGGTCTTGTAGAGGAGTAAATGTGCACATTTTAATAGTGAAGTATGTTTTTTTTTTTTATCTGAGCGCCTGTTTGAGCTACTTTGTAACTTGTTAAATTGTGCTAATATGACTAACACTGACTTAACACTGACACTGACTTGATTTTTGTCTGTGAAAATGTGGTTTCGTGACCTTTTCTATGTAGTAAGAATGCTGATCTGTACTGAAAGCTATTAGAGAAGCAAACACATTTAAAATCTAATCCTCACTGAATCTGTCAACTTTCTCTTATCAACAGTTTATACAGCAGCTGAGCTCAAGTTGGCAGTTCTTCAAATCAGGGCGCCAATTATTCAGGTAAAGACAACGTCTGTCTCATCAGCATGAGTTGATGCCGTGTGTCTTTTTTCTTTAATTTGATATTTTTCATGATCCAAAGATCCAAAGGAGTGTTTATGGGGTTTGTGGCCTCCATTTTTATTTGCATAATCTAGTTTTTTAGTGATTGTATGTTATCAGAGAGTGTGAGCTACATCTTTATCTTTACCAGTGGACATACAGAGGGGTGGAATAGGCATTATTGTATTTGTGGCTCACAATTTTGTTTTAATTGCAGACAAAATTCAAAAAGTTCCGTCAGCTGCTCGTGTCTTGGATCAAAGAAAGCGGGTTCTCCAGGACTGTTGTTCTGTCCAGCAGCCACGCCTACCAGAGGGACGACCAGCAGCTGCAAGGGTACCTAACCACGGGCTCCACGTCATCACTGCACGTGTTTGTCTTTACGTGTTTTGTGTTTACAGTCACGCCTGCTAACAAATGTGTGTCCGTGTCAGCACTCCTTTGAGGTACCTGGTCACCCCGTCCCTGCTGAAGGGGAGCGCCGACGCATTGAAAGAGCTCAGCTGGAGGGAGATGGAGCGAGTGTCAGCATTCCCCGGGCTGACAGACGCCGACACGGAGCCACGCCTCTACATCCCCGGAGGAGGCATAACCAAAGGACTCTACACAGACAGGTACAGAGAGAGATGTTGACTTTTTATACCATAAATGTTTCTGAAATGTCTATATTCTTTGTCATAGATCATAAAAGAATCTCAGTTTGTTCTTGATAGTTTGGATGTTTTTTTTATTTTACCTCTTTGTATCATTTTGCACAGTTTTGTGTGTATCTACATTTACACACACCGGCCACTTAATTTGGTACACCTGTCCAACTGATTGTTAACAAATATCTAATCAGCCAATCACATGGGAGCAACGCAGGCAGGAAGACATGGACAAGACAATCTGCTGAAGTTCAAACTGAGCATCAGAATGAATCAGACTCTGCTGATATATTGAGTTTTTAGCACGCAACAACCTCCAGGGTTTACAGAGTGTGGTCAGAAAGAGCTGCAGTCCTCTGGGTGAAAATACCTTGTTGAGGTCAGAGGTCACACTGGTTTGAGTTGACAGAAAGGCAACAGTAACTCAAATAACCACTAGTTATAACTGAGTCAAGTTAAGTTTTTTTTTTTTTTTTAATCCAGCACACAGAAACATCTCTTTTATGGGTTTTTCTTTTTCTTTTTCTTTTTTTTTTTTTTAAAATGTGTCTCACCGTGTGTGCTGGATGTTGTGTCCAGTTGTGCAGAGGACGTCCCGCTGGCTGTGCTGCTGCTCTTCTGCTCAGAGGGCGACAACATCCCGGACGCCTTCACGCTCGTGAACCACCTGAACGACTGGCTCCATCTGCTGGACAATCCCGTGAGTGGCAAAGTTGAACAGATGGCCTCGCTGCAGTTAGGTTACAGAGACATTTGCCTTTAACCCTTTTCAGCGCAGTGAGAAAAAAAACTTTTGAAGACTTAGAGAAGAGCATTCTGTCATAGTGAACAACATGCCTAGTTTGATCAAGTGCAAAACACTGTAAACTACAGCACAACTAGTGACCGGGGATCTTTTATGTTTTATGTATTTCAGAGCCAAAAACCCACCGCATGGAAGATCCCAGCCTCCTGGAGTCTTCTGTTTGGCAACGGCATCCCTCCCGCACTCTTCTGATACACACAAGTTTAGTTTGTTTTCTATTTTTAGCTCATGATTTGCTTCTGGGGAATTCAGCAAGCTCTGAAAACTCTCAAATGTTTTCTTAGGCGTCTCTGCTGTCCAGCCATTGACAGGTTGACATTTTTCAGACCACTGAAGTCTTAACTGTCGTCACATCTGACTTTCAGTGTCCTGGGCTGATAATACTGCTTTTAGATGAGGTTTTATGGTTAAAATACCTTGCCTGGGCATAACATATAGCTGTAAATGGACCCCACAGGAACCCCCACCATCACTCTATAAAAGTCTTTAGATGTACAAACATGTACAGGAATTGACCCAAACGTGCACTTCTGAAATACTGCTTCCTAGTACTGCAGCATTTGAATGTTTTGTTTTTTTCCTTAATAAAAAAATCAAATGTGAGTCTATCTATAACAACAAATACTTTGTGTGACTCACACTGGACGCTGCCTCTGCCTGCTTAACTGAAAGTGGTTGGCCAGGTGCCACTCTGTATTCCTGGCACACCCGCCTCTCTGAAATTTGATTCCTTTTGACAACGTACTTCAACTACTTCCATTGTGGTAACAGCGAAGCAGCGGTCTGATTCATACTTTGACCTTGTGAAGCTGCTTTGCTGAGTGTTTGGTTTCCCTTTCTGTCTGATCTGTTTTATGTGGTTTCTGTGTAGATGGGCTGTGAGAAAAGAATGTCCCGAGAAAAAACCTAAATGAAGATTTGATCTGTAGAGGACATATTAATCATTTGAAAAACATTGCTGGGCCTAGAAGTAAAGAATTATATTAGATTCCATGTAGACGAACACTATAGATCAGTCAATATCAGTCTGCTAGACCAATTCCAAAATATGTAAAAAATAAATAAATAAATACCAAAGTTATTCCTCAACAGGTTTGTGATGAAGAAGCCAGAGAAGAGCAAAGATGGGTTCTTATGTAAACTAGATAATACCAGTTTTATTTGTAGAGTACACTCTAAGAGAAAGAGAAACTTAAGACAAATTCATTTCAAAAGGAGAACAAGTCATCAAGTCAGCTTTTCTACTATATTCAAATCTGTAACATTGTCGTTCGTCTTCTTTTTTTGGTTTTTTGTACAAGCAAAAATATGTCTTTACACACATCTTAAAAAGAACACTATGTACATCATGGACACATTACATGCCACTGAATTTCTCATATGGGAGGAGGCAGTGCTTCTCATTTGACCAACCCCCCATTGCTGTGAAAAACTTCAAGTAATTTCTTATAAAAAATAGAACATTTTTATTTTCCCCTCTGAAAAAAAGTTTTCTAAAAATACACATATGAACAGCATTACAAATTGGCGATGCATAGCCCCATTATCAGTCTTAATTTCATAAATGCAAAGAAGCAAAATAGAATGACAAAGCTGCAAATAATAATATAAAGAAAACAAACAAGGTATTCAGAAGCAGTGGAGGCTGTGGCTGAGGTGTGACCGCGGGATAAAGCGCTGGTGTGTTTCTCTTTTCAAATGTGCTCTCTTGAAAGAATGTCAAAGTGTCTGCTGTAAACAGTTCAGATGAGGAGGATGAGGGGAAAGCTGCGGATGTGGGAGTGATGTGCTGCTAACGGGTGGAAGAAGACGGGGCGGGCGAATAATGCTACTGGGTTGAGACAAGAAAAAAAAAACAAAAGGGATGAAGAAAGGAGAGCTGGCTGCTGAGGTGGAGGTGAGGAAGAGTGGTTAGGAGTCGAGGAAGGAGGACGCAGAGGTTGGGAGAGAGCTGGAGTTCCCTGCCGATGTTGGCTTTGCTGCCAGAGCTGTTGTTGCGTGGCCGCAGGTGGAGGTGGTTAGCAGTCACTGGTTTTCGCCCTGTCAGAAGACACAAAGTATTTAAAGGGGCTGAACTCAGAATCTTTTCTGGCAGTTTTTCAGTCAGTGAAGCTCAAGAATGCCGCAACATCAAGTTAGTCTCTTCAGCTTGGCTTAATTTAAAAGATGAAACCCGTTCACAGAGAGCGGAAAACTGGAGGAGGCTTTGCTCAGCTGCCAGCAGGAGCTGTGGCAGAAGCTCCTCCAGAAGCCTCCTCTCTCCTCCAGGTCCATATAAGGGATTGGAGGATCCTCCATGATGGCCGAAGGGAAACCATTTCCAGATCATCGGAGGAGGGAGGAGGCAAGGAAGCACAAGTTAGCGTAATGAAAAGCACCCACTGTCTGGGATGACTTTGATCATACCGACATTAGATTATCAATGCAGCGAAAGCAGCCGTCATGTTAAATAAGCGGCACTCTGTTCAGATGTTCTTAGCTGTAAGAAAAGGTTTTCAAGGAAATTCCCATTTAGGTACTGACGATTTGATTATCTGTGAGCTGTGAGTAGACCTGAACAACATTGATCACTGACTAGTCATTTAGGTCAATTATTTATCAACCTAATAGTGTCTCCTTCATTTTCAGTTTTGTGAACTTACTATCTTTGGGTTTGATCTGTTAAAGTAATCTCGGGCTCTTTGAGCGAGAGATGAGCGCTGTGCTCAAAATCAGTTATGCACACATGTAAATCTGCTTAATACTTATATTGTCCTGTGCATGATACTGCTAAAGCCTGCAGAAATAATATGTTTAATTTGTTAAAAGACTGAAACGATTGCCAGAAAATCAGCAAATATTTTGATTATCTTGTTATTCTAAGCTGTTTTTCAAGCAAAAATACCCACATTCTCCCATTTCAGCTTTTTAATTTTGAGGACTTGGTGCTTTTCTTTGTCTTGTTTCTTTGTGATAGTTAACTGATTATTTGGGGGCTTGTGGGCTGTTAACGAAACATGAGACAATGTTGGCTTTAGCATTTTAGTTATTTCCTGACATTCTTTAGACTGAATTCCTTAATCAACAGATAAATTGACACTGAAAATAATTGTCAGTTGCAGCCAGAAACATCTACCACTGTTCAATGGTCCTCCAGCCTATTTAATCAAAAGAGGCCCTCTGAGGTCTGAGCATGAATCTTCTGGTGAATTACAAACATCCAAATGTCCATTCAAACTTTAACAAGGCCACAGCAC
Organism: Pempheris klunzingeri; assembly: GCF_042242105.1. Taxonomy (NCBI): domain Eukaryota; kingdom Metazoa; phylum Chordata; class Actinopteri; order Acropomatiformes; family Pempheridae; genus Pempheris; species Pempheris klunzingeri. The sequence continues at coordinate 10,952,321 of NC_092027.1, forward strand.
AACTGACACTGCCATGCCAAGGTCCACGGGAGCATGCAACAAAAATCCTCAACCAGAACAACCTGTGATCATACGATTGTCAAGGGACCGTCAGTAATCCTATTCTAGTCTCTATTTTAGCCACCTTACTTGCCGACAAAATACGCTTTTATGAGCAAAGCAGTGGTTTAGTAAAGTGAAACTTTAGTGGTTGTTGATAATAAGGCTGGCTTTGCTTAGTAACCTTTGGCATGATTGAACAGACTGATAAAAAGATGCCACCAAATTTAAATATATGATTCACAGTATAAATTGGCACCTTGCATTATTCTAACTCAACCCAGAATGTCAGAGCTTCATCCACTATAAACCATAAATGTACACACATACATACACCACACGCCACAAACGCGCACACACACACCATGCGAAAGTGCAGCCAAAATGAACACAACTCCAAACCAGAGGAGAGAAGCAAAACACAAACAGAAGAGCAAATCCTCATCGGTAACAAAAACACAGCAGACACCAAGCGCACACACACACACGCACACACACACACACCTCCATGTACAAGACTGGGCGTTCTTTTTAAAAGCTGTGGGTAAACTTCGTCCTCTAAATGTGCTCTCCGTGGTGGTTGTTGCTGTCACAGAGGGGGGCAAAGGTACACTTCCCCCCACTGGACAGGCCTCTTGTCATGTGCAGCAAATGCAGCCCAGACTGTCCGAGAAGAACCAAAACAGCAGAGTAAGACCTCGTCAAAAATGGTGCAGTTTGGGCCGAATTACTGGAACAACACGGACATGTCACACAACAGAGGAGGGGCTTCTCAGAAATGACTTAGTGAGCCGATTTTGGAGGTGCACAGTCATCAGAAATAAGTGCCTCATCAGGTCTAACCTGCACCGCCTTTTAGACAGCAGGAAGTCGACGTGAGTTAGCTAGACTGGTGGCTTCACACTAAACGACTGAGAATGTTCAGGAAAGAGACAAAAAATTAGAAATAGAGACAGAAAATGAAGCCTAGGTGCGTAGTGAAGCCTAACTTGAAGTGAGTCATGATGTGGGAAAGCCTGTCTGGATTTCCTCTTTGTGGTTAAAGGAAATGACTCTGAAAACTGACTCATATCTTTTCTTCTTTGACATCTCTTTTACATCGCAACAGATGCATGCAACAGTATGTCAGACTGCAGATTTTCTACAACGTTATACAGGGATTATGACGGATTAGATCTGGTCATTACAGTCTGATACGTACATGTATAAATATCACACTAGGCCGAATGAATTAGGGTGTGTAATGAATACAGAAGTGGCGATGTGATGGTGCACGACCAAACATCCTAGAAGGAAACAACAATTTGATGCTTTGTGAATGAAAAACAAGAAGTGGCTCCTATCAAGCGTAATCACCTTTTTCGCTTCTTCTCTGAGTCATTTGTCCGGGGCTTGCTTTGGGGTGTCTTGGCTGTGCCTGATTTGGAGATGGTCTCTTCTCTGCGTCGTTTGCTGCATCAAAAAGAAAGAAAATGGTTAAACAGCTGTTTGGCTGTCTGTCCCTTTCCAACCGCATGCGTTCATTTTGCCTTTCTCTATTAGAAATGTATTCTTTAGCCAGTCGCCAACGACCTGTTCAGATCATTTATCGAGCGGTGCATGTTTCTTTAATCATCCTGAGTGTACTGACTGTGTTGTGCTGCTGTCCAGCTCCTGTTCCTTGCAGGGAGACTGTGCAGGTACTTTGCCATCCTGCCTGTAGTCCCCTCCCTCCTCCGGCTGACCTCCCCGCTGGCTGCCGTTGCATCGCTCTGGACATTTGGCCTGAGGCTGAGTGGAGGGGGGAGACTCTGATGTCGGCTCCTGGTCTTCCCTGGACAACTCCTGCCACCGGTTCTACATGAAGAGAACAGCAAATGTAGACAGACGAGAAAGATTATTAGATTAAAGTTTATTTTTAGATAGATGGTTTTCTACTGAAATAAATACGTTTTTCCTCATTAACCTAATTATTAGGTTGGAATATGCTTTTAATTTGAATTTGAAAAGTAGACATCCAGTCTGCCTTTGAACCATATAAATAAAGAGAATAACTATTAATATTTGGGATGTATTTACTCCAGTTGGATGCTCAACTTATTACACAATTCTGCTGTAACAATCGAGTGGTTTAACAAAACGTGAATAGTTGAGGAGTTTTTAAAAGTTGCTCTTGGCACAGACTTCCCTTTAGCCTTATGGTGCATCTAAAGTTTCTGTGTTTAAGTGTAATATGGTTGTGGGGGGGGGTACCTGCACAGAGGAGTCTCCCATGATGTACTTTGTTCCTTCGAGGACAGCCATGTAAGAGAAGCGGAGCTGGTCAGGGGTCTGGATCAGGCCCATGCGGTACTTCCTCATGTCCAGCAGGATGCTTTTGATGTCTACTGATGAGGGCTCTTTCCTCTTGTCCATCTGGGCAGGACAGCAATGTAAATCAGCTCAGTAGATCAGATGAACCCCCTGTTTTCCCAGCATCTGGTGACACGTTTGTTGGTTGTGTTTTGAGGGAAAATTTAAGCCCGACATGTTCATACACAACTACACATCGCCAGTCCTATGGGATGAAATGTTGTTACTGACTTTTTATAGTGCCATGTTATCCTCTGATCTGGTTTATCTCCCTCTTCATCATGTTTTCAAGAGAACAACTTGAATTTCAGCTGCGGGTTGTACATAAACCCACCTGTTTAAACAAGCCTACTCTCTGTAACACCACTCTGCAGATCTCCCACCCCTTGGTTTTTTAAAATTTTTTGGGGGACTTTTTAACTTGCTTTTTCACTGTTTGTTTTTAACTGTGTGTTGCACGGTGTCCTTGGGTGCCTTGAAAGGTGCCTATAAATAAAATGTATTATTATTATTATTATAAACATGTAATAATTTGTTTATGAAGAAAAGTCTAAGTAGTTCTCAGCAGTTTGAGTTTAGGGTTAAAATAGATTTATTTAAACTGTTATCTAAAATAGTTTGATTGTTGTTTTTAAATCTAGTCACCATGTTCAATCATGAAACTGACTGTCTGCCCAAAAAACAGAAAACATATTTATTTTTATCGACACAATAAGTGCTAATGAGGCAAATTCACAGGGTTACAGAGTGATTCAGGTAAATTACTGATAACATCTGCTTTTTCATATTTGACTGACTATCAGTTTGTTGTAAATAAACTGTGTACTTATGTCAAATGTTTTTATTTAAATCCTTTTAAATAGTCAGAGGCAGGTCAGAGGCAGAATTACCTTAAATGTAAAAAAAAAAAAAAAGGGTCACAGTCTGTGTCCTTCCTTGGTCAGACAATGGAAACACAGATTTCATATTTAATTGTGACTTTTAATAAAAAGGTAAGTTTGAGTGAATGAGCCCATATCTTGAAATTTAATGTTGAACAGAAAACCTTACAGCTTATAAGAAACTTGAGACTAGTGTTTAACTCTAAATACTCTGCTACCATTTTTGTGATCATACAAAATGTGACTAATCTAGAAAAACTGAAAACCACCTGGATTTGGCCACTGTGAGCAACACTCAATCTGAGCTAACAGAGTGACACAGAGCGAAGAGGCAGGACTTACCAGGACCACACACGTGTCGACTAAAGAAAACGTCCCAGAGCGTCCGATTCCAGCACTGCAGTGCACCACAGCCGGCCCATGTTCCACCCCCAACGCCCCTGACTCCCTCACTTTGAAGAGAAAGTTTAGGAAGGACGCAGGGGACTCTGGAACGCCAAAATCGGGCCACGTGGTGTAATGAAAGTGGTGGATCTCTCTCTTCTCCCCCGTCTGTGAAAGCAGGCAAACAGGCCCCATCAGCAGGTACAAAGCTTATTTACATGCAGTGAGCTGGTCAGAGGTGATTTTTATCTGTTCTGTTTGAGGTGATTTGAGGTTATTTCACTAATGTTTGACAGCTGAACCAAGCAAGCATTTCCAAAAGTTTCAGTTTCAATTCAAAACCAGGTTCTGAAAACAGTAAATCAAAGCATGTTCTTTTGCAATATGCTGTTTTTTCTTAGTTAATTAAAACCTGATTTTATAAAGTACTATTTATAGTGGAAACATTGTAGTTTAATCATGTGTATTTTAAATACTTAAAATTATCTGCTGCATTATCTGCAGCTGATTTGCATTTTCTCTACACCTACACACTACAAAACATTGCATACGTAGGAACATAAAAGTCTTCTGTTTCAAAGAAGACTCAAAGTCTGTGGAAACAGAGAAACAATAAGCCTTAGTAATGAACAAGCTTGCTTTCAGTTCAGAAGCCTTGACCAACATAGGTCTACGTTGGGCTGTTGGTGTGACATGCTTGAACCATTTCAGTTCTCCTTTGTCTCCTTAATGTGAATGTCCCTTATATCAAGTAAAACTCTGGCCTACACTAATATTCTGCAGCTCCAGCACTCTGGTGGTGTAGTAAGACTTGGTGTCTTCTGACAACAGTGTGACCAAGAAACGTGTGTCTCTGAAGGCCATCTCCTTCTCCTCAGCCATGGGCCAGTACTGAGCACACTTTTCCTGTCAAAGAAAGACAAAAAGGAGACGAACCCGGTGAGAGTTACCAAATAAGTTCAACATCTGACAAAGACAAGCACCTGATGAGCCCGATTGCTAGCTGAGTGGCCACGTAAACCTTAACAACAGAACAACAGTTTGATCCTCAACAATGAGAAGGATGCTGTATCACAAATTAAATAATGGTGAGGCCGAAAATCCTCTCCGTATTTTATATGTCTTTGTCCTCTCTCTCTCCACACATACAGGCACCTTTACACATACAGGGCATGTAACACTTATGTAATACAATATGTTGCTCTGTCATTAAAACAAAGAACTACACATCTAAACATGTTATGTCACTGGCTTATTGTCTGTACGTTTTGTTCTTGTTGTTTGCCACATCACACGAATAAAAACTGAAATAAAATACCTGTAAAATTGTAACAAAGGTTAAAAAACTTGAATAAGTTAAGATTCTATCTGTTGCACGTATTTTATTTTTCTCATGTAATACTTTTGGGTATTTTAATTTTGGGACAACAGCCCTAACCTTTACAGCACCACTATGTTATAAATACAAAAAACAAACCTACAGGAAATTAATTTTGAACAAAGAAACAGCTCCAATACTAAAATATGCAAAACTATACTTTTCTTTTAAATTTTACTTCCTGCCCTTTCTGGTGAATTTTATATATATTTAACAAATTATCATTACACTAAACCATCACTGGAAACAATCAAATCAAACTTGTTATGAGAAGCATGGCTCAATTCTAAAAGCATTCCTAATCTTCATCTGTAAATACAGCAGTCAAATACCGTGATGAATTATTTTGTACTTGTGTCTGCAATAAACATCATCATAGAGTATTTTCTTAATAAACAGTCGATGGGCAGAACTGTTGAGGATAAGTCCATTATGTAAGCTCCTCTCTGCAGGACCGGAGAGCTGGCCTACATAAAAGATCCTTGTGAGGTTAATAATATCTGTGGACTAGGTGCTGTTTATCTTCTATTTCCAAGAAAACTGTGGGTGAGTCTCATGACTGAGCGAGATCCATTCCAGCTGTTGTACTGAGAAAGAGAGAGAGAGTTCACAGCTGCTCTGGGTCAGAGAGAGCGTTAAGAGTGTGTGTGTGTGTGTGTGTGTGTGTTCAATCTGCACATCGCATGACCGCTGGATTTATAAAGAGTTGTTCCTCACATACATCTGTGAACACACTGAATTCCAGTTATCCTGCTGACAGGAGAGTGAAGCTTCACAGTTGAGCATATGAACAGAAATATCAAGATTAATTAAACAAGCTGCATAAATTATTTCACACCATCAGCAGGCTGCAAACTTCAACAAAGTGTGTGTGTTGCTGTCTTTCTGTGGTCTATTCACTACTGCTACAGTCTCTGTATGTGGGTGTGTGTGCACCAGGCAAACAGATGTCAGACCAGACAGCAAAATGTCTTTTCACTATTGTGAGCTTACTGAGCCTTTCTCGATGACCCTGTTGAGCATGATGATCGCCTTGGTCTTCTGCTCCCAGATCATGAGCCAAAAGTGGCCACAGGTGTTCCTGAGGGGGCCCTGTGGACAACAAACACACACATGCAAAAACACTTTGATCAGTTACATGGCAGGAAGGAATGAGTCCATGGGCGAGTGGAAAGTCATTTACAATGGAAATCTGTGTAATCCTTCAGGCAAGGACAATAACCTTAGATCCACTGAGCACATTAAAAAAGCAGCTGGTCGGGGAGTGTCTTCATTAATGTGATAACTGTGCATAAGAGATCTGCAGAATGATAACACGTTTACTTAAAGGTCAAGACTGCTAAAGGTTATGATGTGGTGGATGTGCAACCTGTAAGCTTCAATATCTTTAAATGTCAAATGTCTCTCAAACACACAGACATAGACAATGCTGAGATAAAATCTTTGCTTAAAATCATCTAAAGACAGGATTAATAGAAACACCTTCATGTGCAGTAACACATTGTTTGATCTCATGTAAATTAGGATGCAAATAACTAAAGGACTTCTGCAGTTTTGCTTATGGCTCCACTGTTTGAGGATACACAAAATTAACTGGACATTTTAGCTTTTTGGAACATTTTCTTTTCATATTTTTCATTATGCTACAAGAAACCTAATAATGGTAATTAATCCCAAACCCTCTCTGATCAGAGTTCATCACATACATTATGATAACTTAACATACTGCAGATGAATGGTACTATCTAGCTATGCTTTATCTCAAAAGATAAAATGCACACAGGCTTTGAGAACAAATGACATCTGTTGTAACATGCTATTGAGCATCCAACAATGAGTTTCACAAAAGACTGGCATAATATTTGCTGGATAAAGCCTCAAAAATGTCTCCCCGTTGTCCTGTTTTTGACTCTTGAACTATTTGGGAAGGCTACAATCCACAATGACTGTAAGAAGCTTGACATGTTAATCTCATGTTGAACCGAGCAAACTTTCCATGGTTTTAAATTACTGAAGCAGAATCTAGTGCACAGCGAGTGGTATCATTTTGTGAACAAGAATCTTTTATCACATTAGTCTTAGTTTTCTGTGGTCATTCTTGGCAACAAAAAAAAAACATCACATGAAAAAGTTAAGTGGGTAATCATAATATCTCAGTCTTACATATAACCTTATACATGTACCCTCAGCATAAAGGTAAAAGGTTGGAGAGACGAGACACAGCAACAACCTTGACAAGATGAAAAAATGAGTATCTCCTTTTATGAATAAAACACTCTCAGAGTGTTAGAAAATAAGAAGCATCTGTGGTGTCCCTTGTATTTCGGCTGGTTCCTGTGTCATAAGTAGCACATAAACAGTGGTGGAGTGTCTGATTTCAGCAGTTAAGACTGAAAAATGCAAACATCGTACAAAACTCACTATGACTGGTAGTGTTATGCACACAAAACTGATGATGAGATAGCAGTTGTCTCTCAAATAATACAGAGTACTAGGAAGACATTTATGATCCCACAAGCAAACGTCACTACCAATCAGCTGACTAGGATCAGCCTGCGACTTGAGTTCTCCTTTTGGTTATGTGGTAACCAGATAAGTGGAAAAAGCATCCATCAAAGTCGTCTGGAAACAGATTCTCCTCTGGAGCTTTACTTCTTTGCTATTAGAGGTCGGTTTAGGAGCTTCTGTACACAAACAACACTGTGTAGGCAAGGGAGTTGTAAGGAAAAAACATATGACACACATAAGTGTTGATTAATCTTGATTTTCAAATAGGAAACTGCCACTTGTGATGTATCAGTGTGATTAAGGACAAAGTTCTTAGCTTTTGTCTGAAAGCTGTCTGAACTGTACATAGATAAATGTAGTAAATAATCATAAAATGAAAAAAGCTTAGGTACAAAATACTGTAGTACCTCTACATGAATATTCCTAACAAATAAAGAAATACCATGAATTTCATTATTTTCTGATTTATGTATATAAAATAATCATTCTTGATAAATAAGAGTATGTTGTGAAAACTCATTATTTACTTATTTGAAACTGAAAATCGCTATTACTACTCTCTAATTTAAAAAGATTTCAAAGATATAGCATCAGAAATAACACACATTCACCAGCTCTTGGTTACTTTTTTGTTAAAATCACTAAATGATTCAGGTAAACCAAACAAGAACGGCTTATCATACATCCTGCTCAGTCACAGAACACACACACACACACACACATAATTCAAGATACAGTCTGGAAAACGAAACTGGCCTTTTCTGATAACACAAACAAACACTAACAAGACTTCTATTTAGGAAACTGAACTGCTGTTTTACTATAAGGTGATGGCAACCATTTTCATGAATAAGAATTGAATTGAGTGTGTTGTTAATATGTTATATTACAGTACTAAAAATGTCAAACATTTTTGTAGTTTTTGTTAGTTTAGAGTTGAACTTTCTTGAAGCCTAAATGGTAAAGTAATTTTTTCAACCAAATATAAAACACACCCCATACCCGGTTGTGAGGGTTTTCTGATTTCCTTGATTTGTGTCATAGTAAACTGAATATGTTTGTAATTTAGACTGTTTGGTTATACAAACCAAGCAATATGATGATATTGCTTTAAAGATGTAATCAGCCTTTTAGGCTGTTGAACAAAATGCTTTGAACTTGCCTGAGTCAATATGTAACTTCTCTGGGCCTCCTCCATGACTACCAGACTTGCATTGATGTAGTCGTTCTCGGTGTTCTCCAGCTTCACCCGACTGTGATCATCTGCAGGTGGAGAGAAAATCATTTGGGGGATCGGTTGTTAAATTGACAGACACAGTTAGAGCTGTTTCAGAGGAACGTCACAGTGTAAATGTTTACCTACATGGACTGACATCTCTGTATCTGTTTCGATTGCGATTCTCTGGATACTTTGCGACTTTGTAGGAGCACTCGTGGGACTGGTTCCTGATTTCCTGAAAACAATAGAATGATTGTTTGGACATCAAATATTATGGCCCATTGCCACCACTATCGGAGCACTTGATATGAGCACAGCTAGACGGAAACACATGACATCCTTGGTAAAAATGTGTCCAATATTTACAGTGAGCAAACACACTTTCAGGACATTATAGAAGTTATCACGCTGAGATCACACTGTGGAGGATTAAATCTGAGTAGTATGAAAGTGAAACAACAAAATAGCTCGATAATGTAGCTTATCACAGTGAGCTTCAACCACATGCACAAGCTTATGACACCAACTAAGCTTACGGTAACATTTACGTTATCACATTAACGTCAGGCAGCGTCTATAGACAATCTGAAACCAAGAAAAAACTTATAACACACAAAAAGACACAAATATGAAGGAAATCTTCGATGAAAAACAGGCTAAATATCGGATATTAGCCGAACTGTTAGCTTGCTAAATTAAATGCGCGCTTGAAGTACTATTTATGTTAGCTTCATGCTAGCTATGCTAACAGACTTACTAGGTACAGTTTTTGCCACCGGCCCTCTGAATCTATGTGCTCAAAATCCTGGTCCATTTTCACGGTGGCAATGCCAGTCTGTTTCGACCAAGGTACCTGTGAGTAGTTGTCCGACTATCTACCTCATTACTTTACTCAGGTTAGAGGGGTTTTTGGTCAGAGAGTTTGTGACTTCCCTGCGCTAACGAGCTCCGGCTAGCTGCTTGTCCGTTATCTCCCCGGTGCAGTTGACATCTGAGGAATGACGTGTGCGCATGCGCCGTAGAGGAGGTCCTGCAGGAGCTGTCAAAGTAAAAGCTGCAAAGACCTGCAGAGAGCAGACGAGATGTCAACAACTACAACACTCAGTCTGAGGGGGATAAATGGACCTCACTTCACCTAATACAGTCTGTAGATATAATAACAAAACAAATATGTAGTTTATTTACATTTACTTTAACTCGGGTATACATTGAGGTAAAGACTTCATTTACAATATGGTGTATATGTAGTGTAAAACACTGACAAATGATCCTAGATAGATAGAAATTTAAACTGGATGTGAAGTAAAATGAGATTAAAAGTTTAAATTGCCCTAAGGATAAAAATGAGGTACGCTTTAAATTGATTTGCATGCATCTGTTTCACATCCATTTATGAATGTAAGAGATCTTGTGTGTTTATTAAGTTGATACAGTATTTTGCAATGATTTTTCAGATTTAGATTATAATCAAGTCATAATAGGACTGCAACTAACAAGTGTTTCCATCAATAATTATTATCATAATTAATCATTTGGCCCATAAAATGTCTGTTAAATGTAATAATTGTACAAAATGCCCTCAGATATCCACATTTGAGTCAGTCTGAGGCATTTTTGTTTATAAAAATCAATTAAGTGGATTATTGCCAATCAAATATCTCTCAATCAATTAATAAACTAATCATTTCAAATGTAAAATCTAGATATGAAAATATCAAAATGATAGGGGAATGTGTCACTTTGAACAATTATTTAGGAAACCAATTTACAACAAAGAGTGAACCTTTTAATATAGTTCTCAAGGATCGTGGCATCCTTGAATTAGTATTCAATTTGTTTTAGAGTTTTAGAATTGATATCTCAACATCTGTATAATTTCACAGTAACACACCGTTTGTTAAACAACACCATCACACAGGGAAATGTGATGCTGGACAACAAACTCTTCAGTAATCTGATTCCTGTGGGGCCGATTACAGATCAACAAAGAGGTCAAAAGCAGCATTTCTAACGTTACAGAGCTGCTGTTTCCCTTTTCGTCTAAGACTGGGCCTCGGTGCTGCAATTAATCTCCTTTTATCTTCCTTCCACTTACTTCCCTTTTTGAGTTTGTAGTTGTTACTAAGAAACAGAGTTGAGAAAACATCTCACAATGTGGTGTGCTTGGTTAAATGGTTGGACATGTTTGAACGTGTCTGAAGCATAAAGACACTACAGTGATGAAATGATCTCCGTCCTCTGGTAATCAGCGTAAACCCCCACGGGATGTTATTTCATCCCCAGTTAAGACCATGAATCAAAGTTTTTGAAGAAATATAACATATATGATACATGAGATGTCTAGAATATTCCAATTTAAAATAACAAGGTTATAAAAATGTCAGTTTAAATGTGACGTCAAAGTTACACAGGGGGAATTTAAAGGTTGCTTTTATCATCTGATGTAATACGTTGTGAGCAGTGGTGGAAACTAAGTACACTCACTTAAGTACAATTTTCAGGCCGGTATGCGTTATGCTCCAGGAGGCAAAAGTCCAAATATTGTACTTTTTAGACCACTGTATTTATTTTAAACATTTAGTTACTGTTACTGTTAGCTATTGTTGCAGATTGAGATTATTAACAAAAAATAATCAACAATAGATGGTGATGTATTATTACAGGTTAAACTCCCCAGCAGTAGGCTATATAAAGTAATTCAAAGTAGGCCCACTTTTACCAGCTGCAACATCAAAGTGATACAAAAATTAAAGCAAAATGAGTTTAATCTTTTATTTCATCTTAAAAAAAAGCTTTAGACCATAAATTGATATATTTAAAGGTTAGGGTGTGTGTGTTGCGTTAAGGTTTCATAAAAAAAAACAACAACAAAAAAACATTGGTGGCCACAGGGAGGCAGTACTTCCTCTGTTAGGTAAACACTGTCTGACGTGTCAAGTTAACATCTGCTAACAAAGAAAAATATTCCGGTTAAATAATGTGGCTCACAAATAAGAGCACACAGCAGACGAATCATATCATTGTAAGAGGTTCAGTGTGTGTATCCTTTAAAGATATTTGAAGACATAGGCAGTTTAATTCAAAACGCAGGGTCAGTTTCGGAAATATCATAGTTATCAATCAAACAACCATACTGCACTTGTAGCACTAAATTGATGCTTACTTGTTAATACTCCAATAATAATAATAATAACAATAATAATAACAAGAAGAAGAAGAAGAATTTCGTTTTTAATATTTTTTACTTTTGCCAGTAAGGAGTGTTGTTACAGCGTTAAAATAGCTATTGAAACCAGAGTGATGTCTTTTATTGTGAAAAACCAAAGTCTCTGACCGGAAGTGTGAATGTTTTTGTAGCTACTCTCTTCTCCGCCTTTACACTAACAGTCAGACCCACTCGGGAAATGTAGCTCGGCTGTCCTGCGAAGTTTTCTGCAACAAAATGTTTTTTAACTGCGGCTGACTGAGAAATGGAGACAGCGGCATGCACTTCTGCCGTGAAGTGAAAGGAGAGCAGGGGAGATTTAACGGTGAGTGTATTTAATAGCGATCTTGAAGTAGCTAACGTTAACGGCTGATATCGCACAGATCAGAACTTCCTCCTCTTTGAAGCTGGCTGGGATGCTAGCTAGTTTTTAGCTTTGTTAGCTTGTAAATTCTACTCGTTAAACTGATAAAGCCGCTGCTGACACCTGATAAAGTTTTATGCCCGTCAAGATTACTCACTCCCATTAACCATGTTGCTGATTTAACTGTATAGCGACTGAGCCAACACCACAGCTCGGCTAGTCGTCAACTCTTTGGGCGATTAAAGTTAGGCATTAGCTTAGCTTCCTGCTGCTAGCCAAATCTGATTTCGTTAGCTAGCAGGCTAACGCTGGCTAGCCAGGTGGAAAGTGTAAACATAATTTAGTCCTTTCTGTGCCGAGCGACAGAAGACGCATATGGTGCTTTTACACATAATGTTGTTTATTATTCATCATTTTAATGTCATTACTTGTAATAGAAGCCTTTTCTGTTAAATGTAACGGGGTGTTTGTGGATGCGAAATAACGTTATCCTCAGTATCTTAATTTCAGTACTTAGTTTGGATTCACAGTTTAGGGCTTTAAAAGACACGTTCGCGTGTTTTTTTTTAGCAAAAATAGTACAACTTGACCACTATAACCCACTGGAACAGATTCACACAGCAATTGTTTTGTTTACTCGACAATCATGTTGCATTAAATGCATTATTTCTTTGCATTTTTGTACTATTATTGCCGAGGCGGGTTTGGTTTCGTTTTATACAGTGAAACCATGTCTCAAAGTGCCAGAACTAGTGTTTTGAAATGATTTAATTTCATATATACAATAATAATTGACCCTTTGTTAGTACAGTTAATAATCAGTCAGTGGGTGCCCTATTTTGAGCATTTACCTATTTTTCGGTCCACACGTTTGCATTAAGTGATTTTTTTTAAGGTTCAGTTAATGTCTGTCTGAGGTTTGACTTGTCCTGATATTAAACACAGATATGGTCTGGTGAATGGAAATACTTTCCTTCAGTGGTTTTCTGTCACTTTATAGCATACTCGGTAATGTTTTACTGAATAGAGTCAGTTGCTGGGCCCATATTTAATCTGTGATCTTATAGCATGCACACCAACTTCATCCAAGTTTTCTACCACTGACGTGCAGTGCTTTGCTTTCTCTTAATGGCCTGTCATTGTTTAACTTTGACTTCAGTCTCACACTTACTGAACCTAAACAGAATGATGCCGTTTGTGCTCCTGTGTTTGTTGAGATGACATGGCCTCAAACTCAGGTCTTGCTGTGACTCAGTGGCGTTTCTCTCTACCAAGTGATGTGTTTTAAATTTTTGTGGCAGATTGCACATTTACAAACAATGTATTGTTCCTCAAATATTGACATGTGGGGTTATTTTTAAGCATATTCTGTTGTTTTATGTATTTTGAGTCAAGGAATTCGTCTTAAAACCCATATTTTTCATTTTATATAACGCGGATTTCCCCTGTGAGTAACCATGTATTGAAGGAAGCTAATTTTGCCTTTCTTGTCGCTTATTGATTCACAGGGCTTGCAGCATCACACACCCCCCCCCTTTATTTGTAAAGGAAAATCTAAAGTAGGGCAAAACTCCTCCAGGCTGAACTAGGTTAAGGTTAACAGACCTAAATTTGCTGGCCATCCTTTTATGATAAAAAAACATTTTATGTTACCCGCTTAACAGTTTTTTCAATCTGCTACGTCATAGTCCTGTTTATTGTTTATATTGGGGGGGAAAAAGCTAGAATTCAGATGGGAAAATTTGTGTTTTTGAAAGAGACCACATGTCTGTGTATATACCAGTAGATATGCAGTTTGTTAATTTTTAAATTCTTTGCTTTTAGCCCGTCAAAATATTTTATTTAAAAATGTATTTGTATAATCCAGTGATCATCACCCCTCTATCCCTCTCTCACACAGTGTGTGACGCTGACAGTCAGACAGCTGCCTGTGACAGAGACAAACAAGACGTGAGCTGTTGATTAAAGCAAACCCTTCCTTTTCCCCCCAATAATGTCTCCTATCTACAAGCACAGACTTATCTTGACTTTCCTTTCACTTGATGAATGAGCTAGCAAACATTTGTGGACCAGGGACTGATAGCTATCATGTCAGTATAGGCTTTTCTAGTTTCAGTCTCTATGTTTATTTTGTTACGTGGGACAATTGAGTATTGTCACAGCCTGAGATTATCTTTGAAATTCCTGTTAATCAAGGGGTAAACCCAAAGGAAAGAAAGAATCCAGAGATGCACTTAAAAGATAGTCTTCCAATGGAGATTATACAAGAATCAAGAGTATGTTTAGAGAAAGTTCATGTTGTAAAACTTGCTCCATGTTGCAATTTCTGTCCTGCTTGTTCCGTGATCTGTTTAAGTAAGTTCAGCAATGTTTTTTTTTATCTGGCAACAGCTGGGTATGAACAGGTCCTGTACATACCATGTTTTCTACATTATGTCAGATTATAAATAAGGTCAAAAGGCACTGTAATTATATTCGCCAATTTCTCACACAAATCTTGTACATTTTCTAGTGAAATGAATTAAAGGAGTCACAGTACAGCCATAGCTGTGATTAAACTGTGAGCTCCACAAATTGTGAATAACAGTTGGTGTGTCTTTAGCGCAGAATTGAACTGAGCCGCCTCCCCCATCACACCACCCATCTGCAACCCCCCCCCGCTGTGTTGGGTGAAAAGGCAGACTGTGAGGAGACTGTCATGGGATGAAGTGATTGGAAGATGCATGCCGAAGAGGGTTAACGGAGTGAATTTATCCAGTACCACCCATTCTTTTCCTGTGTGAAACTGAAATTATCCAAGAGTTGGTTTCAGCCACAGATGGTGGTGAGACACGACTAAAAACCGCCATAGCAATTGGTGTTCTAGGTACTTTACTTAGCTATAAAAAAAGTCCTTACATACGCCTCAGGTATTCTGTTCCCCCTTAAATTCCTGCTGCAGTTCAGAATGGTGGGAATTATTCAGCATGTCTCCTTTACTAAATTAGCTGTTGGCTGCATAATTTAGAGGGGTGCTGTTGGAGAGGCCGGGGCACACGTCCATAAGTGCTTGAATAGAGGCGGTCTCACCTCTTTTGTGCAGTTGTTCAGCATACGGAGACGTCTCGAAGAAGTTGGAGTGGTCATCGCCCAAGACACAGCAGCCAGCATGGGCGGTGCCTCTGGGTTTGGCTGGGAAATGTCCATATTGTTAAAGGCACCATGTGGCCCTAGTAGCACCTATGGAGCAGTTTTTGTTTGTCTCGTGCATGTACAAAAGGATGTATGCACATGCAGGTGATACACGTTCCTCCCGGTGTCTTCACACTGTTTCACTGACCTACAGTCAGCAGTAATGTGCCAAGATACGCAATGAAGCACCAGCAAAGACGAGGAAGAAGACTATATGTAAATACAACTTTTGTTCGTTTAAGAAAAAAATCTGACAGGGCACTTTTGAAAGGCTTTGTCTTGGAGGAAAAAAACATGTGCTCCTGGTGGTAAGGTCCCATGGCTGCACATGTGGCTCCTACTATAACACAAGCCCTCTGTGTGACAATGTATTTTACATGACACATGGAAATACTTTGCCATTCATAGCTATTGTAAAAATAACGGCAAATTTCCTGAACATCCCAGACATTCAAACATCACTAAACACATTACTGGCACTGCGATCCTGAAAGGGCACACAGACGTGGGAGAAACTCTAAGAATTCAAGCTGTCCTTGAAATGAATGGGCAGTATAGATTAGACTCCGAATACATCCATGATGTGGCTCTTGCCCTTTTATCGTTCTTGTCAGAACCCCACTGGGCAGTATTGATGTCCCTCTATGTAGTAGGCAAATGGTATCTTCTCTGTAGCTGGGGCAAACACTGGCCATCTTTATTTGCTGTCTCCATGGAGCGAAATGGAAAATGGAAAAACACAACCTCACGTTTAAATTGCTTTTCAGTATAAACCGGGTTTTTATACTTAAGAGAATTTTGCGACCCAATCTTTGCATCCCCAGTCGCATCCTTAGTTTTAATGACGCAGACATTCAAATGAAACCTCATCATATTGTACCAGATGCAGTGGAAAAGTACCTTCCCTGATGGCTGTAAATCAGACTGTTTAGTAAACAGTGCTGAAAGCAGCCTCAGAGGCATTCACTCCAGTACCTCCTATTCCCACTCTCTGCTCAACGTCAGACATTATTATTATACTTTGGCTGGCAGATAATAGGCTAAATAGAGATTCATTAAGCTACAGGGTTATATCGATGACCAGCTGACAGAAAGTTGGCCCACACCTGATGACATGCTGGGCAGTCTAACAATAACTTTTTCCGCCAGTGTTTGGTACTGTAGACAGCAGCGACAGTTTCAATAAAGCTGAAGAGGCAAGCTGAAGAGGCTTCCCTGATGAAGGCCACCAACCAACAAAACGTGTTGGTCTACCAATAAAGTAGCTCTATCTTCTACAAGTGTTGCTGGACTTCAGACCTTTTTCCCTTCTCCATGCACCTTGGAAGTAGTTGAAATTGTGCCAGAAACCCCAACTCTGTTTCTACAGTTTAGAAAAAGCTGAACTATTTCCTGTCAATGTAGTAGGTAAACAAGTACCTTTTCTATAGAGTTTGTCTTCCAGTCTCTGGGCTGTTTCTCCATTTCAGACCGCAAAACAGTTGAGTCCAAAATTATTACCCCCCCTTGTGAAATCAGGCAAAACCCTTGATTTCTCCATGGAAATGACCATTAACAACAAGTGTTTATAGTTTTATTTGTTTCCAAAATAACAAAGACAAAATGTTCAGTTTGATTAGGATATTTTATTGATGCAATGAGTTGAAAAAGGCAAAAATGACACGGCCAAAATTATTAGCCCCCTGGCCATTTTTAGTCAATAGTGTACCCTTTCTGAGCAAGCACAAGTGACAACCTCTTAGAGTATTTCTTTACAAGGTTGGCACATGTCTCTCGAGGGATTTTGGCCCATCCTTCTAATGCAAATTGTTCCAGCTAGTCCAAATTGCACGGTTTCCGAGCATGGACATTCACTTTGAGCATCCGCCACAGATTCTCAATTGGATTGAGATCTGGGCCAAACATAAGCAACATCCATGTGCCCAAACAGTTCCAGTTTAGTCTCATCAGACCAAAGGACAGACTTCCAAAACTCGTCTTTACCTTTCAAATGTTCACGGGCAATCCTTAGTCTGGCACTGATGTGCCGCTCTTTGAGTAAAGGGGTTCTTCTGGGACGATGGCCCTGAAGCTCACCACGATGAAGAGCCCTCACAACTGTGTTCCTTGAAACATCAACTCCAGAAGAGGCCAGGCCAGCAACAATCACCTTGGCAGATGTCCGGGGCTTCTTGCTGACATCTCTGACTATTTTCCTCTCCAGAGTTCTTGAAATTTTGTGCTTTTGTGCCGATTGACTGCACAGGTGTGGTTTGAAAGCTGATTGGTTGATTATGTGTGTTTTGAAAGCAAACATTCACGTGGGGGCTAATATTTTTGACCACCCCATTTTTCACTATTTGATATAAAGCAAGCCTAAACATTTATTTTACATTCCAAAATGTACCAAAAGCTACTTAATAGCACTGGTGAATGTTTCATTATATCAAGTTTTATCAATGATGCAAACATTGGGCAGAATTTTAGGAATATGTTCCATAATTCCTGGGGGGCCAATACTTTTGGCCTCAACTGTAACAGAAAGCATTGTCATGATCAGGAAGTCTGTCCTCCAGCTGGAATGTCACCGGAAATTAGCGTACGTAATGAACACTTTGAGCCACTCGTTTCTAGAAGCTGATCAGTGTATGTGAGATTTCTTTGAAGGCTACCAAACTCACAAAATCCCAGGAAGCTTACATCCTCTTTCCCTAAATTTGCCTTTCGGCTTTGAGAAACACAGCAAGAATTCCATCTTAATGCACTCCTGATTCCCCGAAGCCCAAACATACCCAAGTAAACACCATTTAAAGTCAACATTGTTAAACAAGAACATTGTCGAATAAGAATTGCAGTCGAGAGTACAGTGCAGCTGGTTTGTCAGATGATATGTGTATTATCGGGAATGTGATAAATTGGAGGTGGCTCAACCACAGCTATGTTAAGAGTAGAAGTGAATATGTCTTTCTCACAATTCTTTAATGAGAAAATGTAATGTTCTGATGAACATTTTGTTTGTGTTCAGTTTTTTTAACAAGACAAAAGAACACAAGATACACCATAAGTCATAAGAGCTGAGAAAAAGGACATGAACTACAAAGGTTACACTATTAGCTATTAACTATTATTATAAGCACTGAGAGTGAGACTGACAAAAAGACAATTCATATTAATAGAAAATAAGTGAGGCTGAGAAATGCAGCACGCACAGTGTTTTCACTTAAATTGCATTTTATATTGAAATTACATCCAGTAAGTATATGTCAAGTACATTTCACACTATTTGAATAATCCAGTAATCAAACATGTTTTTGGTTCATGTATTTTTGGGGTTGTAAAACCACAGACACCATTTTGATTGGACTCTGGGAAATGACACAGTTCACTAGTGTATACTTGTATTTTTGAAACCACTCACTGGCAATGTGCAGTGGCGACATGTTTACCGTGGCCTGGTTTCATTGACACTACAGCCTTTCTATTTACTTTGGAAATAGAAGACGCCCCGCAGAGCAATGTTAATGTGAATGTTCAGGAAAAGGATGTTTCTTTGGGAGATGCCATGATAATTTTATAGCTTATTAATTGTCCTAAAAATTACAAAACGCATTTATGAAACAGGGTTTTGACGTGCCAGGCACAGACCTGTAACATAAAATGTTCTAATGCTATTTACGTTATGCACCTAATTGTCTCTTTGCAAAATTACAGGCAATGTTAACCTAGATTTATTTCGTTTATTGCAGTGCGGGACCCAACATGTTATTGCTTCGTGGTCTGAAGGGCCACACTTGTTAAAACCATTAACACTGCAGCCCGCAGCGACACATTTTGTTCGTGACACTGTTTTTCCTATCCACCTTGACCCATAAATTATATTGCGACTCCCACCGAATGTCAGTAACCTTACTTCACCCTGGATTCCTGCTTGAAAACCCATATATTTAAACCATGTTACAGTCATGATAAAGCATCAGCTGATGCGAACTCAATGATTTCTTTTAAGAGTTGACAGAGGGTTGAAACCATTTATTCTGCCACAGAAGGCTTCCTGGCCCGGGGTTGTCTCAGGAACTGGGACACCATCCCAGTGTGTGAGCCGCGATTGCATGTGATTGCCCCCGGGCCACAGAACTTGAATACATGCATGTGCGCACACACACAAATTCGCTGACCACAGTCACATGGAAAGTCCCACTCACTCTCGGTACAGCGCTGAAGCAGGCTTTTCCAGTTTAATTACGCCTTGGGAGTGTAATTTCACATTGACTTGCGGGTAGCTTGAAATTGCTCCTCTGTCTTGTTAAAGTTTCCTCTTGCTCGCTTTACTTGGCTGGTTCACCCAATACATCATCAAGCTTTGTTATGATGTGGAACTGTAATGTTAGGACATCACTTCAGGGTCACGGCCACTAGTTTAATCATTAGAAAAGCATTCGCTGCTTTTGTTGGTCAATGGCACAGTTCAGTGTTAGGATAACTCAAGGATGGCTCTAGAAATTTCCGGCTAAAACGTTTTCAGTAGTCGCCATTAAAAATTCAGCACAGTCCGTCTCTGGGTCCGTGGCATCATTGTGTCCTTATCTTTCATCGGAGATACACTCAGCGCCCTGACACACCTCAAGGAAGCAACACCAGCAAACTGTCTGATGTGTCGTCTCACGTCACCCCGCATCATCTCATGTCGCGTTACCCGCTGGTGTTTTGTGTTGCTTTAATTTCAGATGTCGCATGCAGGCTTTGGGTTTTAATTGTGACTCTAAAACTGTCAGAACCACCAATTAAGCCCATTATTCTTTACAACTTGGCTGCAGTGCTAATGGCTTAATGAGATGCAATTATGGTTTAGACTTCTTTAAATCTTATTTATCTTTAGCTCACCGTTGAGCATATAGGTTAATTCTATATTATATTCACTTTTACGTTGTAGTCAGCTATATGTGGCTGCATAGTAACATCTAGTCCTCTACACCGCATGTTTATTTGTCTTTATTTAGTTTCTCAGTAAATTCTATTTTGAGTGAGAACTGAGAAAATGAGTACAGCTACTACTTCACACAGTGCAGGTCTTTAATGAGCACTTTTATGATTTTGTGATTAAATTAGACTAAACTGAAAGATGACAACGATTGATCGCACTTACACATCATACATTTTGTATCTTCTAGTGTTGAGTAAAAACTGAAAAGATGTTTGACTCCAGTTGTGAAACTTTAGAGAAAAAAAAAACCTGAACATGTCTTGGTCGCCTGAGTATGTGGGAGGAACTGACTGCATGTTCTGGAAAGCTAGAGCAGCTCTGTCTCTGTCGTTGACTGATCGTAGAAATGAGCCTTTAAATCTCTCCTCCAAAATGTCGTCTTCTGTTTGTGTTTAATCACAGTCCCTTTTCATCCATCTTGTATGCAGACAGTCGCTGATGCAGTACTGTCAGTTTAGTAATTTCCAGTTTTCAACAATAATGGGACAAATGGCAGCCACTTTACCTTCCTCCCATCTAAGGAGTCATTTTGTGAGCATGTCCCACCTGCCATTCAAACTGCACTTCATGTGTGCAATCATCTGCAGCTTTTGAAATGCTTTTTTTCCAAGTCCTAACAGCCCTGTTATCACTGTGATACCACAGCAGTCACAGTATCTGTGCCATTTTTCCTTAAATGCAGTAAAAGGACTAGATGTTCATGCTCCCCATGTTTTATAGCACAGAGTTTTTCAAAAAAAAGGGTGTAAAAGACACATACATTTAAAAACACACATTTGCACCTGTCACTATTCAGTCTGAGAAGTGTACAGAAGTTTAGTGTTCTGGTAGCTCAGCTGTGAAATCTTCTTTTTGACATAGACACATCTTGTGATCAAATCATCCAGCGTGCAAAATGAATTCAGCTTAAACTTGGTTGATATGGAGGAGTACGGAGCGTCGGTATCTCAACACGTGCAGTTTAGGCACCAGACTGAACCTTGCTTATTGCTGTGCAGCTAAAAGACTTTTCCTGTCTATTAAAACTCTCCTGTAACACCTGAGTAGCCGTAGTAAAACTTCACTTCTAATTAGTCACCTTTTGGTCCCCACTGGAATTTCCCTGAAATTAGTCCCTAATGACAAAAACACACACACACATACACTTCAGTTTAGAGCATACAGAATCAGAGGGGAATCACTCCTCATTCTCCATTTTGTCTTTTTGGTAATATGCTGTAGGATCATGTCGCATGTCGGGACCAATGAAAGCAGGCAAATTGTCAAGGTATCACACAAGCACCATAACTTGTAATATATAATAATATATATTATATTTGTCACATTTATGGACAGCTCTAGGTCAGATTCCTGTGGTTTAAACCTTATGAAAGGCACAATATGTTTATGTTGGAACAGCTGTAACATCAATGTTGAAAAGAACTAATAAAATAACATACTGTAAGGCGTGTGTGTGCGTGCGCATGGTCAAAAGGACGGTATACTCCAAAGGGATCCAAGTATTTTTAATAACATTGCATAGCCCTCAGGTGTAGCGCCTCTTGCTGATGCCAGTGCTGTTTTGTTATGTTCCAAATGAGAATTGGACAAATTTATGGACATAATTAGAACATGCAGTTTCTTCACCTATGCTGAGAACACACCCTGTGTTTTAAAGGCTGTATTATAACCTAATGTGGCCATGGTTATTGATTTTTAAAGGCCTGTTGTGGATTTTGGACTGGTCTGCTTCAAACAGGACAGGTCACCTTGAAAAGATTGCAGATGGAAAATCTCTGATTTCCCAACTATGCTATGAGTGTTTGATGAGTTAAAGCTATCACTTCTGCAGCATTTCTGAACTTGAATCCTGGTGTTATTGTTGTTAAAAGTGTGATGCAGCATAAATTAGGTGCTAATGTTTCAACATTGGCACCTGTTGGGGATTGCATGTCTGGATAAAATGCAAATAGAGAGACAGTAAGATTTGATTCTCTTTAGGATTGAATCCAAAGCAAATATTTATCCAAAACCTGTTCATCATTCATCATCTGGGTTGGGATCTGTCAACTCTGTGTAGGCTTGCATCGCAGGTTTATTTCAGCATGAAATTTGCTTCTCTTGTTTTTGCATACATCTTTTGTGTTGATGTATGTCGGCAAGATAGAATCATGAGAACCAACGACTATCCTTCACATCCACTACATATATACTTGCTTTAGTTGTTCATATTGTGTAAAATAAGAACATGTGGAAGCATTTGAGGAAAGGTGTGGCTGCTTTAGAGGCACACTGACACAGCTGTGGCCACATCTGAGATATACAATAGGAAAAACACAGGATTTTGTCTTGTTTTGCCCACACATGACTAATACACACTCTAGGGAATGCCTGCAGTCATTTTATGTAAGCAGTCTCACACAGACAAACACGCATACACAGAGGCACAGAGGACACGCCTGAAGAAATGCCTAAAGCCTGCCAGAAAACTCTTAATTATCAGAGGGATTGTCCTTCCTCACACAGAAACCAGTGAAACGCCTCAGTGATGGATGCCTTGACTCAGAGCGTGTCAGATTTTTAATGTCGTTTCTTCACTTGCTTTGTTGTTCTGCATCCTGAGGATCACACCACTACACAGAGCTTCTGTTTTTGCTGCAGAACATTAAAAATGAATGATTTCAGCTTTGGTTCTCCACCTGATTTTCTGTTTTTTTTTTTTCTGTCTCTGTCAGGCTGATGTCCTACATCTGCGCATCGGCATCTCATCACTGTGATTAAAGCCAGACCACACTGCAGCCACTATGTCCTAGCTAAAGGAGGCCCAGTCCCCTTCCCTCACCATCCTGCCCCTTAAACCCCAGTCCTTCCCTCCATCTTCCTCCCTCTCCCCATCCCTCTTCTCCTCTCCTGATGTGGTGATTTCTGGCTGCAGCACCAGCGGTGCCCCCTCTGGCGTTATGATGAGCCTGCACCAGCAGCATCATGGCAGCACAGGCTCAGAGCGAGACCTTCACTCTGCTGCCTCATCTGTTAGCCTCCCCTCAGTCAGAAAGACCCCCAAGAAGCGCCGTCTATCCCTCCACTCACTCTTCGGTCGGAGACGCCGGCCTGACCGTGACCCCAAGCGCAAGTCCAGGCCTCTGCAGGCCGCAGCTGGAGTGGACGGCATTGTCAGTACCGAAAGTGTCCAGCCAGATACTTTCCATGATAAAACTTCTGCCCACTCTGCCCTGGGCGTAGCGTCAACTTCCTCGGTGTCGGGTTCATCAGAGCTGCTGGAGTGCCCCCTGTGCCTACTGCGCCATGCACGCGATCGCTTCCCTGACATCATGACCTGTCACCACCGCTCCTGTGCAGACTGCCTGCGACAGTATCTGCGCATCGAGATCTCAGAGTCTCGTGTCAACATCTGCTGCCCCGAGTGCTCAGAGCGCTTCAACCCCCACGACATCCGCATAATTCTGGGGGACCGAGCCCTCATGGAGAAATATGAGGAGTTCATGTTGAGGAGGTGGCTGGTAGCTGAACCTGACTGCCGCTGGTGCCCTGCCCCGGACTGTGGGTAAGAACAAGAGCAGAGATTAGGAACACCTGAAGTCTTTAAGGGAGACATTGTGACATGATGGTCTAGAAAGGGGTGGTGACCTTTAGAAAAAGTAACATTAAGTTGTGCCATCAGGTGTAACTCAAGGACAAGAATGAATTTTCCTGAACTTTTATTTGATTTATTTTTTTTTTTAAAAACTCTCTATTTTGGTTACCTGAGATGTGACTGGTGCTTCATACTTCTGATAGAACAAAAACACAAGTCCCAAAATAACACCGTAAGCAGCTACATCAAGGGACCGTCAAGGCATTAATCTGGCCTTTTGAGGTTCACCCCAGCTTCTGCATTAATGCCTGAGTTATAAATAAGTCGTAACAGTAATAGGCCCAAAAATGATGTGAGCAAGTGATGATGAGTAAGACAAAGTATAAATGGCCAAAGTGGAGAACAAACTTCCACTGTGCTGATCCTGTGAGGGGGAAAACAATTTTTCTGGTTTGCCTGTTTTGCGAGGAGGCGACGGCGTCTGTGAGGGTCAGGTCAGGGTCGTGTGTGTTTGGAGCTGGTTGGGATTCAACAGTTTGCTCACAGGGGCCTGGACGGAGGCTAACATTGTGCTCGCTAGGTCACCTTGCGTTACCTTTTGTTTAGTGCACCTTTAGGCCACGACCACCACAAACACAGCATAATTAAAACTGCTCCCATCTGCATTGCAGCATCTGTTGATACAGATGCCGTCAGGAGTGTTTGAAAGTTTTGAAGCAGCATCTGGCCCACATTCCCTGCGTCCAGTTACAGTTACTTTAGTTTCGAGTGATTACCGTGTTCATTAATGGCTTCACCCATCACTCTCTCTGTTGGCTTTGTTGCACCAACACTGCTCACCCTGTGTGCTAGAATAATGGCTCTTTCATGAGCTTGTTTCAGCTCTTGCTCTCATAATCTAATCAGTTAAGCTCTGGCTCGTTGTCTCTCTCTCTCTCCACTGTCGCTCTTTATTGTTGTGTAATTGTGCTCGCTGAGTAATTGGGCTATGGTGGTCAGCTCAGCAGTTGGGTTTGCCAAATTTAAGAATCCTCTGCATGAACATTAATCATTCAACTTAACACAGAATAGACCCTTGACTCTACAGTGCTGTCAAACATAGTTCATATCAAAGTCTTATTTGATCATCCCTGTTTTTGTATTTTATACAAATGAAGTTTTAAAGGGGACCAATGGTTATCAACATTTAAACAGGAGTCAGACCTGAACCTGAATGCAGCTATTACACTGATAGATTGGGCCTTTGACATATTGAAGTGTATGTGGGAAAACACAGGACAGTAATAATACCAAAAGGTCAATTTGGAAGGTTTCCCATCCACTTTATGACGTTTACAACATTTGCCATCAGTTTGCCTCACTGAGGTGTTAGTGGAGACTGTCTGGGCACTGTCTAGACTGACTGCTCTGTGGGTATACGGTGCCCACACACCCTCCGCCCCATACTGGACTGCAAAATGTGTCAGTTTCTACGGAAACATTGAAAAAAGCATCGTAAAATGATGTCATGAGTTATCGGTACATATGTTTTTGTTTACTTTTGTTTTTTATCTTTAACATCATAGCACAGAAGAACACTATAAAATACTTAAGATATTACGCAACACATGCAAAGAAGGACTTTTTCATTAATCCGATCTTCCTACTCCGCTATAAACTAGATTGCCTTCATTTTGTTTCATTTTTTTTCTGTCCATTTCATTACCTTGTTCCATCTTCCAGTGCAATGAGCACTGAGCACTTTTTGTTTATCTCTCAAATATGGCTGCAAATAATGATTATTCATTATCAATTAATACTTTATAAAAACATTCTCTAGAAATGTGTAGTTTTGCCACACCTACAGTTTAAAGACCAAAATGGTGGCCGATTACCCTAAAAAATGTCTAGTTTCTACTCTACTTTTCTCAAGTTTATTTATCATTACTATTATCATTATCATTATTATTACTACTACTGCTATTACTACTAGATGTCTCTGTTTATAAAAATAATGCCTAGTACAAGGATCAGGGTTTGCTTCACAAGAGATTTAGATGTTATTTGTCTTCTGGATTCAACGGATTAAATGGACAGTTTGCCAAGTTGTTTTAATTATGTGTGTTTATAACAAAAGAGCTGTTGGACTTTGCCTTGGTCATTCCATTTACTTCTCAATAAGCAGACCATTGTAATGGTCGAGGGCTACTGTGGTGTCATGCAGTCATGCAGAATTGATTGAACCAGTACTGATTTATTGCAACAGAGCTCATTGGTGAAATCATCATGGAAAATCAGCTAATTTCCTGTTAATGTAATGCACTTATCAAGGTGTTTGATTGCTAAAGATGTAAAGCAACAGTGTGTAAATACAAAAATCCACTTTCACTTTCACAGTAAACAATTGAAATTAGTTCTTGGTTCTACCCAGTCTAGTTTTACACTCCTGCTCTACCCCTGCTCTCGCCATTTTAGCCCTGGTGACCCCTAGTGTTGTGTGAAACTACAACATCCATGCTCTCCCTCCAGCGAATACTAACCACCATTTTGGCTGATGTCTCTCACGCTCTCAGTTACGCAGTCATAGCGTTCGGCTGTGCCAGCTGCCCAAAGATCACCTGTGGACGTGAGGGCTGTGGGACAGAGTTCTGCTACCACTGCAAACAGCTGTGGCATCCCAACCAGACATGTGACACCGCACGGCAACAACGGGCCCAAACTTTCCGGCTGAGGAGTTTCAGGTCCTCCTCGCTCAGTTACAGCCAAGAGAGTGGAGCAGCAGGTACGATAGATACACACCTGCACCCTCCGTGTACACACGTCAACTTTTTTTAGCCTCGTATTCATGCATACAGGTGTGTAAAGGTACACAATACATGCTGAAAGTATTTAGAGTATTGTAAGCAAAATGTTTCTCTTTCTTTCCCTCAATCACCCTCCACTAGGTGATGACATCAAGCCGTGCCCTCGCTGTGCTGCCTACATCATCAAGATGAATGATGGAAGCTGTAATCACATGACCTGTGCTGTCTGCGGCTGCGAGTTTTGCTGGCTCTGCATGAAGGAGATCTCTGATCTGCACTATTTAAGGTTAAAATAAAAAAAGCACTCAACTGTGTTTCCCTCCTGTTTTAAAGAATATTTGTATTGCGTGTTTTCTGTCTACTTTCAAAGAATGATTTACTGTCATGACATTGTGATGAGTATGTGCATGTTATTCGTGGTTGATTATGATGCATGTATGGTGAGTGTCTCCTCTGTGCGCTCATAGTCTGGGTATAGTCAAAAATTAGAAATTAAATGATAAAAAATTATTTTATATCAATACTTAACCTATGTTTAGCCCCGTTTTCAGGTATTCCGATAACAATGACAAATACACTCAGACTCTCTGTGTCCGACGGCCCTGACGATCTTTTTTTTCCCTCCCTCCAATCCTCTAACAGTCCGTCAGGCTGCACCTTCTGGGGAAAGAAGCCCTGGAGCAGAAAAAAGAAGATTCTCTGGCAGCTCGGCACGTTGGTGGGTGCACCCGTGGGCATCGCCCTCATAGCCGGCATTGCCATCCCTGCAATGATCATCGGCATCCCAGTCTACGTCGGCAGGAAGGTGAGATGAAACTGTGGTCAAATCTGATGAAATCTGATGGAACCCAGCTATTAATTACACAGTCTCCGTTCCAGAGATTCATGTTTTTAATTCAATTTGTGTAATTAGCAATGATCTTCCTCCTCAGATCCACAATCGCTACGAGGGCAAGGACATCTCAAAACACAAGAGGAACCTGGTAATAGCTGGTGGTGTGACGCTGTCTGTGATCGTGTCCCCCGTGGTCGCAGCAGTCACTGTTGGTAAGAAAGAAAGCATTTTCTCTCTTTCCCCTCTCGACTTGCCATCTCCTTCACCATCTGTTTCTAGACAACATTTAAATTATTCAAAAGGGTTTCCTTGGTGTAGTACCATATAACAGCATCATCCCAGATTTGGAAGTTTGCCACATGCTTTTCTTGTCTGTCTGCTTTGAATTCTCTGAAAAGGTAGATGTATTAAATGAAGATGCTATACGTTATACAGTCAATAAAACCTCCATTGGTTAAGTGTGTGTTTCGTTTGTGTTGTTTAGGCATCGGTGTCCCCATCATGCTGGCGTACGTTTACGGTGTTGTCCCGATCTCACTGTGCCGGAGCGGTGGCTGTGGAGTGTCTGCCGGCAATGGCAAAGGGGTGCGCATCGAGTTTGATGACGAAAATGACAACATAGGTAGCGGGGCAGCAGCCACAGGTGAGCACCTCTAACTGATGGGAAGAAAGGTGACGCACAAAGGAGAGCAATGCCACTGAGGAAGAAGTACAACTTAAACTTTAGCTTCAACATGTCTTTATTAATGTCCCTAAGCAGAGATTTGTCTCACAGTCGATTGAAACACAGACGTTAAAATAAAATACATAAATCATGTAATAAAAATGTGTAAAACCATGTAACCTCATATTAAACACTGCACATCAGGTGCCAGCATAACGGAAAACCACAGGACATCCAGCCATTTTCCAAAGAAGCTCAACAGACTGTGAAACATATCAGATTAAAAGACACCTGTAAACACAGTAATATCAGTAAACCTGTTGCATATCTGTCTCCTTTGAACGCTTCTTGCAGTTCCAGTCTCGCGCTGCTTTGTTTTGTGCCACTTATGCATTCTTATTAACTTGTTATTCATATTATTTTTATCAATGCCAGTCAAATGTTGTTGCAAAACCAAAGTTTATTCACGTTTAATAACGTTATCATATTGTTGTCGGATTGACAATGACTTGCTTGCATATTATAAACATTTACCATCCTGTCACTGAAGACAGGCTTATGTATCAGTTTGACACAATTATCTTGAGTCACATCTAGCACAGCACCTGAATGTTGGGAAAGCACCAGCAACTTATTCGCAACAATCACACGTGTGGTGGTGGAGGCTCTTAGTACGGACACATTTGTGTTCATGCATCTCTGTTTGGCTTGCAGAAGTACACCTTCATCTGTCAGTGCCTTTGTGTGTGCGTGTAAATTATTCATAGCCCACGAAGCGCCAAAACAGTTGATGGGAGACAAGTGTGTGTGATGGAGTGAAATGAATAGTGCGTTGTCAGTGGTTTTTCCTGTCGGCGTGTATTTGTCACAACGACGGCCGTGCGAGGTCGAACTCATCTTGCTTCTCCAGCAGGCGACGGATTGTATTTCTCACAGCTTCCATCAACACTGCAGCTGATAATTATGAATCCAAATGACAGACAGAGACTTTGACCTTTCCAGGAACATAAGGTGTGAGACTTGATGACACATATTCACACCTTAGAAGTCATCAACCTGTTGTTTGAGGATGAATATAAAGCCTATAAAAGTCAGTACTTTATTTATATAACTTCGGTAATGTTGTTATGCTTGCTGTTATCTGGGGTCGACTGCCCCAGTTCTTCCACAAGGCTCAATCTGTACTTCCCCCTCAACCTATTTCTTTCTTTCACTTTGGTTTTTCTAAGCTAAATAGTTCTTAGTGCTCATCAGAAACGATGTGCCTGGCTCTGCCCCCGTCAGTCCTAACCTTCTGTAAATTAATAAAGGGACACTTCCTGATTACCCCTTTTTTTTGCCTCAGACACAACCTCTGTGGCAGAGACTCGGCTCAACAATCCCAGCCTCGGGGATGGAGCGAGTGTTGGTGGCCTGACGGGCCTGAGCCTCAGTGTCAGCGGGAGCCACATGGAGCGCTGCGGCATGAGCTCCACCCAGCGGGACAACATGAGTGACAATGCCAGCACCACAGCCCTCGCTGGGACCAGCATCACAGGCAGCCTCTCCGGCAGCTGCTACAACAGGTAATAGACTGGACCGGGATGATCTCTGCATCACTAGTGAGAAAACTGAGGCATAAATGAAGCATAAACATGGCCGTGAGCTGCATTAGCACCAATTGTTAGTACCTGCCAATTGTTTTTTAAGATAAGATCAGATGGACTTTATTGATCCCCCATCAGGGGAGATTTACATGTTACAGCAGCAACAAGGGCAGGGGCAAGATAAGCAATAATAGAAAAGATAAGCAATAGTAGAAAAGTTATGCAGGACACAAAGACTGATAAAATTAACAAAAAATAAACAATATTGATAACAATAATTATTATTTACACTATGTAGCCCTTTAAAACAAGAGGACATTACCATAAAAAGACAGAATAAGAAAAATACAGTAGTAATACTGTAATAATAATAAATATTTACACTATGTACACCTTTCACTCTTCAGGATGGAAGTGCAGGCTGATGTGCAGAAGGAGCGTTGCAGTCTGAGTGGAGAGTCAGCCACCGTCAGTCTTGGGACAATCAGTGACAACGCGAGCACAAAAGCCATGGCGGGTTCCATCCTCAACGCCTATATGCCTCTGGAGAGGTCAGTAGCCTCATCCTACTTGTTGCGGCAGCACATTTGCTGCATGCTTTCTGCTCTAATGGAAAATAATGCTGGAAGCACAAAAACAAATTAGTGCAAAGTTAGGTTTCATCCTGTAGTGAGTGAGAAGTAAGGAGCACTTGATTCCTAATAAACATTTAAGTGAATATGCATGACAGATACCATAGACAGTGTAACACTGAACTGATTTGTGCTCTTACTGTTTTGCAGAGACAACAGTTTGGAGGTTCAGGCAGACGTGGAGTCCAAACAGGAGAAGGTGAGGCACTGCAGTGCCAGCAGCAGCCTGGATGAAGCCAGCTGTAGCAGCAGCACTGCCGGCCTCAAAGGCGCCGGCGACGGATCGTGCTCGTGCCCCTCTGCCTGCTGCAGTGCGCAGCCTGACAACCACTTCTGCCCCTCATCCCCCTGGTCAAAGGATCCCTCCACTTCTGGGGGCAGGAAGAGCAAAGGAAAGCTCTGGAACAGAGACGGCAGCAGCAAAGGAGAAACGAGAATTAACGAGACACGAGGAGATATGGATGCTCAGCTCCTGGAGCAGCGCAGCACTAACTCCTCTGAGTTTGATTCGCCATCTCTGAGCGGCAGCCTGCCCTCAGTGGCCGACTCGCACTGTAGCCACTTGTCGTCCGAGCTCAGCTGCTCGGACCCTGAAACCTCTCGACCAGACCCACCACCCTGCTCCGCCCCGATGGACACGCACCCTCATCATCCCGCCACTGCCTTCAGCGACGTAGCTATCACGCCCATGCCCGAGGTGGAGAACGACCGGCTGGAGCACTATCCGCCTCAGAGTAGCCACGCAGCCTTCACCCACCGCCTGCTGTCGTCATCTCCACCTGCTTCACCAAAAGAGGGGAGTAGTGGGACATTTCTGTACATCAGCGAGGAGAGCGGAGGCGACACTGCAGACACGAAGCCAGAGAAAGACACCAAAAACACTGCCGCACAGCCTGTAAGCCCAACAAGGAAGCGCTGTATACAAACAGACATCTAAAGGAACCTCTGGTGTTCTTTGGGTGTTGGCGGTGTTAGCACTGCTAGCTCAGTCAGCCTTATCACCTAATTTCACCGTTTAGTGAAGCATCTTGGGAAGCTGTCAGTCAAATTTAAGGCTATAAGTCTAATTCTGTTTTTATTTGCTGTGGAAGCAGGAATATTATGTGAATGTCAGTCTAAAGAGTTACATAGAGTGTTGAGGTCCAAGTTGAAGAGAGATTTGAGATTAAAGTAAACAGGAGCAGAGTTAAGTCAGAGCGGGTCGGTGGGTTCTGCTCTTCAGCGACAGAACAAGCTGATGTGTTTGAACCAGAAGCTTCAGCCTGTTGCCGAAGTGGAGCAGCGAGGCGTAGAGGAGGTAGAGTCGAATGTATGTGGACAGATGTAAAGCATGTTATCTGGATGGTGAGACACTGCAGAAGGTCCGTTCAGCTTTTATGACGATCTGCAAAGTTTGACCCCCATTTTATTTTCTGAATCTAAGCTCAAAGTGGTTTCCTACCCTTTTCTTACAGAAGAGATCTGATAAAGCTGGACAGGAGTCAGTAATACTTTGAGCTGCTATTTTAAAGCCTAAACCTGTTCTCTCCTGTGACATCTGCAAACATCTGGTTTTCTTTGGGGTTTGCATGAATCAGAGACGGAAATGTCATCACTGTGGTCCACCGCTGTGCCACCAGATCATTCTGTGACTCCTTAAAATGGCGCAAACACCACAGCTCAAGGATTGTTGGACCTAACAGGGACCAGTCCACACAGTAGCACATTTTCAGAAAATTTCATAATTTTTCCATAATCATCTATAAGAAATATTACTGTTGCTTTTGTTTAAAATGTGACCCCTGTTTTTTTTGTGCTTTTGTCTTTGCTTATTTTTATTTTCCATTTTGGGAAAGTTGGTTTTAATGTTGATGCCCTGTGTTGGGTCCAAACTTTTTAGTATGATCAGGTGGGAACTGTGCTGACGACGACTCAAACCGTAGCCCTTCATCCTTTTATTAAATATTGTGGATTTCAGACAGTTGCCATCTTGCATTAATTAATCTTCTCAAGCCCATGTCTGCACTGGTAAAAAAAAAAAAAAAAAAAAAAAAGACAAAAAACTCTCCTGTTTGTGGTTGCCTCTGTGCAAACGTTTTCACTGCAGTTTATAGTATAAAGTGGAATATTAAAGAAAGGGAATGGAAATAAGCAGAAAAGAAATTTGAAACGGTAGCAATTGTTACAATTTATTGTCAATTAATCAGTCTCTTAAACTGGAAAGTGAACCAAACATTGTGTTTGCAATAAGATAAAGAAGCTTTCTGATGTGTCCATTCAGAGGAACACATCAACTTAACAGCAAAAAAAGCTCTGATATACTTAAAGGTGCAATGACAAACTCCTCTTGTGTATTTGAGCACATACATCTTTCAGTGATTTAATCTTCAGTTGTGAACATGTGATGATGATGATGATGACAAAGGGTTACACTTTTGATTCTTCCTGAGTAATTTCCAAATCAAAATCTAATTTTTGATCCAGAGCTTTAGGTGTATTTTAACTACTATGTGTTTTGAGTCGTTTACTTAAATCCTTGCAAATGATTAATGCAAATAATTTTATATTTGTTGGACCCACAGTGCCTTTTGGGGAAAAAACCCTTTGTACAGTGTTTTTTATTTTAACTTCTTTTCCTCATTCTGTATGTCTTCAAATGGTAAACATAAACATCATGAGAGAGTTAATATTTGCCTCAAAAGAAAAAATTGAAAAAAAAAAAAAAGTTGATGCTAGATACTCACCCTCCCCTGAGTGCTAATGTTAGAGGCCACACAAGCCTGTTAAGCCCACCAAAGACTGCAGTCAGGCCACTGATGGTACCTGAATGTTTTTTTCTTTTTAAATTCACGAGGAGAGTTCAGTCCACAGGGTCAGTAAATGGCTCCTTCAGATCAGAAAGCCATCGCAATACAACAGTGAATTAAACCTGATTTTGGGGGCAATAGTCGAGACCAAAATGTTTCCGCAAAGTAGCCAAAGTCAGTTCACCTGTGATGTCGTCAGCTCCTGTTGGCAATAAAAACCCTGTTTATCCAAAGTCATCAGCATTTTGAGCATCAGGTGTTTGTGCTCAGCAGCTGTAGTGAATTTTCAGCCTGACCACAGATTGCCCTGCTGGGATGTCAGCCAGCCAACCAGCCGTTGGCAGTAAAGAGCTGGTTACCAGAGGAGCTGTGGTGTTGACTGAAAGAGTTTTTGGTGCACCTCAGAAGTGTCCAGCTGCAGGAGAATCCCACCATGTTTATGTCCCTCCTGGTAAACATGCCTGTTAAACACCTGTGAGTTTTATATTATTATTTGAAGACTAGTGCCAGGTCTATTTTCTAACTTGGTCAAAAGAGGCTTATTGCTATTTGGAAAAAATAAATATTATCTCTAATTATTTGCTTTATAATGTGCATGTAAATGCATATCCATAAACAATAAAATTCTCAATCAAGCTTGTCTGCATTTTTTGACATAGAAATGATGTTTTCCTCTCAGTCATTCCTTTCAGTCATTTATTGTGGACCTGATGACATCTGAGCAGCGTTAAAGGGTGTGGGTTACGTTTATTATGACATGCCAAGTGACTGACATCGGCATTAACTTTTACTAATGTGGTTTCAGTGTTATTGTTGGTTCCATCTGGCTACACATTCAGTTTACCCTTGTAATAAAAAAAAAAAGGCTCATTAAAGCGTCCACATAGCAGTTATTTATTTACATTTGCATTCAAACTATTTACATACAGTACATGCTCTTTACATTCTATGAAGCAACACGTCAAGCCTCATATCAAGTGTTCTCATTTAGTTTAGATTTGTATGCTTTTATTTAGACAATATGAGGAATATGGTGCCAGAGAAGATATGTATTGATACATTAATACCTCAAAGAATGAATGAAGTAAAAGTTGGCACATTGTGCTGCACAAAGACTTTCATTCTCTCGTGTGTACCGTGCTGACATGGGAAATTTAAAAAGCCAGAGTAGGGATGATTGAAAAGAGATGTTTTTAAGGCCCTGCACACATTTTGGTTACTTGAGGTCACAAATCAAAGTCAGAGTTATACCTCCTGAACAGGTGTGTAAATGCAAACAGGGGAGCCATCAGTCAAACGCTCTCTGTACAAACCACGCAGGTCTGAGGGCTCTAATTTGTGTTTTTAAGGGAAAACATCTGATTATGTGGACCAACAAGTCTGGATATGTTACAGTCTGAGGGTGGAGAGACTGACCTGTATAGACGTTACTTCACAGACTGGACTGCATGGGGTCAAATCAGCTGTGACGCTGCAGGTTACTTTTCTTTTGTTCTGACCTGCACGTTTGTTACCAAGCATAGTTGACTTTGGTTGAATGGAGGCTGTGAGGGCCGAGCAGAGCAAATAAAAAGGGCCTAGTTCCTTGTAGCAACTGGATTCAAAGTCCCCACGGATGCATTAATAAAACTATAATAAAGGATAAATAAAGAATTCATCACATAATAGTTAAATTGAATAATTAGTGTAGAGTTTTGATTTCCAAACGTGAACACTGTACATCTATTCACACACAAAGACACACGCAGTCATCTTTGTTACATTCAAGATTGAACCTGAGACCTACAATGTGATAAATAATGACATGAGCTCAGGTTTTTTTTTGTTTGTTTTTTTATATTTGAACTGTGGTAAATCATTTTTTTTAACCATTTAGGTCATAATTCTGCACTTTAGAGATTCGTTAGCCGTAGAAATGTTTTAAAGTAGGTTGTTGGCTCATCTTGTTAAACTAGTAGCAGCTGTAATGATAAAACAAACTATGTCAAACGTAGTGAAAAAGCTGGAACAGATGAAACCCATATTAAGAACAAACCAGATAAATTCACCTTTGGACGTATTTATCTTTACATAAAATACAGTGAGTTGAATCAGTTTAATTAACCACTTTGGAGCCAAACACAACCTCTTTAAAACAAATAAAAATAAAGCTCTTAATCTTGGCGTATTTCATCCAGATGTGGTAGAAATCTCAATAAGGCACACATAATACACGCTTCACTTTCCCTGTGTTGCTCCACCATAGAACTGCGCTCTGCAGCCTGTTACATGAACCTGTATGTTTACAGTACATGAACGTCATAATGTGAATGATTTGTAGTGCAAGCAGGTCATTAGCCTTTTTAAATAAAGCTGCCCAATATGTAAGGTGGCTTACTCGGGAGATACGGTGCGATTGGTGCAGAGCTGAGAGAGAGCTGGTCGTACCCGGGGTCAATGGCCGCCATTTCCTTTTTCACAAAAAGTCCTTTTCCTCCATAGCTGCTACAGTACAGTCAGAGTCCACACCTGTTTCAGTCCTCTGCTCCACAAACAAACATCAAACCTGGGGGAAATGAGGACAAGTCAGCCTCTTGATGCAACTTTTAAAAAGGCACAATATATCTTTACTTTTTAACTTTTTACAATGCAAGTGCTTCGTTATTGTTTGTCTCCAGCATTTGATTCCAGCATTTGAACACATGAATAAGTTGGTATGTGTTATGCTTCAGCGAGAACATCCACATGTATGCCGAACCCTTAATATACATGTATATTTCTTGTATCTTATGTTTTTAAAAACATGGCATGTTTTCCTGTTTTTTTTTTTAAACAACAGCTGACCCTGGTTCTTCAACAGATGTTCTATTAAATCAACACTTATTTATATTTAAAGCCAACTTTTATTTAAACGAGTAATCTCCCGGACATTAAAAGTAAA
This sequence comes from Pempheris klunzingeri, assembly GCF_042242105.1. Taxonomy (NCBI): domain Eukaryota; kingdom Metazoa; phylum Chordata; class Actinopteri; order Acropomatiformes; family Pempheridae; genus Pempheris; species Pempheris klunzingeri. Next base: position 10,988,541 of record NC_092027.1, read on the forward strand.
TGAGGATCCTCTATAAAACTTTTAAGGGAATCAATTCAAAGTTAAATTAAATAAAAATGCAAAAAAATTAAATTTTTCATTCATTTTGACACTAGTAAGGCTAAATTGATAATAAAAAAGATAGTTTAGATGAAGAAGTTTCTGTGTGTGTGTGTGTGTGTGTGTGTGTGATAAACCGTATTTTACCCCTGGCGTGTGAGCAGTGCTGTCCATCAGACTCTGTCTCAGCAAACTCGTCACCGTCTCGAGCTCCTGCTCCGCCTCCCGAACATTGGGGTCCAGCTGGAGGACTTCCTGGAGGTCACTGCTGGCCGACAGGTAGTCCTGGGTTTGGGGGTCATACACAGATACACACACATGTGGGAGTCGGTGAAAAGATGTAATCAATAACTATTTGAACAAACCTTTCTGATCCAACTGCGTCAAAAGAATGAATGTGTGTTTGTGATGCGCGGTGACAGGCACCTGTAGACCCTTATAAGCGAGGGCTCGTCTGTAGAAGGCCTTCTTGTTGCTCGGCTCCATCTGCAGTGCAGAGTCACAGTCCTGTTTGGCCTCTTCAAAGCGATTCAGTTTCAGGAAGCAAATGGCTCTGAAGCAGAGAAGTCAAGAGGACAGGAGTCATAGAAAGCAGCATGTCAATGTCTTCCATTTAGGATACTGCTACGGGTAACTAAGCTGGTTAGGAAAGTTATAAAATGGAGAGACTGGTGTGGTATTGCCCAGTTTAAAATAAATGTCTACCTGTCACATCTGTATTTGATTGGAAGATCCACTCCCCACTGAAAAGTCTGAAACTATGTCCAGATGTCACAGATTTCACATTAAGTCATAAAACTACAGTTAAACTGAGCTCATGTTCACGAGTCTGATAATATCTGTTATAAAAACTGAGAGTGGTTGACCTCATTCCCACAAGCAAGACTGTATGTGATGGTGCGAAGATGATCATGTGGTGCCCTCTGCTGTTTTAACTCTCATACTGTCCTTACAGGAGATCATCAGCCAGTTTCAGAAACAGCAGTTAAATCCCAAGCTCTGGGACAGCCTCTGCGTCTGTAGCATCAGTTTTACTATTTAAAAAAAATATTATTGAGATATTATTTTTTAATATCTGATGCTGCTCATGTGGGGATTCTTGAATCCTTAATTTTGAATTCCTGAATCGTTGGGTCTCTCTCTTAACTAAAGACTTTGGTCTAGACCTGCTCTTTATGGAAAGCGCTTAAGATAATGCTGTTATGAATTGGCGCTATATAAATAAAGATTGATTGATTGATTGATTGACTCATTGATTGATAGATATTTTATAACACTAAACACATAATGTCACAAAAACATAAAATCTGGAGCTGCTGCTGAAAATACAACAGAACAACACCAGAGACGTCTGGAGAGGACTGAAAAGGATCTCGGGACGTGGAAGAGGTGCAGGGAGACACCAGAGCAGAGGAGACGGAGCCTGGACCTATTTTTCAACAGATTTGTTTCTCCCTACTCTCCCTCCCCCACCCACCCTGCCCCCTCTTCACACCTCTCCAAGCTGCCCTCCACTCCCCCCTCCCCCTTCCCCGGCTTGTCTTCTTCCTCAACAACACCAGTCCACACACCCACAGTGGAGGAAGCTACCGCTGGTCGTCCATCCCCGCTGCTGTCAGGCTGTTTAACAACAGCGTTACATAAATCTCCAACAACGACAATATCATAGCCACTACCAGCACTTTGTCATTACTCATTTGTTTTCTTACTACTGTGTAATATCCTGTACAATATACACATGTGTATGTTTTATATTATTCTCATATTTTTGTATTTGTATATATTTTTATATTTGTTACATCCCTTGCTTTCACACTACTTCGATATAGTATTAAAACACTGACAGAGCATTTTACTGCAGAGTGAGTATTTAGATTTTTTCTTTTATTTTTTAGTTTATGTTATGAATACTTGTGGTGGACTCTTTCATAGACTATCACAGTGTGATATTGGTACTTTTACTTTGGTAAAGGATCTGAATATTTCCTCCAACACTGGTTGGTTGATGCATACCTGTTCGTGTACAGAGCACATTCGTCTGGTTTTAGGGTGAGACATTCACTGTACTTCTCCAGAGCCTCCTGGAAGTGGCCTTTCTTGACCAGATCATTGCCTTCCCGTTTCAGTAGAGTGAAGCGCGCCTCTTTTTTTCTGGCTGAAACAAGAAACATGAGAAAGAAGAAAAAGTTAGAACAAAAACACATTTAAAACATTTCTTTGTGACGACCTGAGAACTAGACTTCCCAGAGGATATATTCCACGTGTCGCGGCAGACGGTACTGAATGTTTGTCTTTCAAGAAGCTCTTCCCATCAGTTCAGCATAGAAACTTAGTCAGGAGTGATCAATAGACCCATCAGCCTGTCAGCAGCCGCCTGAATGGAGCAGACTCCTGCTTACTGAGCTCTCTGCTGTGCTGAGAAAGCCACTATATTAATGACTTGGAGACACACACACACACACACACACACACAGTTTTTATTCCAAAAACTGCTCTGCAGGGTTGGATCAGATTACTTTGAAATTACACTTTATTATAAATTATATAGCAACCTCTGTAAATAGTTACGTAATGCCTTGTATTACAAAAATATGTAATCTAATATGAATACTTTTTTTTTTTCGTCTTAAAACATTTCAAAATATTTTCATTGAAATATAAAGCTTTTCAAATATTTATCATTTACAGTTGGTCAAATCAAATTTCCCCAACAGAAACAGTGGTGGCACAAACTACAGGTGGACCGTGTGTATTCTACAACATGTAGGATGCTGTTTCTTTTGTGTAAGTTTGAGCTGCTGTTTTTTTTTATTATAAAAGCCACATGGAGGACTTTTTTTATGTAATCGGATTACATAATCCCAGTTACATGTAATAACAACCCAACAATCCTGCTCTGTATCTGATAAAATAAATGAATAAACAAAGCACCAGAACTATACAGCAGAATTATATCAAACATGTATTGGCAGATTATCTGTAGTTATTTAAATGTTCTCACAGAAAAGCTTCCTTTGGTGTTAAAAACAGTCAGTCAATCAAGAGGCATTTTGTTTTTTGCCTTTTAGGAGCTGCCTTCAGTATGTGATCCACATCCATTTGTGTTCACTATTCCTAAAGGGGGCCTGTTGTGGTTTTTGTGTTGTGTATATATGATGCTACAACGTTAGACGTTCATGACATAGTCTCAAATGAGGTAAAGAAAGTAAAAATAATCCCTGTGAGAAAAAAAGCTCAGGCTTCAGCTTAGTCTGAACACCAGGCTGTTTTTACTTCTGTGACTGGCTGATATCAGACATATACGGACGGACTTACTGTATATGGTCCTTATATGTTCATCTGTAGTAGTTTAGACTACTACAGGTGGAGAGAGTGATGGTGAAAATTGTTCTGAATGTAATCCTGAGCGTCTCCTGCTGACGAGCTTGTATGTCTGTGACTTATTAGCCTGGTTTCAGACTGAATCACTGCCCCTAAAATGGCTGACGACCAAACTATTGACGTAGAGTTTGTTGCATACTTGCGGTCACAAAGCAGGATTTTTATCAGTAAGTACGAGGCGTTAAACACTGAAGTTGAACCACTTCCCATCTGTCTCCCCAGCAACAGCAGTGTGCTATTCTGAGATTAACTCCTTCTGTGTGTGCTATAGCCATTAAATGTTTATGTATGCATATATATGTGCGTGTGTATATATGTGTGTGTGTGTGTGTGTGTGTGAGTGTGCGCATGTGTGTGTAGGTTGAGAGCTTTATCTGTACATGATTTAAATCCTGAACATTTTATGTAATGCATACAAATAAAAGAATTTAATTGCTTGTATGTGTGTTTACGGCGGTACACTAAACTACATGTATTTGAATATATGATCCATGTGGAGCCTTCTGGTCTGTGAGAGCTGGAGCAGCCTACAGGAAACCTGACCTGGATTATTCCATTACAGCAGCACTACACTCTGTGTGGATCGCCTTCCCCTCTGCATTATTGATGATCCACCCAGACACACACACACACACACACACACACACACACACACACACCATCTCTCAGTGCCTTCACCACTGCACACTGATTCTCGCTGACTGACTTCTGCTGCTGCCGCTGGTGCTATACAGTTTCATTATTTATGGGTTTAATTTAAATTTTACTGCCCAAAATTAATCAGGCAGTATTTGAAAAGGACAATTAGCAGGTAGGAAGAAAAGGCATCAAGAGAACGTGTGCATGGTTTCAGGGCCAAACCAGGAAGTCACATACTCTTTATATCTCTTGGTTTGTTTAACCACTTCTGTCGTTAACATAACTCCTCTCTAGGCTACGAGCAGGTGGTGTCACTGACCTTCCTCCAGTGCGGCCCTGCTGGCTCGCGCTTGAGCCACCTCAGCGCTGATCGGTTTCTCTCTGTGTTGCTGCTGGACAGACAGAGGGACGGCGGGAATCTCTGGTAGCTTCTCTCTCCACCCAGGCCCGTCCTGCTCAATAAGCATCTTAGTGATCCTGGCAGAAGGAATAGAGAGAACAACAGCATGAGTACTGAGGCAGCTAAATGGAATTCAGCCATCATTACACCACACGCCGATTTAAGCATATTTTGAGTATATTATGTGTATTCAGGCTGGCGGAGTGACACATAAAGTAAAGCTAATTTTGGTTTGATTGAAACATCTCTGAAGTTTTAATTTAGAGCTGCAATGAATCAATTGATTCATCAACCTTTCAATGAATTTGAACTACTTTGATAATTGATCAATCATTTTGAGTCAATTTTAAGAGTAAAAAAATTCCAATTCTCAGATTTTCAGCCTCTTAAATGCAAATATTTTGTGATTTATTTATTCATCTGTGACAGCAAATATCTTTTGAATTCGAATATCTTCTGGTTGTGGACAGACCAAGACATTTGAGGATGTCATCCTGGGCTTTGAGAAACGGTAATCAACACTTTTAACCATTTTCTGACATCAGCTAATTCATTAATCGAGAAAGGGATCCACAGATTAACTGATAATGAAACAAATTATTATATTGTTTAACACTGACATTCTAAAGGTTCATTTTGATTGATGTCAAACATCACGAGAATTAAAATACGTGGTTATGTTGGTTTCTTGTATACTAACTCCAAAAACACTATACTGTAAATGGCTGTTGCCAGGCAGTGTTTGTTGCTAGAATACATTGCTGACAATCTCCCATTGTCTGGATGATTTCTCATTTGCCGCAACATTATGAAGCAGCAAGAAAAGAAAAAGAAATATCATGAGGTGTAGAATACAGCCAGCACAAAAAAAAGAAAAAAGTGAATTGAACAAAGTCAATTAAAACAACGAATAAAATGGGTGCACATCTTGGTCAGCTTTATTCATAACCTTCTTCTCCACTTTTAAATTTCAAGACAGTTTTAGGCACATAATGGGTAAATTAGAATGAGGAAAGTATAAAGGCAATTATTGAAGTTTATTGAAGTTTCAGTTGGGAGGTGGGCATGACGAGCAAAGCAGCAGCTCTCACTGGCACTGAGCCACCCTGGTGCAACTGGTCTCAATTCAACACTGAAGGAATGGGGACTCTCTATGGTGTGCCGTCTGTTGTATAGGCCAGGAGTTCTCATACATAACCCAACATAACCCAAACCAAATACTACAGCAGGTGATTCCAAGATCCTCTTCAATGTGTTGGCTGAATGAAAATATGCAAACTCTCAGGCCTTGATGGCACAAGATTAATAAGCTCCTAAACATCTATTAAAAACACCTTTGAATGCACGCTAATCTTAAAACCTCTAGATTTTAGACTTTAGAGTCTTTAGAGCACTTACAGAAACCACTTCAAGTAGCTACAGTTTCTTAAGTTTGGCTGTTTTCAGCTGACCTGTGGATGCTGTCGTGAGCTGCCTGCACTCCAGTATCCATCTGCAGGACGGTCTTATAATCCACGTAGGCCTTTCTGTAGCGCTCCAGTGACTCATAGGCCATAGCTCTGCGCAGCAGGGGCTTCAAGGAGTAGGGCTGCAGCTCCAAAGCCCTAAGAGGATCAGAGAGACGCAGAGACAGAGGATCAAACTGCCTACACCTGCACACTGTGTCACAGGTTTAACTGGGCTGATCTGCAGCCATTCATAAACATGTGATTGAGCATTGGCTTTCACACAAAGAGATTCCTGCAGCTTTTCAACACAACAAACAGGCGCGTTGTGTGTTTATGGTTTCATAAAGGGTCGACTAGAGTTAAAATTAAAACTAAATTTAAAAAATCATGAAGAAATTATATGAAATTAACTACCAGCTTTAAGAAAAAGCTGACATGAAATTGTAATGTCTGCTACCTAAAGTAGTAAAACAAGATATAGACTGAATTTAACCTAAAAAACATTTTGAATTAAGTCCTTGGATTAGAACATTTGCAACTGATCACACAAAGCCGGAAACACATGCTGACACGTACTTGGTGCAGTCCTGTATGCAGTCTGTGCTGTTTCCATCCTTCAGGTAACAGGCTGCTCTATTGGAGTAGAGGATACCCAGGTCTTCTGGACTATCAATGCCTGCAGGAGAACAACCACAACACACTTATCTGAAAGACCAGATGCCGAAAGAACCCTCCAGTCATCCCTGATCTCAGTGCAACACACAGATGTAAGGACAGGCTTGTACTTGATATTAAGAACAGCTCTTTTTAACTTTTAACGTATCTTATGGGGCGGCTGTGGCTCAGAAGAAGTGTGGGTCGTCCCTCAATCAGAAGGTCGGGGGTTCGATCCCCATGGCTTCAGTGTGTAAATGAGTATGAAAGAATCCAAATTACATTCCTCCTGTATGAATGATGGGTGAATGAGGATGTAAAAGCGCTTTGAGTAGTTGAAATAACTAGAAAGGCGCTATACAAATACAGCCATTTACCATTTACCATTTGTGGCCTTAGTCTCAAGAAGTCCACATCCAGACAGAAACAGCTCAATGTAAAGTGCAGAGAGCTCAGAGATGCTGAAGGGGCGAATGATAAACGGATGTGTGACCAGTCTTTCTGGTAGACTGATTTTCTACTCTGTCCTTTATCTTCTGAGCCTCCACTGCAGTCTCACAACTGCCAGCTGAAAAAAAAGTGATGTCAACAGCACTGATGCTCCTCTGCATTTGTGATTTATTATAAAAAGTCATCCTCACAAACACTTTTCAGTGCTTTCCTCCAAGAGTCTCTCTCTTAAGCCTGCTATGATACTAAGTCTAATCTTTTTTAAGCCCTTGCTGCGGAAAAAATAAAAGATCCCTCTTGCCAGCTACGAGAGTAAAAGTTGATGAGTGCTGTTAAAGGTACGACATGACATTCAATCTCACCTAAAAGCCCTACGCACTAGCTGCTAGCACGTGACTCCTATCTACGGTCACTGCTGTTGTCTTGTGCCAACACTCTACCGCATTCACAAATCACCAATGATGCCTGAACTCTCAGCTGCAGCTTTTGGAAGTTAGACTAAAAACCTGTGATGACCAATTCACCAAACACACAGGTGACAGATTTGAAACAGTGCCTTATACTCATGCTCTACTAGGATGCCTCGTGTGGGAAGGACAGCACTCGCATAATGATTTGGCATATATTTGGCATAAAATTATACAGCATGAGCATAATGCATTCAAAATCGACATGGGATACTGTGGATTGTGGAGCCAAATGGCACTCTTAGTCAACGTGTGTCTGCTACCCTTTTGAGAAGCTACTCCACAGATGCCAGACTGGGCTTTCTGTCTGACTCTGTGCCACCGATCTGTTGTTGTCTCTACATGTTGGCCGTCAGACGTTGCTTTTGAAGACACAGAAAAGTATTTCCTGTATATTGTGAAGTTGATTAGTACAAGTGAAGTGTAAGGCTGTAAGTTTGCCTATATATCTTCTTGCTAGAGTTGAAATGATTAGTCTTAGATGTCCTAAAATGTTTTAGGCAAAAATGCCAGAAATTCACTGATTCCATCTTTGAAATGTGAATTTGTCTAATTTCTAGACTGAATATTGTTGTTAGACTGTTGGTCAGACAAAATAAGCTATTTGAATACTTTAGCTTGTTCTTTAGGTATATTTATGTATCTATCAGGCATTTTCACTATTTCCATACATTTTAAAGAGCAAACTATTAACAGATTAACTGAGAAAATCTCCACTCTTTATTGTAATTTACTTTGACATAAGCTCTCATGTGGTATGAAACTGTATTGACGCTGATAATGTCAGTTAGGGTTAATTAAGATTTTTTTGGTGGTACTGTATATTGTTTACCAACTCCAAATTGCTTTCAGAACCAGGATTTCAGATCAAATCCAAGAGGTGTCAGAGTAAACCTACATTTGTAAGCTATATTTGTCTAATTAACAAAGGTGTTTCTTCTAAAACGAAATGGTGGTCATGACATGAATTCTCTAAGAAAATACACAAACTGCTTATATCTTGCCCACCTGCCTCAGCGCATCCATCAATGGCCTGTGTGTACTTCTCCAAGGCATCCCCAAACTGGCCATGTTTGAAGAGGTGGTTCCCTTCATTCTTGAGCCGGGCCAGGTGAGGAGGAAGGGCCCCAGCAGGGGTGTCCAGGTAACTTGTGTCCACTGCAGGGCCGCCCTGCTCCACTTGTCCACCGGCAGGGCTGTTTTCTCTCCTAGTGCCATTGGCCACCCCCTTCTCTGGAGCTCTGTGAGTCTGGGGCTTTTCTGCGCTGCCTCCACCCCGGCTTCTTGGCCCAATCCCTGCTTTGCCCTGATCCGATCTGTCTCCCCCTCCTCCACTGCCTGGGGGCTTCTCCTGTGCGTTCCCCATAGCTGCACTCCCTCTGCAGTGTGTTCAAACTCTTCCTCCCTCCCTGCCTCTCCCTCTCTCTGAGCTGCAGCTACATCTATGCTTTGCTGGGGATTTCTGTTGGGCACGCCCCCTGGATGAGATGTCAGGTATGACGTGACTGAGGGGGGAAGTGCCATGGCAATGCAGTGCTGCAGTAGGACAGCTCTGATGGGAGAGCCTCAGATTAGACTAAGAACAAAGCGCTCTGGTGGGTGGCTAGACAGACATACAGGAATACAGGCGGAACTATTTAGAAAATACCTTGTCTCATGCTGACAGAGAAATGTTTAAATTAATCTAATAATAGGAAAATACAAATATTTTCTCTTTACACTCAAACATCTTTCTACTTTTTCATTTCATTATTCATTTCATTTCATTTATTCATTCATATTAGCTTCTGGGCTGATGAATGCAAATTATCTTGCACAGCTTTTAGAGTTTTGATTTATTTATCTCTATCTTTGTGTGTGTGTGTATATATATATATATACATATACATATATACACACACACATATACACATACATGTGTGTGTGTGTGTGTGTGTATATATATGTATATAAATATATATACATACATACATATATATACACACATATACATACACACACACACACACACACACACACATATATATATATATATATATATACACTACTCACAAAAAGTTAGGGATATTCGGCTTTCAGGTGAAATTTCAGGATGAACCTAAAATGCATTCTAACCTTTCCAGGTGAACTTAATGTGACACATGTCCAACTGTTCAGTGTTTCAGTACTTTTTGCACAAGTTGCTGTTCTCTAACAAGAAGCTTAACAGCAAAATTCACAACAGGTTTGATCCATGAATCGACCAATACATTTCCTGCTTCAGTTAGAATTGGTATTTAAACGGTCCTCCTCATCATGCTGTTCACATTCTGACATCATGAGACCCAATTTATTGAGGCACCGAAAATTTTTTGTTGTGGTATACCTACCACTGTTAGATTTTCTTTCAATAAATTGTTTAAGATGAATAACATTACCATTGCATGCTTCTACTTAAATGCCCTACTTTCATGATATAATATCACTGTAGCATTCACTTTTTACGTTTTCCATATATTTCACCTGAAAGTCGAATATCCCTAACTTTTTATTGTATATACACACCTCCTTATTTTTTTGCAGAGAAGCCTGTACTTCAGCTGAAGTTGCTTGTGGGTTTTGCATCCCAAACAATTTTCCTGGCAGTTGTGGCTGAAATCTTTGTTGGTCTACCTGACCGTGGCTTGGTATCAACAGAACCACTAATTTTCCACTTCTTTATCGGAGTTTGAACACTACTAATTGGCATTTTCAAATCTTTGGATATCTTTTTATATCCCTTTCCTGATTCATATAGTTCAACTACTTTTTCTCGCAGGTCCTTGGACAGTTCTTTTGCTTTCCCCATGGCTCAGTATCCAGAAAATCTGTGCAGCTCTGGATGAAATGTGCAGCAATCTCTCCAGAGGCTACTGGACACTTCAAGTTCAAGTTCAAGTTCAAAAGACTTTATTGTCATTCACAACATACACACAGTGCACGTATGAACGAGATTTCGTTGCATCTGTTCTCCAAAACGACATTTTCTTTAAATAAGAAATATAAAAATTATAAGAAGTATATAAATAAAATTTACATTTGCAGATAAATTATTTCACTTTAAAATCTGTACATAAACATTAGATTGTCGTGGGGCCTGAGTTCAGGAGTTTTATGGCATGGGGGGTGAAGCTGTTCTTGAACCTGGTTGTCCTGGTTCTGTGGCTGCGGTACCTCCTGCCCGAGGCCAGCAGGGAGAACAGGCCATGTTGGGGATGGGAGTTGTCCTTTATAATGGTGGTGGCCCTGGTGAGACAGCGACTGAGCCCGATATTCTCGATGGAAAGAAGAGGCCCCCCTATGATGTTTTCAGCACTTCTGACCACCCTCCTCAGGTCCTTCCAGTCTGCAGCTGAACAGCTGCTGCATCAGACCGAGATGTAGTTGGTCATGACACTAGCGCGTACTGGGTCTGCCGCTTCCTGAAGTCGACAATGATCTCCTTGGTTTTGCTGACATTCAGGATGAGGCTGTTCATCTTGCACCAGTCCCCTAGCCATTTCACTTCCTCTCTGTAGGCCTGATCATCATTGTTCCTTATCAGGCCCACGACCGTCGTGGACCTGGCGCTGCAGTCATGGGTCATCAGGGTAAAGAGCAGTGGGCTTAGGACACAGTCCTGGGGAGAGCCTGTGCTCAAGCTCACGCAGAGAGGTGTTGAAGCCCAGGGGTGCCAGTTTGCTCACCATGTGTTGAGGGATGATCGTGTTAAACGCTGAGCTGAAGTCCAAGAACAGCATTCGAACATGGGTGTTCATCTCCTCCAAGTGTTGCAGGCTCAGATGGAAAACAGAGGAGATGGCGTCCTCTGCTGAGCGGTTTGGGCGGTAAGCAAACTGACATGGGTCGAATGAAGGGGGTATATTCCGAGTGATGTGTTTCTTAATGAGCCTCTCGAAGCACTTCATGATGATCGGTGTAAGTGCTACGGGGCGATAGTCATCCAGGGAGGTTGTTGTGGGGTTCTTTGGTACTGGGATGATGGTGGCAGATTTGTAACATGAATTCACTAAATTACAGCGAGGTTGTTTTATTAGCCCTAATAGTCATTTAAACCTGTGTGAATATTATCAGGCCAAACATTCAAGGGTGTGTAAACTTTTAACCAGGGCCATATATTCATATTTCCGTCATATTTTGCAAAGAATGGCCAGTATTCCACAAATTCTGCCAGGGTATGTAAACTTATGAGCACAACTGTATATGTACACATACATACAAATACAGTACATATCCAGCATATATACTGACAGACAATTCTGGCATAAACATCTTGAATCTTGAATCAAATAAAGCAAACAAGTTTGAATTACATATACTGTACCTATAATAGTGTTTTTATTTTATACTTGAGTATACCTGAGTATATAACCTGAGTGACAATTGAGTTTGAGTTACACATCTACACCTATGCTCCTACGCACCGCTTGATAAGAATATAAATAATTTGGAAATTTTTAAAAAAATTTTATTTAAAATTTTGGGTAGAACTGAAGCACTCAGAGGAAACTCAAGACAACACAGTGAGCCCGCATGCTCAGCACTGAGGCGCCTGTGTTGCCAGTAAGAGACCTGATGTCCTATGTCATATCCAGGTCAAACTCTCTGTGCTACTAGCTGAATTGAGGCTGGTAGGACAGAGAGTAAGCTGGACATGAGATGGGACTTCAGGTCCCAATAGACCTTTTTCACCCCACAAACATAGCAGGTGGCATTTCAGCTATGGTTTCTGATTCAGACACTCTGGGTGTGCTAGTTTCATCCAGTCGAAGTTCTGTTCCAGTCAGTCTGTCCAGAAATAGCTGGATGAGCCAGTGAATACTCTCGGCTGCAGACTGAGGCAGGACCCACCCCATTTTATCGTCTCTGTTTGTGTTGTTCATTGGATCGGCTGTTTGTAGTCACTGTATATGTCTCCTGTTGAACGAACTCACTGTGCTCTGAATAAACTTCCAGGACTACAATCCACCAACTGGCATTTTCACCTGTAGCGTACCAGGGATCTACTATTTTGCTTACCATGCCCACTGCAAATGAGGTAATGTGTGGGTGGCCCTGATGAAGATCAATGAGCCAGTAATGTACATATGATGAATACAAAAAGGGCTTGTTGGACCATATTGGTCCATTTTTGAAACCACCATTATATTGGCACACCACTATATTGGTGGTTTCATTGTGGCTGGTGAACCTATTTGGGAACAAAAGTACCAGATTACTGTTGTAATAAACACTGATGGTTCTAATGTTCTCTGTGTTTACACTAGAACCTCCAGAAGTTCCTCATCGATCTTCGCGGCTGTTTCCTGGGAGAAAGAGGAGACGGGTGAGCGCACAGACACTCTGCAGCAGCAGGAGAGTTAAAGCTCAGACTTAGTGTAACGTTAATTTAAAGTCCTGTTTAATTAGTAAGTGTGTCTGCAGTGAGTTTGCTGCTAATGACTGGACTGCAGGGTCAATAATCACTGATCAGTTTCACCATGTGGCTAATCAGTGGCTAACACGCTGACTAGTGTTAGCATGTAGCATTAGCATGTGGCCTGTTTGAAACGGGATGTTCTTCAGGAGCAGATCAGGCCGCAGTGACGTTGCTCCCTGTGGTGTCACCTGGAGCTCAGGCTCATAACAAGAGTGTGAATGCTGTGTTGCAGCATTCACACTCTTTATCACTCAATTATCCTATCCTATCCTAATTACTAATGGCGCTTTTCCACTAGTACCTACTCGGCTCGACTCGACCTTTTTGGTTTTCCACTAGACATAGTACCAGTACCAGCTACCAGGTACTATTTTAGTACCTACTCGGCCGGCGTTCCAAGCGAGCTGAAAATGTAACGTCAACATACTGCAGGCCACTGATTGGCCAGGGAGTGACGCCACTGGATGAGTCATGAGAGCGACTTGTTCACAAGAGTCAAACCCGCCATTTTTAAAACGCTGGAAACAGACTGGACGTTTTTCTTATTTCTGTGAACGAGGTAAACGGCTACACGCAAACCAAACGCTCAATGTCCTTAGTTGTGTTTGTGCCGCATACAAATTACGCCAGTTTTGGGCCGCCTTGCTATGACGACCACTTTGAGGTAGTACGCAACTGTAATGGAAAACCAACCAAACCGAGTCGAGTCGAGCTAAAACTGTGTAATGGAAAAGTCATAGCGCCACCTGGTGGCGACAGGAAATGCTATGTTTTACACTATATTGGCTCAAGACCAGCCAGTTGATCAGATCCACTTCAAATTTGGTCAGGAAAGACTCAAGACATTGATGTTGGTCTGTAGTGAAAACTGTGAGTCTCCATCAAAAGCTGTTGCCGTGACGAGGCAACGAATTTCAATAATAAATGTTCCTTCGCCATGAGCATTAAAAGTGCTGAAACTCCACTCTCCAAGATCCTATCTTCACCAAATTTCTACCATTTGATGACTGTCCGACTCTGAAGACATGAAATTGCCAATTTTGAACCATAGTCATAGCGCCACCTAGGTCCAAGCAGACAAACTACACCGACCTGAATTGTTGTAATTTTAACCTTTAAATCCTTCAAGATGCTTCTTTGACAATCTATTTTGTTTTAGTGTAAATATATGCACGGTAAAAAACAATTTTGGCTCAAAAATCACTTGAAATACCAACATTTATTCTGTACTTATTTCATCTGCCACCACAGAGCAATACTGGCTTTCTAATGGATGTAAACCTCTTTGGAAGAAGTTAAAAATGTGTTTTCAGTGTATGTTACTCTACTGTAACCCAAATAAGGGAATATCTTATAATATCTTATCTGATCATATGAACACACGGGTTCTACGTGTTTTCTGTATATTCTTACTGACTGACTAATTCTTCTACACATCAAATGCTGGATAAGAGTTTAGGATTAACGTATTATCTACGTGCCCTTATTGCCTCACGGTCACGGCAGACAGCTGCAGACGACAGGATCTCAGTCTCTCGTTTCAAAGATCGTCAGATTTATACAAAACTTTCGAGCGATACGCGTGATGTACGCCTGGCTTCCGTTAAGGCTCGCTGCAGATGTCACGGAAATCAGTTTTCCATTTATCATTTACACAGTTAAGGATTAATTAACAATTTCAGCACTCTAAGATATAAAAACGTAGGATTTATCTGACTTCACCGAGTGAAATTAAGGTCTATTAGCTTGCCATCTATCCATATTAGTCAAGCTTTTTCAGAGACTGAAACACGTATGAAGGCACCACTACTCAATATTCAAGGACTCAAGGAACTTTATTTGTCATACCAACACACGTTTACACATGGGGAGGTACAAAATTACGTTCTCAGGTCCCGTTTTAAGGTGGGGTCCTTCATGATGCAGATGGCCCTTTTCTTGCATCTACTAGTGTAAATGTCCGTGGTGGTGGGTAGGCCGCTCCCCACAATCCTCTGTGCAGCCTTCGCCACCCTCTGCAGAGCCTTCCTGTCTGCAGCAGAGCAGCTGCTGTGCCACACAGTGATGCTGGTGCAGAGGATGCTCTCCAATATTAATTATAACGTAGTACCTTTCTGTAGTGGTTCTTTAAAATGAATATATGCGTAGATGTTTTTGTTATTTATATACACTAATACTTTGTTTTGGCTCTACAAGTACATTATTCCCTATGTGGCGTGTTCGTTTTTTTCGATGAAGGACAGGCAACTTCTCTCATTTAAGGTGTTTTATTTTCTGTGTGAACAAGTATTGAGCTTGATCAAGGACACAGTCTGGGCTCTGAAAACAACAGTCAGAAAGCTGTTAGTCTGTAGCCAACAGGTCCCAGAGTGAGCCCTGAAACACGTATGTAGTAACAGTATATACATTCCAGCAAGAATACAATTATTTTTGATTGGTTGGCTAGTTGGGGAGTAACTGCGGTTTAGACTTGGCCCTCCCTTCGTTGGTGCACAGGCTGGTCCCAGCGTCTTGGCATCACGACCTTCCATCCAGTAGCCGCACCTGTAAACAAAGTATCCTCCTTGGTGACCTTTCCCTATCATGTGAGTGCTTCTTACAATAGAGTCATTCTGAGAGCAACCCTCCCCTGCAGCTATCTCATCCTCCCGTTACAATGACGGCCTTCCACCAGCCTTGTCCTTGGAGCTCCCAGTATAGGGTGTGAAATGTAGTTTATGGGGTGTGTAATGTAGTGCATGTAAGCGTGCTTACACAGTAATAAATGGAGTGTCAATCTATTTTAACCTAGAAAGAGAATAAACAATGGAGAATAAACCAGCTCTAACTGTAGACTTAAAAGTCAGTGTAAAGTTCTGCAGACGTGCAGTGAAAAATTTTATTCTACAGCGTGATGATTAGCGCCAGGCTGCACGCGGACTGGGAAGCTCTGAGTCACGTGGTATTTCCTCCGGTGTGGCGCCACAGTCCGGTAGGTAACGTTAACATTCCCATGCTGGTAACATCGTTTAATAATGATTTTCAACTAAACAGGGTTTTATTGTTGCACTGAAGTTGATTGAGGACATGTTGGCAACACGTACGCATTGGTTTGATGATATTGTGGTGTAGCTACATACTAACAGTTGTGCTAACCGTTGCGTTAGCAGTTGTGCTAACCGTTGCTAACAGTTCAGAAGTTCGCTATCTTCTCATTGAGTTAAGATGCACCTATAACATGTATACGTACGTATTTCTTCTGGATGCTGCTGAGATAATATTATTGTCACCTGTCTTATGGCATAGTTTTAACAACCAAATTATCGTTTATTAGCATGCTAATAATGGCTAATTAGCTTCCATGCTAGGCGAACGAGCTTTCAGAAGAAGTGGGTAATGTTACCTCTGTATCCATAAAGTTAACTCTACTGGTTTGTTTTAAGCCAAATGCCAAAGAAATATGCAGATTTACAGTTTGACTCCTTATTTAGTGAGTATTGTGTATTTTGCATAAATTAACTGATAGTATGATGGATTTATTAATCATGACTCAAGTATATCAACTATGCCTTGTTGTTCACAGAAATCAAGCGAATTGCAATACCAGCGGACCAATACTTGGTAAGTAGGCTCAAGTTATGAAACAACATTAGATGATATCCACTCTTGACCCATTAGCAGTAACTCATGAGTGACCAGAACTGGTTGATAAAGGATCTTTGCTAGCAGCTAACCTGTTACTTCTCTGTCTTCATACTGTAGCAGCTAAGTAATATTAACTTTGAAATAATGTTTCTATTTTATATATAAACACCAGTTCTGAAGCACATTAAAAGGTAACTCTTTGTTCAGCTGTTTTCTTGGTTGTTACTTTTTTTACTTTGTTTTTTTGAACAGAACATGCTGCTGCGTGTTTTGTTTGCCAGGGAGCAGAAGTATGTTAGGCTGTCTGACCTAACATTTGATGCCTTCATTAAAGAAGGTTAGTTGGAACATCAGGATAAAACAATATTACAGTTTTCACTTGGTTAATACACCTAATTCATCACAAAAAACATTCCCTCTGAACTATCTAAGTTAATACTTGTTTCTGCTGCGTGTTACAATGAATGAGAATGGCCTATTGACTTCAGCTTCAACTCATCAGCATTTTGTGGAGACATAGGCTTACTCTACTTAGTTGGCCGTATGATTCTCATCAGAAGGAAATGCATGGCCTTTCAGATTTTGTAACAATTTCTGTAATATTTGTTTCCCACGCCATACAAACTATGACGCAACAGCGGTGGGTAGTGGACATTGTTGTTAAGTCTAATCTGGATGGTTGTTCCATTTGATGTGGAGTGTCATATTTTATTTTATTTTTAGTTTTGTTTTATTTCAATTTAAGTTGATTGAAAACATCCTAACAGTAAAGCCCGTCGGTGAACACATCATGCAAGAGTATGCAAAAACCAAATCTCTTGATAGATGCAACCAGCAGACAGATGATAAACATACTTGCTGCTGAGATGACAGAAACACATGGGTAAGAATCATACATGTAGGCTATAAAGAAACATTGTTAGTATTGGATTATTCCTAATTGTGATGTCCAATGCCAATTGAGTGACGTTCATCATTGCATTTATACATTAGGACATCTCCCCCTAAAAGTGTAAGAGTGATGTATGCACAGGGGATAGTTGTTCTGTTTCCATATTTGGAAGACCCATATTCACAACATGGATATGTAAGTAAAAGAGTCCTTGCAACATTAAACGCATAATTGCCCTAAGAAATGTTGATGGCATAGTCAGTCTGCATGTATTTAATGACATAGGAACATTACTACGATCCAGAGAGCGGTTCTGGGTACCTTGCATGCCACTTGAAGACCATTTAAAGAAAATCTGCAGAGGAAAGGAGTGTCTCCATTAGCAGATGTCCCAAAAGTAAGTTTACTTATCATTTACATATGATATTGATGGGATTTGTAGGCAGGAGTCAATAAAATTGAGTTTTTTCTGAAGTTGGTGGGCCAGGCCGTGGTCGATCCAGACCCCTTCACTGCTGACACAGTGTTATCAGATGAGGATGTGGAAGCAGCTATTTCTGTTTTGAGACACTCTGCTGATGAAGACTATCAGTGAGAAGATGAAAGCTACCTTCATTTATCGTCATTCAATGGTCAGCGATGAAAAGAAAGCAGCAGATGTCTTCTCAATCTTCCCGCGGTTTCTGGACACACGAGGACTGGTAAGACATCTCCTCTTTTTGAATCACTGAAATATTCCATGCAGCGTGTAGTGTCACTCATCAGTCCTGTACTGTGTCTATGTACTGTATTTTTGCATTACAGATAGAACAAGATTTCAGACTCCTGTTTGGTGAGGTCACTGCCAACAAATTCTTGGAGAGGTGGCCCACCAATCTCAAAGCAAAAGTGGTAAAGGAAAGCCATGGACTGGTTCCCACCACTGAGCTCTTGGAGTTAATGTGTAATGCTGAGTCAGCTGCTGAAGCTGAGAACGGTATGACTGTGACTGTTTTTAATTGCCATTGTTGGTTACATAGGTAATTGTGCCAATTTAATGTATTTATGACATGATGTTAATCTGATGTTTGTTAATCTGTAGGCTGGGACGGTGACATGTCTGCTATCTTGCTGCTGCTACATCTGCTACCACCATCTGCACAAGGACGAAAGAGACCAGGAAAGATGTCTGAATCTCAAGCTGTTAATAACCTCATCAAATTCCTAAAGGTACCTCCATTTCATGCACAGTGAGGTGATCTGATCTATTATCAGAGGTTGGTCACTAAGTACTGCTGTTGAATGTGTTGTTGTAGGCTGGAACCAGTGTACAGCAGCATCTAGACAACATCACCCAAAGCAGTCAGCCTTACCTTCTTGCTCAGGGACCCACAAGAAGCAGAATTCATGCCTTCTTCATTGTGATTAACAAGCATGCACTTCCATGTAAGGCGACAGGTTCAGTGGGAGCCCTTGATGAACTCTTTAAGGCCCATTATGTCGTTGGAACGTCATACAGTTCTTCCCTGACCAACTTTTCCACTTTTCTGCAAACAACCATTTACAACATTGACGTTGCCAATTGGGGCTTACTTCTTTTATTACTACAGATCGTAAACATTAAAAAAAATAGGACCTGTACTTCATAGTTGGTGCATGCGCTATGAAGGTAAGCACATTTTTTTCAAGAGACAGCTCAAGTCATTTAAGAATATCACCAAAACACTAGCCAAAAAACACCAGAATTATATGGCATACGTTTGGCAATCTTCAACAACCTTTAGTAGGGTAGACATTGGTCCAGGAAAAATGGTGTCTTTAGAGATGGTTAAAGGAAGTTCTGGGATTGCTGTGACAATGCAAGTGCCCAGTAGTGTTCAAGTCATGAAAGTGAACTGGGCTAAACACAATGGGTTTGTTTACCGCCCACATTTGGTCATTTGTGGCAAAGTAGAGTCTGAAATGCCTCTGTTTTACCAGATTGAGTCAATTCTGATAATACACAAGAAACTGTTGCTGCTCACTTTGCCTTTATGTACAGTAACCTTTCAAGAACATTTCCATGCCTATGAAGTGACCAGGACAAAGCAAGATTTTGTTGTCTTTCATGTAGACAACCTGCATTGGTTAATGGTTTATGCTAATTATATGACATTGAAATGAGATAATAAATGCTGTTACTGTAACCTGTATGTTTGTATTTATTTCGATTTGATAGGTTAGATCACAGCAATTTAGTAACATTGCATCATATGATGAATATGTAAAAGACAACACTGCAGAGAAATAAATATTCTTACACAGTGTGTCATTTTTAAACTACATTTGGAGTAAAAATAGCTCTATAAAGTGTAATCATATTACTCTGAACAGTGTGAAAAAACACTAGTGTTGAATATTTTTACACAGAGTTAAATTCAACTCTCTAAGACGGGTGCCCAATACGTCGATCGCGGAGGTAGTGCCGGTAGATCACATTAAATTAAAAAATAAATAAATAAAAAAAGTTGCTGCTACGGGTCCCGGGCAGGCACATGCACGGTCAAACGCGCTAGCTACTAGCTAGCCTTCCAATTTATATCTACTAAAGAAGGGATACTCTGGGATGGGGAACAGGATAGGAAGGGATATTTGACTCCGTTCAATGCAAGTCGTCAGAGTAAGGTAGTGACCATAAATGTATTGAATGAATAGAAATAAATATATGTTTAGCATTTTTAATGTAGGTAGATCATTTTGACCTGGTCATTTTAAAAGTAGCTCGCGAGCCAAAAAAGTGTTGGCACCCCTGCTCTAAGAGTTAAATTGAGTTAAATTTTTACTGAGTACTGTCCTCAAAGCGTAGTTGGTGGTAACCAACAGTGATGGTACCATTCGCTGCTGCTGTGTAGTGTTTTCTCACTTCTGCTGTTCTTCTAAACGAAACCTTGTCTTCCCCTTTGATAATCGCTCTGTGTTCTTGCTAGCCCTTACATAGTGAAGTACTATGGCAGCTACTTCAAGAACACAGACCTGTGGATTGTCATGGAGTACTGCGGCGCCGGCTCTGTGTCGGACATCATCAGACTACGCAACAAGACGGTGGGTGCTCAGAGAATTGCAATTGCAAAATTTTAGTGGTGATCAGAGTTTATATTTCTGTGATATATTTGACTCTTACCAGCGTTACATACCTGTGTTACACAGTCTAATTTCTTAATTTAGTCATGTTTTCTTTTTCCTTCTCATATCAGTTGACAGAAGATGAGATTGCCACTATCCTGAAGTCGACATTGAAGGGTCTTGAATACCTTCATTTCATGAGGAAGATCCATCGGGACATCAAGGCAGGAAACATCCTCCTCAACACTGAGGGACACGCCAAACTGGCAGACTTTGGAGTTGCTGGACAACTAACGGTACATTATACCATCTTGCTTCCACTTGGAATGTAAAATCGGTCAATGATTTTGTGAATTCATACAAACTTATCTAGAAAACCAAGTTCATAATGGTAATTTCTCTGAAGGACACCATGGCAAAGAGAAACACTGTGATTGGTACTCCGTTCTGGATGGCCCCAGAGGTGATCCAGGAGATCGGCTACAACTGTGTGGCTGACATCTGGTCCTTGGGTATCACATCCATTGAGATGGATGAAATGTGCAGCGCTCTCTCCAGAGACTGTTTACTTACTATTTATACACAGACACTAATTACAATCAAACAAGTGACAAGTGTGGACACTTACCCCTAATAGCCATTTAAACCTTTTCTGCAAAACGTTTTCTGCATGATCAGTCATATTTTCCAAAAAATGACCAATTTTTCACGAATTCTGCCAGGGTATGTAAACTTATGAGTACAACTGTATATATCCACATGTAGCCCGTCGAACCAGTAGTGTGGCTGACTCACTTGCCCTATGACCTCCTGGACTGTCCTGTGACAGAGGAAAGGGGGGGGGGGTTGCCACAAACCCATGCTTTAACAGTGTACTGGCTGTGAATTAATCCTGAACTGACTTATCCAAAACAGGATGCCATTGTATGAGAGTTCCGGATGATAACGTGATGAACGCTAAAAAGACTGATAAGTGACAATGATGAAGTGATGGAACCCAAAGCTTGCCTCTGGGTAGGTGTTGTTTAAAAGGCCTCACAATGACTGCCATAAAAATTAACAAAGAGCTTCTATCGACATATACGCTCTGAACCCTCTATGAACCAGTGATTAGGACAGAAGGGTCCTGTCCGAGCGACCCCGTGGTCTCTCCCTCACTCGTGGACCCCTGAGGCCCAGGCCAGACTGATCAGGGAGAGGAATGAGTGAATCTGTATGAACATTCTTCCATTTCTGCTATAAGTTTAAATGTGGTTAAAGAAACTGTCCAAAGTGCCCACAGATCAATTAATGCTAATTAATGTGTTCTTTTGTCTAATGGTGTAACCCACATGTTCATGAATATCCAAGGATGACCAACTAACCAATTACAACTTTTGAGGATGCTGCTTCAAATCCTGTGATAAACACTGCAATTCACCAATGAATGAAAAGACTCAGGAAGTCCATATAATTAATAATCTGTGTCTAATAAATTAGAAACTAACCAACAGTATATTCAATCCAGGTCTGTTTAATCTGTGTCATGTGATAATTAGAGTAATGGAAGTTAATGCAAACTTGAGAATGTTAAAGATTAGGTCATTGTGTGTCATGCCATTTAGGAAGTTATTTGGTAAAGACTTAATGAATATATGTATTGGAAATGAAATATCTTGATTCTGTATACCATGCAGTGTTAGGAATGAAAATGGATTTGGAACATAGTGAGTATGAAACAGAAATCTAATTTAGTACGTCTAAACTTTTAGTGATGACACAGGCGTTCCTCTGTCAGAGGAGAACACGCCCCTAAGATGCAGAGGATAAAACCTCTGTCTTCCCTTCTGTCATTGCTTAGCCCTTCTTTTCTGCTTTGCCGTTTTTATTTTATTTTATTTTTATTTTTCCCTTTTAAGTTTTGCTTTGTTACTTATAATCTTTGTGCCTGCTACCTTCAAGTTAAACTTTTGTAGACCGTTCTTCTGAAGTTATAGCTGATCACTATGACTGAAACTGTAACAGAGTTTTCTTAAAGTCCTCTTAAATACCGCCTGAAACACCAGCCAGAACCAAGTACTCTTGATAGCAACTCTCGTTTTTGATAACTCTGACACATATACCTATAATGTTTTTATTTTATACTTACGTACAACCTGAGTGACAATTGAGTTTGAGCCACACATCTACACCTATGCTCCTACGCACTGAATAATAAGAATATAAATAATTTGGAAATGCAATTTTGATTTATTTGTTTTTACCTCATTTTTATTTCAAATTTTACATGTTGGGGAAAACTGAAGCACTCAGAGTAAACCCAAGACAACACAGTGAGCACGCATGTACTCCTCACAGCAAGGGGGTCAAGGTCCAGAACAGAACCCTCACCTTGTTGCTGCAAGGCCACAGTGCTGAGCACTGAGGCGCCTGTGTTGCCAGTAAGAGACCTGATGTCCTATGTCATATCCAGGTCAAACTCTCTGTGCTACTAGCTGAATTGAGGCTGGTAGGACAGAGAATAAGCTGGACATGAGATGGGACTTCAGGTCCCAATAGACCTTTTTCACCCCACAAACAGCAGGTGGCAGCAAGCACAATGAAAGGATCTGGGCATTGGTTTTACCCTTGTGCTTTTCCTGCAATGACTGTGTGTGCGGTGAAAAAGGTCTGTCCCACCCACCCGCCCTAAGGCCGCCAAAGATTACTCTTGGCAGCCTAATTGGATGGTCTTGAAAACAAAGTTTTGAAGAACCTGATAACTTTGTTTGTCTTTGGTTTCGTCACATACTCTTTTAAAGTATCAATGATGATTTTGTCGTAGAATGGATCCTGTAATATAAGGACAAATCTTGTAACTGGTATATCGCAACAAATGCGGCGCAGTTCCTTGTCCACTGCTTTCGCTGCCTTTTTAATATTGCAGTCATTTAGCTGGAAACACCTTTCAGAGTTTCCTATTGCTGCAAAGAGCTTATCGCGCAGTGCCAAGATGATGATTTTTTTGTCCTCAAAGGCCATATTTTCAAGGAAATGGGAAACCAGCCCGATCGCCATCATCAAACAGCTCAGTTTGTCCCATTTATTTAAGCTCAGCTGCTTAGCCACAACGTTGTGCTTGCTGCTGAAGATGTCTTCAGCCATTCTTTCGCAGAGGGACACCTGACCTGTGCTCTCTCTTTCCTCCTGGCCTTCCTCTGGTGGGATCATTTTTTCCACCCCGTCAATTAACTCCTCGACTGATGATCCCCCCGTGGAGCTCAGTTTGTCCCATTTATTGACGCTCAGCTGCTTAGCCACAACGTTGTGCTTGCCGCTGAAGATGTCTTCAGCCATTCTTTCGCAGAGGGACACCTGACCTGTGCTCTCTCTTTCCTCCTGGCCTTCCTCTGGTGGGATCATTTCTTCCACCCCGTCAATTAACTCCTCGATTGATGATCCCCC
This sequence comes from Pempheris klunzingeri, assembly GCF_042242105.1. NCBI lineage: Eukaryota > Metazoa > Chordata > Actinopteri > Acropomatiformes > Pempheridae > Pempheris > Pempheris klunzingeri. The sequence continues at coordinate 11,012,476 of NC_092027.1, forward strand.
CGTGGAGCTCAGTTTGTCCCATTTATTGACTGGGCTTGATGCCATCTCACATGCAGCAGGGAGTGCTGGTGTGCTTGCTGGCAGATTTACCACTACTCCCTCAATCAGCTTGACAACAACATCCACACGGTTCCTTGTTCCCTCCTGCTGTTGTTTTTGCAGGTTTAGCCAGTTCCACATCAGTTTCATAAAGGAGTCCACCTCGGCCTGAATCTCGATCATAAAATGCACCTTACGTTTCTTGTCAAGTTTCAGCTGGTCGAATACAAGATTACTCAGCTGCTTAGCCACAACGTTGTGCTTGCCGCTGGAGATGTCTTCAGCCATTCTTTCATAGAGGCACACCTGACCTGTGCTCTCTCTTTCCTCCTGGTCTTCCTCTGGTGGGATCATTTCTTCCACCAGGCTTTCCATCCCGTCAAGTAACTCCTCCACTGATGATCCCCCAGGGGATCGAAAGCAGTTAAATTTGCTCCTCAGCTTTGCCACAAAGTTGATGATTTCTGCCTTGGCAAAGTTCTTAACAAAAAAGGCCTTAATTCTATATGCCACCCTCGTCCAGCAGGACATTTCAGGTATGGTTTCTGATTCAGGCACACTGGATATGCCAGTTTCATCCAGTCGAAGTTCTTCCGATATAACTCCAATGATCAGAGAGGCCGTCTCCTCTGAACTCCCTGAGTTGCTGGACACAAGGTAGTCATATTCCTCCTTTGAAATGTTCTTATTATATTTCACAGAAGGAATATCACTAACCTCTTTCTCCAGAATCTCCTTGACGGCCTCTGTGCTAGCAGCTGAGAAGCTTTCTGTAGACCTTCCGGAAACGTTTTCTGGTTTGTTGTCTTCCTGAGAAAGTACAGGGCTACCAGATGAATCGTCAAATTCAATGAACTCACAAGACATCTCTTTTGGGCTTTGGTTCTCTTTTTCCAGCGTCTCATCTTTCAGACAAGTTTGCTGCTCCTTCTTGGAGCTGGAGATTCTTGTCAATTTTCTAAGGATTGCCCCCATGTGTCTTGCCATCGCATTAAGTCTGCGAGTGGAGACTGGCAATGGTTTCTCCTCGCTACTGGACTTACTGCCTCCACTACTCTTAGAGAGCTCGGAGTTCACTCGCGATGCGACTTCCTTGGCAACAATCTCTGTGACTTCCTTGGAGTTCCAGCATTGGGTGTGCTGCTGAACACCCACTGCCTCCTCCAAGGTCAGTTGAATAGTGTTACCCAGACACTCCTGGACCTGGTCTTCAGATATTGTAACACTCTTCTGTGATCCATCAGATTCAGGGGAATGTCTGGGTGACTTGGATTGACTCTGCTTTAAAAAAGAATCGTTCCCCTCTGTCAGGCTGGCTTTGAATGCCTTGAAAATGGATGTGTATATAATGTTAATTATATCCAAACATATTTCCTTAATAGCATTGTCGATAGAATTGTCATTTGACGCGGATTCCAACTTGGCCCTTTGTGCCCCAGTCAGTCTGTCCAGAAATAGCTGGATGAGCTGGTGAATACTCTCGGCTGCAGACTGAGGCAGGACCCACCCCATTTTATCGTCTCTGTTTGTGTTGTTCATTGGATCGGCTGTTTGTAGTCACTGTATATGTCTCCTGTTGAACGACGTGAATGTGCGCTGAAGAACCTGTACTGAACAAACTCACTGTGCTCTGAATAAACCTGAAGCAAAACGAACACTGGATTTGGCTCCTATATACAAACGCTGACCTCCCGCAACATTCTATGGCTTTGATTCCTTTGAAGTTGTTGGAATGCGATGACATCATCACAATCAAAAAATGGCTTGTTTCTCTTGTTTTGAAAAATAACAACAAAAACCTACTGAGTTTAAAAATGAAAAATACTGACTTAATTTTTGGCTTGGAGTTCAGGGACTTATGAATATGGAGATTTCCAATAAGGTAAAGATTATTACTGAATCCAAAAACAGGACTAATGATTCCTTCAGTAAAGGTAAGTTTGGAGAATAGAGACATTTAAATAAATGGATCAATTTATGTTTATCATTTGTTTAATAACTGTTGCAAGGGTAATGTCGGTGTATAATTGTAAGTTTCTTGTTAGGAAATAGAAAATGTGCAGGCACACTTATGTTAATACATTTTTATGTTAGTACATTTATGCTTTATTATCATGAAGTTTTAGACTGATGCAGGACTGTGTGATAGTTGCTGTGACCTTTACGCAGACCAAAGAGATGTGTGTTGGTGTAGGATGTATCAGACTGTGCTTGCATTCTTGAGATAAAGAGTTCGAGAAGGCCTTGAACAGTGAGAAGTCAGCGTACCTGCGTTTCTCACCAACTGCCCCTGCAAGGAGGACTGCCGAGAGGAGGAACTTTGCTTATACGTGTTGCATATATGCTTGAAAGACACTGAGACTGCTCAGTGCAGATGTAGATCTTTGCCTGTAGTGTTGTGGAAATTTCTAGGAGATAAAGTCTGCTGCATAGAGTTCTTGTGCGCATTTATTTTTGCAAAAAGGAACAGCTGTTACAGAGACAGTCACGCAGTCTAACAGTTCTGAAACAGAGTTCCCTGAGTCTGTGTCTCTGTTGCTTTTTATGAGGTGAGGACCTGTAGGCTTGGAGGTTTGGCCTGTAGACCCTGGGATATGCCTGGCCGGGATGCATCCTGACAGACCAAATGTTTTAACACCTCTTTCTTCTGGTCTGGTCGGGACACACCCTGGTGGATCAAACTGTGAATTTACATTTCTTTGTCTTCTGACATGCAAATTCCCATCACAGTACTCCTTGCTTGTTGCAAGTAAAACTTTGAACTGAGATCTCTGTCTCTGAGAGTTTATCTTGTGTGTTGGGAAATTAATGGTACAAACTAACAGCGAAAATACAGTTCTTGTCTTACAGAAATAATTTCCTGACATTTCTTTAACTGTGTTTGATAGAAAAACAATTTTAAGGCCACTCATTTGTATCTTAAAGAAAAGGTGCCATTGATTTATTTTAAGGGGTCACGAGGAAAAAGAAGCAATAGACTAAGAACATCATATAGCAACTGAAAGTCAGTGGCAATTTTTCTCCCCCAATGAGAAAGCTAATGAAAAAAAAACTAAGAATAAATGAAGTGAAAAAAACAAACAAATTACAAGAAATGTGCTTTTATAAAAACAAAACATGTTTCTATGTTCATCTGGACATTTTCACAAGTATAGTTTCTTAAAAATATCATGTTTTTAAGAAACTAGAACTTTGATCCACTCAACTTTGACCCTCACTCACAAAAAACACAGTGCTGTTTGTGTTGAAGTGTCAATGATGACTTTGAAGGATAATTCAGGAATCTGGAGCCAGGCCTGGAGGTTTTTTTGTTACATTGTCATACACTTCAAAAAATAGTAATAGTAATAGTAATAAATTGCTGCTCTCTTCTTCATCTGGCATCAAAAACTACCACTGGAAGTCAGAATCAAGGAAACGTACAGGTATCAACACATGACTGTTCACCAATATGAGCAGTAGTGCATCATATCATTTGTAGTTGTTAGTTCTTAATGTTAATGAGTGTTGTTTACATTTGCAATTTTACTAAACATTGTAAAACTGACACAAAGCTGCATTTAAGGATACATCTCTTTGTTCTCTTCTTGTACATGATCCTATAGCCACACTCTCTGCATCGGATTGGATCCCGGGCCTTAATTTCATTTTCAGTGTGACATTCTGCAAGTACAGACAGCAAGAAAATTAAATAAAGACTATACAGTCTGACAGAATTATGTGATTATTTTTCATGCTCAAGCTATATTTGTTGTTTCTTTGAGTTTGTTTGATACTTGTTAGGGTTTACTTACCATGAACAATAGAATTCAATTGAGGTACATTAAAACAAAACTAATACACATTTAAAAAAGATAGAAAAGTATGGCCCTGAATTAGTAAATGAGGCTTATCTAGAAGCCAATGATTTTCCTTTCCACCGTTGAGAACTGCTATCATTTCTCCAGCTAGGGAAAAATAAATCGTGCGAGTTGTGTGAATTGTGATCCACCATGACGATTTAGTGCGTCAATTTGTCACAAAATGACTTGCAAAAACCCTGAACAAAATTCAAAACTTGCAATGGATGTTTATTTTATTTTTCGAGAATGAAGGGCTGAAAGCAGTGGAAATGTTTTTTGTGCGATTCAGAGGGACTTTGCAATTAATCTGATCACTCTTCACAACATTCTGGAGTAGATGCAAATTGTCCTAAAAACTGAGGCAGCAGACTTTGTGAAAATTAATATTTGTATCATTCTCAATACTTTTGGCCACGGCTGTATAAATCCATGCTATATGGGCTATTTGGTCGGTATCTTCAATGTGCACTCATGCCCTTAGGAAGTGACGAATATATAATAATTCTGCCAAAAAGCAGCCTTAAGACCATCAGTGACAGTATTAGCTTTGTGGTAATTCATACATAATGTATAATAGTATAAGATAACAAAAAGACACAAACACAAGTAATTCTAGTGGCACTGAATATCAAATGCAGCAGAAAGAGTTGTAGCGTAAAGTAACGTTAAAGTTAGTTAGCATTAACAACATGTAGTAGCTATAAACACATGCAAAAACTATAATGTACCTCCGCATATGTAGATCATGGGCTGCTGTTTGGGCGGCTGCAGATCTTTCTGTGGATCCATTTTCGTTTCTATAGAAGACAGAAGAATCAATGTTGATACCATCGCATCTGTATCGTTTCAGCATGTTAACACAGAAACAGCATGGTGGCACCGACAATATTAGCCTAAAAGCGTCACAATCGGGAGGCATATTGGACAACAAGGGCTTTCAAGGAATCTCAAAATACAGCATGAATATAGCGAATGTGAAATACACGGGAAAAATATCAGAAATAAGAAATCTCACCGTTAAACAGGCTAACTGTTAGCTGTTAACCCCGTACTTCAAATCATGCACTGCAGCCTGTGCGCATGCGTACAAACGTCATCCACCTCGGAGTAAAGCGGTTTCTGATTGGTCAACACAAACTCCGGCACATTTGGCATAAATGTCCATGAATTTTCCCTTTTGTCAGACAACAGTGATACATCTGACTGTATGGCAGCTTCCGTCATATGCAGTAGCGTTGGTGTTTTATTTATATCAGGTTCTTCACGGTGTGAAGACGTTGTTATGTTTTAGTTTTATACTCCAGCACACCAGGGGCGCTGTGGACACTCTGTGAGCGCAGACTGTCCATCATCTGACCAACACCAGCTGGCCCTTCACTAGTTGATGACAACAACGACTCTGTCGACAATGTTCACATCTTGACTGTTGGCCCCAAAACTATCATAACCTACTCTCAGACAGCTGCCTTTTTGTTCTTTAAAGTCATACACCATGGAGCCGTCTGCGCCGAAAAGGTTTGTTTCGCTCGACTAGTTTGAAACGTGCCTACAAGCTACCAGCTAGCTAGCTAAAAGGCTAGCGTAGGCGGTAGCCCAGCTAGCTCACGCTAACTTAGCTTTAGCGGTTTTCTGTCAAACTTTCTATTCAGTTAAAAATCAGTTCACGGTTTTGGAGACACATCCTGTGTTGAATTCTGTATTTTGTTTCATTGTTGGGTAACTGTTCGTGTTCATTTTATAGTGTCATACAGGGAGCAGTGTGATCTACGTTATAAAATATAGTTTCTGCTGTTTTCGGAGTGCTTGTTGTGTCCAGCCCAAAACCCAAATGTATTCAGCTCTGAGTGATTTAGGATAATATCAGAGTACACGCTAATCCTCACATATCAGTAACTTGAACCAGCAAATTTGATCAGTTTTGCTTGATTGAAAAGATTAATCGATAATCAAAATTACTGTTAATCAGTTTTCCATTTATCATTTACACAGTTAAGGATTAATTAACAATTTCAGCACTCTAAGATATAAAAACGTAGGATTTATCTGACTTCACCGAGGGAAATTAAGGTCTATTAGCTTGCCATTTATCCATATTAGTCAAGCTTTTTCAGAGACCATATCACGTATGAAGGCACCACTACTCAATATTAATTATAACGTAGTACCTTTCTGTAGTGGTTGTTTAAAATGAATATATGTTTAGACATTGTGGTTATTTATATACACTAATACTTTGTTTTGGCTCTACAAGTACATTATTCACTACTTTTAAATATTTTGTGTGTAACTCAAGGCGATATGCTGGAAACCATTGAAAGCTTGTTTTCAGATGTACCTTTGGTACTCTGCTTGAGCTTGGTTACATTACTTTACTATACTATTATGTTGATTTTACATTTGATCTGTTGGATTTTTCAGCAAGTTGAAAAAGCTGAGTGAGGACAGTTTGACCAAGCAGCCAGAAGAAGTGTTCGATGTACTCGAGAAACTCGGTGAAGGGTAAGATGTTTCTGTTATGACTGACCTCTATTTTCGCTTGTGTGCCACTGACTGAAAAGTCAATCAGACACAGCAGTTGTTATTTAGTTCTCATTTTTTGATTTACTGTCATTAACTTTCACTTATGAAATGCATTCTGGGCATATTGTTACTGTATTTGTGTGTTTAGATCTTATGGCAGCGTGTTCAAAGCCATCCACAAGGAGTCAGGCCAGGTTGTGGCCATCAAGCAGGTTCCTGTGGAGTCTGATCTTCAGGAGATCATCAAGGAGATTTCCATCATGCAGCAGTGTGACAGGTTAGAAAAGAACACAGCTTCCTCTAAACCTCAAAATGAACCACATATATTAAGTTACAACATGCTTACTGTCCTCAAAGCGTGGTTGGTGGTTGGTGGCATGGTTCACTTTGCTGTGAGTTACATGTTTGATTTAACAGTGATGGTACCATTCGCTGCTGCTGTGTAGTGTTTTCTCACTTCTGCTGTTTTTCTTCTAAACGAAACCTTGTCTTCCCCTTTGATAATCGCTCTGTGTTCCTGCTAGCCCTTACGTAGTGAAGTACTATGGCAGCTACTTCAAGAACACAGACCTGTGGATTGTCATGGAGTACTGCGGCGCCGGCTCTGTGTCGGACATCATCAGACTGCGCAACAAGACGGTGGGTGCTCAGAGAATTGCAATTGCAAAATTTTAGTGGCGATCAGAGTTTATATTTCTGTGATATATTTGACTCTTACCAGCGTTACATACCTGTGTTACACAGTCTAATTTCTTAATTTAGTCATGTTTTCTTTTTCCTTCTCATATCAGTTGACAGAAGATGAGATTGCCACTATCCTGAAGTCGACATTGAAGGGTCTTGAATACCTTCATTTCATGAGGAAGATCCATCGGGACATCAAGGCAGGAAACATCCTCCTCAACACTGAGGGACACGCCAAACTGGCAGACTTTGGAGTTGCTGGACAACTAACGGTACATTATACCATCTTGCTTCCACTTGGAATGTAAAATCGGTCAATGATTTTGTGAATTCATACAAACTTATCTAGAAAACCAAGTTCATAATGGTAATTTCTCTGAAGGACACCATGGCAAAGAGAAACACTGTGATTGGTACTCCGTTCTGGATGGCCCCAGAGGTGATCCAGGAGATCGGCTACAACTGTGTGGCTGACATCTGGTCCTTGGGCATCACATCCATTGAGATGGCAGAGGGCAAACCTCCCTATGCTGACATCCATCCCATGAGAGTGAGTGTAATATGATTTATTGAAGAAGTGGGTTCTTAAACACAACCACTTTGCTCTGAAGCAGGGGTTGGTAGAAAGTTTGGATCCGAGGTACCTAAAGACTAAACAACTGACTTGTGTTCTTGTTTGTTTTTTTTTGCCATTCCACCTGACTTTCTGAAACTTTGTTGTGTTCTTTCAGGCTATCTTCATGATCCCCACCAACCCTCCCCCAACATTCAGGAAGCCAGAGCTCTGGTCAGACGAGTTCACAGACTTTGTCAAGAAGTGTCTTGTTAAAAATCCAGAGCAGAGAGCGACTGCCACACAGCTCCTACAGGTTGGAGGATGGAAGCGTGCACACACACACTCACTCTGAGATACGAACCTGTAACAACAGGTTATAAACGCCCGGGTGTTCTCACTTATAAAGAAACTCTGATATAGCAATACTGTAAGAAAACACTATTTTATTTTTTATTTTTTGCTCTTGTGGATGTCCAGCACCCATTTATCAGCCAGGCCAAGCCGGTCACAATCCTTAGAGACCTGATAACTGAGGCCATGGAGATGAAAGCCAAGAGGCAGCAGGAGCAGCAGAGAGAGCTGGAGGAGGAGGATGACAACTCTGTATGTATGCATGCCTTGACTTGACTTGATTAGATGGTTGTATGTTGAGGCTATATGACTAGATGTCTTTTGACTACTAGGAGGAGGAGACGGAAGTGGACTCTCACACTATGGTGAAGTCGGGCTCAGAGGGCGCAGGAACCATGCGAGCCACCAGCACCATGAGTGATGGGGCGCAGACCATGATTGAACATGGCAGCACCATGCTAGAGTCCGACCTGGGCACTATGGTCATCAACAGTGACGATGATGAAGAGGAGGAGGAAGACCAGGGATCCATGAGGAGTGAGCACACACATGATACTAATTCAGTTATGAGAAGAAAGAAAAAAACTACCACTTAGTTTACTACTAAGTTTGTTTGTGTTTATTTTACAGAATATTTCCTTAAGTTAAGGGGTTCACTTAGGGATGTTGCAGAAAGTCTCCTTGCCTAACTTTAGACTCAGGCTTTCACGATAGGTACTGTCATACTATACGGGATCTTTAGTTACCATGTTTACGCTTCACTGACTTCTGACCATGGACTGTATATGCTTCTAACCCTTTAAGTGCAGTTAAGTTTACTTTAATTTTAAGTAACATGTATAAACATTGGCTTAACAAATGTACAAAATTTGGCCCAATAATAACTTTCAAATTTTCCCCACATATACCACATGCTAATCTTAACAACATGCTAAAACTGCAGTACTGTGATGGGTGTTTCCCTCAAGAGTTGAAACTCATCCCTGTTCCTCTTTCACAGGGCACGCCACCCCCCAGCAGCCACTACGTCCGTCCTTTATGGACTATTTTGACAAGCAGGACTCCAACAAGGCAGCCCAGCAGCATGAGAACTACAACCACAACCAGCCACAGGAGCAGCCCGGCTACCACATCCAGTCCAAGAACGTCTTCCCTGACAACTGGAAGGTGCCTCAGGATGGAGACTTTGACTTTGTGAGTAACATCTTAGCGGGTTTGACCCTAAAGAAATATTCACAAATATTCACATTTAAAAAATAAATAAATAAATAAATAAAGTATTACTTTTTAAAACTCACCAGTGCTTCAGCGGTAAAAATAGCTAAATGGAAACAGTTCCTTAAATATTATCCACAACAGGACACTAAGCATGACTCATTCCGTCTCAATTGTTGTTTGTCTGTGTTTCTATTTGTGTGTCACCCAGCTGAAGAATCTGGACTTTGAGGAGCTGCAGATGCGGCTGACTGCCTTGGATCCAATGATGGAGCGGGAGATTGAGGAGCTAAGACAGCGCTACACTGCCAAAAGGCAGCCCATCCTGGACGCCATGGATGCCAAGAAGAGACGGCAACAGAACTTCTGAGCGCTCCTTCCTGGCGTCTTCTCCCTCTGGTCTCGGTTTCCCAAAGCCACCATCACCACAAAACTCATGTCCCGTTAACTCAGAGGAACAAAGACGACCTAACTGTGTTTGGTGGAAGCCCACTGCTGTTCACACTGACTGCTAACTGGCCTCTAAATGAAGTTTAGCTCCTTTCACCGGGTGACATCCAATTTGGCTCCTGGAATCTACACTTATCTGCCTTTCTCTACACTGTCTAGATGCTGTTCCTTCATTTTAGATCTTTTATTTGTTTCTATGGTTCCTGTCAAGTTGCTCTCCAGTGAATGACGCTCAGGACTATCCTCTGGCAGTAGCAGCAGTGTAATCAATCAAACCAGGCCAATGACAAGTGGTCTTTTTTTTTTCCTCAGACTTTTCACTTTCAGTGTAAATATAATATAGAGCCTAGTTTGGAAATACCTGCAACAAAAAGCTGTGGAGGCTTGTCCATGACCAAAGACAATCAAGATGATGTTGATAAAGTTGAGAATGCCTTAAAATATTTGAAACCTGGTTTTCAAAATAAGCAATGTAATAAAACAAGTCTTCAGACGGTGAAATCCATTTCCTCACTCGGAGATGAATTGGAAGTGGGCTACGGAAAGCTGCAAGAATGGACGGAAATTACAGATATTGTGGACACTGAACAGATTGCATGTTTCAATCGCTGGTGGATCCGAAATTAGAAATGTATTTCATTAGTCTTAATCAGTTATTTAGTTTTGTTTTTCGATTATTATGTTCTGGGCTTCTTGAAACATCCAGAGCACTGTCCATATTGACAGACTCCGTGCATCCTAGTGCCTCGTAACACGCCTGTCCCACTTCTACGCTTACCCAACCTCATAGCAAGTTTAAACTCAGAGCTCGTCATTCCAACGTACCCTAATTAAAACCAGGTTTTAATTCCTACATTTAAAAACATCTACAATTTCCACACAAGCAAAAACATTCCAAAATACTGTAAGACTTTCTAATAATTATGTGTACTGTAACCGTTCCACATCGTGACTGATTCACGTCAGATTATAATATGACTAAAACATTAAAACCAGAGCAGAGGAGAGAGATGATAACAGTGTTAAGTGGAGAAAACCAAATAGCACAACTAGTCATAAAAACGGTTTAACGGCTGTTGTACCAACAAAACACGCATCAGATTGAGATAAATGACTGAAGTGATCGATTGAGACGTTGCAGTAACTTCTTTTTTCAGCAAATTTCCCTGCAGCTTCATGTCAACATCTATGTCTCAGAAATCTGACGTGCATTTGGTGTTATTAATGAAGGAATGAAGATATACTGTTTCTGCTGCATGCTCTGTGTTTTGGGGCACAAGCTTGTTTTTAACAGCTAAAAACTATTTACACAAAACTGTTCAGTGTAGTGATTGATTGTAGGGTTCCTTAAACAAATTGTTGCAAAGTGGTCGGTATGCGTTTATCCTAAAAATGTGTGCTAATAATGACCCTTTGAATGAATTACAACTGTCTTTAAATACATGTACAATATGTCTGTAGGTTGCTGTTACATATGAATGTTAATATGCAGTCTTGATGGTCTGATTCAGCCCAAACTTTCTGCATATTAATTGACATTTTATTAATATCGCAGTCTTATAAATAGACCTGTTACACTGTCTCATGTCTCATCTGATGTGGCCAAAATGAGCACAGTTTAAACACCTGAATCCAAATTTGAATCAGTACTATCAGCTTTTGAATTATTGTTTTATATTTGTCTTTTCTTGTTTTATTTTGTCTTTTTTTCTTTCACAGAAACCTTAAGCATTCTTTCCCTGAAATGTTTTCATAAATTAAGTCTGCAGTACATCAGCAACTTACATACAAGCTTTCACACTTAATTTATTAAACATGTCTTTTTTTTCTTTTCTTTTTATGACACTGGTTTAAATATGGTGGCTGGTTTGGCTGTTAATATTTCTGCCCTTTGTCAAATACATGCGGCTTGATTTCTGCGTGTTTTAGACTATGCATGTTTATAATTCTGTTTGCTATTACGTGGAATGCTATTGTATTAACAGCACAGGTAAGAGTACTGTTAATAATGAAGCTGGATTTTAGCTTTAACAAATACTACTTGCTCTGTACTTACTCTGAATTGTGGAGAATCGGCCATAATATGTATAGTTAGCATACATCTGAAATCACCTTTTGATATATGGCAATATGATTTTATTTTCACTTATTTCACTGTAAGCATTTATGTTTGAACCATTTAATTTATTATCTTTTCTTTGTAATACCTTATAACATTTTGAAAAGGTGCAGGAAATAATAAAAGCTCCTCATAGGTGACTGAAATGCTTTCATCTTATCTCTAAAAGCAGACTTGAACCTCTGAGCTGGACTCTGTTAACACAGAAACAACAGGATGTGACACCTGTCGTACCGTAACCTTCCTGCTACAGGCCACACTCATTTTTATTTACATGCTTTTTCCCCCCCAGGACGCGCCTCAAAAAATGCGGCGTGCGCTCGATGGTAGACATTACGGTAGACTTGACGGCAGCGTCTATTCTTCTTTCCACAAGTTGCACAACCACTTCCTCCGCTCACAGCCAGACAGTCTGCTAGGCACAGAGTTTGTAGGAGTGAGGGGAAAAAAGTCAGGAAAACATGTCTGCACTAAACAGAAAGATCATCAGCACTGCATCAGCCCCGGCTGCCATTGGCCCATACAGGTAAGGGAACCTTAAAAACGTGCAAAAGTTTCTATTTATAGCGACACGTGGGGCGCAGAGGTTGGTTTATTAAAAGTTTGAGTGAAAGAGAAACACGAGGACGGTCCAATGTTTGATCAGGGGCGGGTCTTAGTGTACAATGAACTCACCTGCTTCACTTTGACCCTATAAAAAAGTGCCAAAGTTTAACATTTAGCAGCAGAAGCAGAAGAAGAATCTCAGACAGACAGACAGACAGACAGACAGACAGGAGAGTTGAAATGGCAGCTATTCGTCGACAGTTCCCCTACACACCAAAAGCTCCTGTCAGACAGGGAATATACAGGTAAGGATTAATGTCCTGTGAAATAACTCCATCTGGACTCCAGGTAATTCACACATTTAAAAAAAGAAACAGTGCACCGTTTGCTTTCTAATTAAAATTGGAAAGCAAATGAAATTTGCTTTAAAATTGAAATTCACAAATGTCATCAGAAATTCTGAAACAAACACAGTGTCCTGTTGAGTTGAATTCAGTCTCTCAAGTGGAGGGGTGTTTCTGCTCTGGCCAACTGGCTGTCAGTGGGTGGAGTTATTTCACTGCCTCTGATTTAACTCATTTGGATTCAAGGAAAAATCCACCTTAATTCACCTCGACAAAGTTCTTTGGCCTCCAGCATGAAGTTGCCTTTTCTGTCATTTTGGTGTTTGGTGCTGAAATATTCTCAACCTGCATTTGTTGACTTGATAAACAGACTGTAATGTAGCACAGACTGAATTTGATTCATGACATTTAGGTTTCAGGGCCATTAGACTGTCACTGAGGTTTTTTAGGTACAGAATACAGAATAGTTTTGAGACAGAAACAGGCTTTTTGAATGCTTAACAGTTTCTTTAGCACAGGGCTTGTACAAAGACTGAAAAGGTTGGAAAAAGCTTAATTTTAACCGCCATGTTTTCAAGGTCAGGAACGTGCATGAACTCAAACACTCTCCTTGAAAACAGAAAATTTGATTTTCGACATAATCTATTGTTTCATCGCTCATGTAAACCAAAAATCTTTAGATATTTGAAATGCAATGATCCTGTCAGCATGTTTGTTTGTCGTCTCCTTGAGTCTGAAAGCAGATAATAATCCTGATCAAAACATACAACCAAAATTAATTTGAACAGCTAAAAATTTACACTGCATCCTGTGGGCGTAAAGGAATTCTGTAAACTTTATTTTTTGCTGTTCCATTTATGTTAATAATTTAGAAGTGGCAATAAAAGCTTAGAGTCTCGACACTTTTCATTTAGGTACCATGAAAGTGCATGAAAAGTTCTTGACTTTTACTCTTTTTGGTGAAGTTCAACAGTCATACAGAGACAACTATTTTAAAATCATCATTACAACATGAACATTGAAATCTACACGCTGAGCGTCCATTCATAAGTGAGAAATTAATAAGTATATAAAGCAGATTAAGAGAGTGGCTTATTCCTTTAAAACAGAGTAGCAGGTTTTTGCAGCTTATCTTCTCTCTCACATGAACTGAAATGTCCTGCGTCCTCTGTCTCCTGCTCAGCCAGTCGGTGGTTGTGGACAGAACGATGTACATCTCTGGTCAGCTGGGGATGGACGTGGCCTCTGGTCAGCTGGTCGATGGAGGGGTGCAGGCCCAGGCCAAGCAGGTGAGGCTCACAGGGACAAATGACGATGATGATGATGATGATGATGATGATGATGTGCCATGTGACAGGACATAACCTCACTGCAACATCTGCCTGTTATTTCAATCGACTTAGAGAGTCCAAAACCGAGCCATCAGTGTCATGTTTTCCCAACATTATGTTTCCAGTAATTTATATTTAAGTAACTTACATTTAAGGTGGTCAGCAGCAGAGCTGTGTGCCACATGTTTTTGACCGCCACAGGGAAATAAACCCTAGTTCGGATAAAACCTGCGAAATAAATTCATGAAAACACAACATTAAACTGCCAAAGTTTAATCAAAGGATGTTTTCTGAGTGGCTATTAAATCTAAAAGGTGAACAATGGTTATAGAAGGAACATAAACACAGAAGGTGAGATTAAGTATTGATCGTCAGGGTATCACAGTGTGTCTCCTCCCTCAGGCGCTCATCAATATGGGGGAGATCCTTAAAGCTGCTGGCTGTAACTACACCAACGGTGAGATCTGCGTCCTGTTGGGCTGCTGCTCATTTGTTCCACATAATCTGAATGTTCGAACATAACGAACTCTCTGACGGAGTAACCTCTTTGATTTCAGTGGTGAAGACGACTGTGCTGCTCGCTGACATAAATGACTTCAACAGCGTCAATGAGGTCTACAAAACATGTAAGACTTTGTTACTAATTTCCATGCTCAGTGCCTGAAGATGATAAACTGTACTGTGTTTTCCTCTCACGCTCTAAATGTGTATAAAAGCAGCCACACAGGGGCGTCCTTTAACCAAGATAGCCAGAGATGGGGTTGCACTAATGGCAGGTCACAACGCGATCAGCCTGGTTTATTCACTTTACATTAATTATGGGCGATTTGCCTGCACAAACATCTGAGTCACTTTTTGTCTTGTGACTGGGTCGTGGGTTCATTTTCATCATCAGTCAGCGTGGCTAGTTCCTCCTCATCACTTTCTTTATTCATCTAGACTGTTTTAATTGGGACGTTATGATAAAGGAGCTCTTTAAGTGGAGGAAGTAGGTTCCAGGCCTGCATATCGGGCAGAGTTTAGGCTGCTGAAGTGACTTTGAACAAGGCACCGAATGACCACCAGCTCCAAGAGGAAGCCAAAACACAAATACCTAAATGCTTACAAGCCCTTTATGGAGTCTGGAATGTGCCACTAGAATGATAATACACTCTTTGGTTCATTAAAATAAAATAATACATTGATCAATTTCACACTAAATGTAATGTAAACTCACAGTAACAATGACAAAAACATTGTTTATATTCACCCATTAATAATTCTATTTCCTTGTTCTGTTTTTAAATGAATTAAGATAAGATAAGATATTCCTTTATTAGTCCCATGATGGGGAAATTTACAATGTCACAGCAGACATACAGACATATGTACAGTTATACATTTAAGACAGAGGAAGTATAAAGATATAAACAATATAATATACAGAGGGGGAATATTTAAAAAGGTGAGGTAAAAAGATGAATAAATATATTGCACATTGATTTTCATTGTAGTGAGTATTGCCAGTTTTGGTGCAGTAACGCCACTATAATGTACACCATTCATGTTTTAATTTAGAAATTGAAATGCAAAATTAACCGGAATGTTTTGTAATTCCATTTGCTAATGAGTATACATATCATATTCCATATCAGGATTCATTTGATTCCTGCTTTAGCATTTACAGTTTCCATTTCATGGTCCCGTTCAGTTACACTAAATGTAATTAAAAATACGTATGAATAGTTTTCCATCTAAAAAGCTAGTGAAATCCAGCCCACAATTATCCAGCTAATATGTTACAACTAAACGCTGTAAAAGTCTGTAATTATTCTAGTGGCCCCCTCCAGGATACATACATGTGTTATTATGAGGGGATCTGCTGCCTCATATTTCACCACATCCATCATCCATCAGAAAATGACTGCTGACAGGTGTAGCAGTCGTCTGACAGACAGGCTCACTCAGCTCTTCGTCCTGTATGAATGCAGCCTCCTCTCACAGGCCGCTCGGTCCGGGCATTTCCTTCTGGATCACAACAGACGGGTGTAATGGAAGCTGCAGTGCCCAGTGAGTTGTAAATGGACACCGCCGTGCAGGCACACAGATGTAACCCAACACTCCGGGCAAGCTTTGACTCGGGTGTAGGCCGCAGCTCCCGCCTCACTCCTGACTCTAGTCACCCCCTAAAACACAGACAGGGAACTTTCCCTGACCCTGAGAAGAGGACGGGGAGGACATGTGTCCACTGGGATCCAAAGTCATGTGAATCTTAACTGTCCAGGCTGCTGATTAGACTCTCCCTTTTAAGTCAGTTTCAGCTAGCAGCCAAATTTCTGATAAATGTGATTAGTCATGTTTGAAACTGGAAATGTACCCCGCTTTAAGACTGTCTGCATTGTGTTAAATACCAAAAAGTGTCTTAATGTTGTTAATGTTCCTCCAGATCCTTTACACATTGCCCTTAAAACTGCTTATGCTGGTATCTTCATCATGCTTCACTGTTTTTATCTGAGTGTGGCTCTTTTTAAGCATTGTAAGGTGTCCTTGTGTGTCCTGAAAGGCGCCTTAAAATGAAATATTATTATTATTATTAAAACCTGTAAACTGCATCATGTCTTACCTGGTTTCCCCTTTAGGAACACTTTATTTTAACTGACTCCCAGAGATTAATGTGGTGGCTTTTCGATGTGCTGTTGTGTAATTAAATATAATGTAAATGTTCTCCCTTCAGTTTTCAGCAGTAACTTCCCTGCCAGAGCTGCCTACCAGGTCGCTGCTCTCCCCAGAGTAAGTGCAAACAAATCTTTACACTAATATACAACTACAGAACAAACACTAGCTAGGTGCATGCTCATTCATTCTTGCGAAGCATCTTCCATCATCCATGTGCACAGTGTATGAGTGAATATTGTTGTTTGAAGATGAAACAGACCGGCTGAAAGCGGTGCTATCCAGATACATGTGGGTGTTCACTTTTAGCCATGCGAGGCTCTCAGGTCCACCTCTGTGGTTCTTTCTCGGCTGGATTATGCAGACGTTAATGTTCCCCTCAGGATGAGCTGTAATAACTCCGAAGATCCTCAGACCTTTTCACCCAGAACCATCATCAGGTTTATGATCAATAAACCTGTAGAAAACTCCTTCTTTTAGACGTTCAATCTGCGGCCTCTGTTGATGCCTTTTTAAGAGGAGACACTACAGGTGAAAAGGGTTTAGATTTTAAACTAATAGATATCACCATCAACATTCTCCAGTCTGTCACTTGCATTAAGACAATTATTTTTTTGTATGACATTTGCATGTATGCAAATGAGGCATTACATAATTTATATGTTATTATTTTATGAGCATTATTCAACTTTTCCAGAACTGAGGTCTGAACACTGGATTAAGCTACGATCAAAATGACATATTACAGTCAAAAGTTTGTACAGAGGAAATGTTTTTTTTTTTATCACTCTGTACATCACAAAAAATTGTCAACTGACATATTAAAAAAAAAAAAAAAAAAGCCATGTTTTTAAATAAATGTTATGTAAATGAGGCTGTGAATGATATGCGAACAAACGCCTCTTTGAAAAACCTTTATTTTATAAATGGATGTAAAATTGCAATGTTTGGTTTGTTTAAGGGCCACTGGAGTGGAGATTTCTTTATGAATCAGTAGCGTCGTCATTGTGGGACTTCGTGCTTCAGGGAGATTTTTTCCTCTCAAACACACCACACCCTCCCTGCTCCCAGGCTACCCAGATTACTACTGAAATTTTCTCGCTAACCTCTAGTGGTATGAATCCACCTAGATATTTAGGGTTTTTTGTAGTAAAGGTTTTGTAGGTTTGCAGATGAAAAGAATTTGATTTGTGATGCTCCCAGCATTTAAAATTCAGCATCTGTTTTCAGAGTCCCAATACAAAGTGCTAGCTTATTGGACGATACTGTGTTGTTGTATTCCTCTCTCCCACATTCCTTCCTTTTCTATGTCCTCAATGTCTCTTTTTCTCTCCAGGGTGGGCTGGTGGAAATTGAGGCAGTTGCTGTTCTCGGTCCTCTCTCAGACTCCTGACTAACCGGCAACATCACAAACAAGTTGTAGTTTAACCATTTAGTGACCTTTATAGTCTAGTGGAAGCTTTATTGTTTCCCCAGATGACACATGAAAGACTTTCTTTTTCTGTATAGTCTGGTTATAGTA
The DNA here is from genome assembly GCF_042242105.1 of Pempheris klunzingeri. Lineage (NCBI taxonomy): Eukaryota > Metazoa > Chordata > Actinopteri > Acropomatiformes > Pempheridae > Pempheris > Pempheris klunzingeri. The sequence continues at coordinate 11,030,647 of NC_092027.1, forward strand.
TATATATATATGTTTCTCTCCTCCAGCCACTTCTGAAGTATTGTCAGTATTTTAACACTTCAGATTAAAACCCTTAACAACAGAGCAGTGTTTACTTCATCTGCATTTGTGGCTAATGTTAATTTCAGCCATGACTCACTGTAAAACAAAGCATAATGATGAAGTGGGATTGCATCTGTACAGCCAGCCTAACATTCCTCGCTCACAGTGGTATCTAAAGTTTGGTTTTCTTCCAGAAAAATGTATTAACATTTGAAGTGCAGCTCTGTCTAATAAAAAATGCAGTAAAGCCTCAGATCCTAGAACAGTTATTTCCACCCTAAAACATCACATCCAACATACACATTCATCCTGATTTTAGATATTAAAGACATTTTAAATGTGGTATTTTTTTATTTTTTGACAGCTCATAGCTTATTAAAGATTTCAGGTTGTCTTCCCAGAGAGAAATCATGACACATCAGAAACAAAAAGGTCTCACATGTACTCTCATGTCATTCATGCTCTTACATTAATGTTTAAAATGAGTTGGAGAGCCTCAAAGTATCGGCTCTTCATTTTCGTTACAAACGGTGTTGTAAAATCAAAGCCAGCTACCCGAAAAGAATATAATTCCTTAAATCAAATGTGTTTTGGCTTTGGTTTTCTTAGAATTATAATTTTATAGAAAAGGTAAAGAATGGATTCTTCTAATGCTCGAGTTAATAAAGACATATATGATGTTTCAGAAAATCTATTTATAAAATTTCAATGTGGATAACAAATAGGAATTTCAAGTTATTCTGACATCCTCTGAAAATAAACACACCCACTAAGTGCTGTAGATCTCTATATACAGTTTGCGAGCAGAAATTGCAGCCATACACCATCTTGAGGAGACGAAGGCACGGTGATGACTGAGGAGCCCTGACTGAAAGCGGTTATCACAGGGTCTGCATCTTGGCAACGAGGCGATGTCTTTCACACGCAAACGCACGCCTGCACATACTTTCACTCATGCATACAAACAAGGTGAGACACTTCAGACAAATTCATTCATCTGTGCAGTGGCTCATTCTGCACTTCACTCACTGGGAGCTGAAAAGAGACCGAAAGGAAACATGTTAGCGTGGTACAGACACTTATGTGACGTCATGTTGGCATTACAGCGCTCCGATACTCACCTGGTGCCTCCTCTTTTTTGGGTCCTGAATCAGTTGCTGTGGCCTCTGTTTAGAAAGAGAGAAATTTGTACATGTGAACAACAGACGTAATCACGTTTAAAGGCCGGCTCATCTGCGGCACTGTAGGTGTGACGTGAAACACTCTCTTTCCTTAGATAGTGTCCTACTTGCTCTTTATAAGCCACAGAACCCAATCTGAGCAGTTTCAGTGGGAACTATAGTTTGGTTGAAAGTGCTCACAACAAAGTCTGGATTGTCTGACATACAACTATTGAGTTTTTAACATGAGCACCACAAATGCAATTTTATCCACCTCCATTGCATTGGGGTTGAATTTTGGAACTATATCTCAAAACATGGACAAATAAAACTAGAAACTACCTTTACGGAAAGATACAGTTCAAGGTAAGTGAGTACAGGTGGTTATCTGTAATTTGGGTGAAGTGACCCTTTAGGACCAGTGTTGCAGTTTTGGACTGTACTGAGACTCCACAACAACAAAACATTAAATATTTAATAGCCTCTAATCCAAAGGTTTGAAATCACGTCACTGATGAGGAGAAACACACATTTATGTTCAATTGCATTCGTCGTGACTTTTCTAATCAAAGGCTTGATTATTTCCACCAAATCGATCTCAGACCACTGACACATCCAGAAGTGGATGAGCTGCTGTGTCCGCTCAGCTAATGCGACACTCGATCCTCTCTCGTCACTGGCTGTGAAACGGAGGCTCAGCGGGCCTGACATCGTTCGTGGTCAGTGGAAGCCCTATATGTGTTGGCATGCTCTAGTTTCTCTGTGGATTCAGATTGCACCTTAATGACACCACGGTGACAACAAAGTGTTGACAACACACACACAGACTGTGGTCAGGCTTGAACCAAGGGTGAGTCAAGTTGGACACCAGTGGGGGTCGAGATCAAGTGATGACAAAGGTCAACGAGTGTACTGACTATTTTTTGACTAGATTAGGTGAAAAATTGAAAAATCTGTATTTTTAAATCAATTAAGTGAACTTAATCGGTGTGAGGAACAACTGTGAGAAACAGCTTGTTGTGCTATTCCCTCTTTCTATTCAGATTTTGCTGCAGTAGATCTGTTGGATTAAACTTAAAGTAGGGGGCTATTTGCAGTAAATGTTCCTAAAATAAACCTCAGATGACTTTGGACCCTGACAGTATTAACATAGTTTTAGTTCAATGAACTTATGCATTAAAGAAGGAACGGCACCTGCACAGGATGACGGCCTAAATAACATCTTCTCATTAAGTGTGAGAATGAAGTTGAATGATTCAGGCAGGAAAGTGTCACAGCTTCAGCTCTAACGGTATGGGGAGACAATAACAATAGAAAAACAACATGTTTGAAGGCAACATGCAGATTATTAAAAATGTGTTTCTCCTATTGCATACACAGTGTATTGGCTTTGCTGCCTTGTCTGTCTGTCTTTGATGGCCTGTGTTACAGTGTTGGACACTTTGCATTACACAAAGAGGCAAGTGACAAGTTGAACTCTTGAATTTGCATGATGAAGCAATAAGTGATAATGATTGCAATGAATTTAAAGCTGCACTATCATGCAGCTCCCTGTGGAGCACTTCCATGTATAGATGATCATTTAGAGTCAAGAGTGCAGACAGGCTTTGACTTTGCAGACCTGCAGTTGTTCTGAATCGCTCTCGTGGGAATTTAGAGCAGGGATCATTATGCTGCACTCGCTAATTTCTAATTCAGCACATCCCCCTGCTACTAGAGCACTGTCTTAGGTGTGGTAATGTCCTCCAGACTTTTAACCTTACAGGCATCCTGACAATACTGAGTGCTAAGTGTGGGAGGAGATGTTCATGCTGTCTCCTAACAACAGAACTGCCTTGGCTACACAAACATGCAATAACATCCGACCCTGTTTGTGCACTATTATACAAATTCTCAAAATGCTACACGAATCAAGAGCTGATCCTGGGCCGACCAGGTTAAAGACCATGAACGACAGCTGCTATCAATCTATCATTTATTTTGTTACTTCAGCAAAACTGTCACGCCAAGCTAGCTCTATGGTCTATAGCCGTTAACAGCAGTTACAACCTCAACAGACAATAGTTACAGATCAACAGACTGCTCAGGCATGAGTCCATGCTACACATATACACTGCCTAAAAGAGAAACATATTCTAAATGCGTTTTCAAATAAGTTCTTTAAGAGTGCAGCTCAGTGAAAAGATTCCTCTGTGTGTTCAAATATGAATAAAATTAGAGTAATATTAATATAATTCATACAACAATGAAAATAATTCAATAATTCATTGTTACCTGGTTTCGTAAACTCAACCCACTCAACTCACACCCAGTCAAGACAGGTTATTAGACACTAACTAAATAATCAGATGTGTCACTTATAAGCACATTCCTGGGGCCACCCTGGCGTCTTCATTAAAGTCCAAAGTTATTTCTGTGTGTTGTTGGACACCACCTGGTTACCACCATTGCAGTGGGACTGTGGAGGGTCTGGGGAAAAGATGGGCACTGTGGCAGCTGTGCTCACCGGGTCACTGTGCAAGAGGCGGAGCAGTGCTCAGGTTACTGTTGGCCTACGGGAGCAATTGTACATTTTGTCCCCTCCCTCTGTGTCAAACACAGATATTGTGACTATTGTTTTCTGCCAACAGCTTTGAATGAGCCGTTTCACTGGTGTAGTGTTTTCTTATTATAGGAAACTGCAAGTTGATGAGGCACACACACGCATACACACACACACACACACACACACACACACACACACACACACACACACACACACACACACGGACAGATAAATACACACACACAGGTATGGAGCTCAGTCATTATCAGCTTTGTAACTTTGTTTTGTCAGTATGATAGATAATCTCACCAGAGCATCATCGTGTTACTGAGATAGTTCATGGTTTGCATAGAAAATAAAGCTTATGAAAAATAATACACACCTAGAGGCTTGCAAAGACTCAGCTAAAAGCTTTACAGTGGCCATTTTGCAGAAACAAAGTGGGGTTGGTCAGCAAAAAAGGTAGACAGATGTATAAATGACAGATAGACAGGTGGACGGATGTAGAAACGGGCCAAATCTAGTCTGTGAATGAATTTCTATTATCACTCCAGCATACCTTGCTCAGGCGCTGCAGCTGCAGGCTCTGGGGAACTCGCTGCTGTATCTGCTTTGCTGTCTGCTGCTGCCGGAGCTTCGGCAGGTGCTGCTGCTGCTTCTGCCGGTGCTGCGGCCTCCGAAGATGGACTGGCTTCAGCAGGCTTAGGCTCCTCTCCTGCAGGTGAAGCTGCAGATGTTGCGGCTGCAGCAGGTTTATCTGCCGGCTTAGCATCGCCACCTTCAGCGGGTGTCTGGTCTGGAATAGTTTCACTGTCCTCAGCTACTTTGCCATTCTCACTGGCTGCGCCTGTCAGGAACACAAGCATCAGTAAAGTCACAGATCACACAGTGATCCGAACATTCAAAAAGGCAGCTTGAACATAATATAAAAATAATATCTAAAATATAAAACTGATTCTAATTTACTGTTGATCTACTAAGACCACTGTAACATCTACAGAATTCATGAATCACTCAATGTCTTTTTCTTGACAATTTCACTAAATACTTTCAAGTCAAACATGCCTGTTTTAATACATCAGAGTATATCTGAATAAAAGTGCATGAATTGCGTTCCATATTGTTGCAGTTCACAGTATTAAGATCGAAAAGGCAAAATCTTTCAATGTAATAAAGATGAGAAACATTTTCCTGTTTATATAAGACACAAGATAAGTGTGTGGCAAGCTGTGACAATTTATCATGTGAGGCACAGCACCTTTATAACACAGTGTGACAACAGGGATCAAGACAGGATGGTATTTGTTTTCACTGGGGGTACCTATTGTAATTATGTCTGCTTTGGGTTAAAACGTTGGCTTAGACGCCAACCACATTGCTGGTTTGAGTCCAAACTGCTGGTTTACTGTTATCTTTCTACTATGTTTTAGTAAAAATGCCCCACAAAATATTTGAAGAAAAAGTCACTTCACACCTCACATCATTTGCAGAATGTTCAGACAGTACAAGTGGAGCAGACACTGAGGATGTACAGTATCTGTGGCAAAAAGCACAATCATATTTCAATATATATCTGTTTATCTTGTGATTAACACCATCCTGTTTCATACCCTGAGAATTGAGCTAGTGTTAGAATAAGAGTCTTATGCAGGCCTAAAATCCAAGATCAAACACCAGTCTCTGACCCCTGGACCATGCAAAGCTATACCACTTTCACCCAAAAAAGCAAGACCAATGAGAGTGTGTGCACTTCTCTAAAAACAAGCATAGACTGCTGCTATTTGCCACAGATCACTGGGGAGGAAGTAAAAAAAGAGACCTCCATGGGCGCATTATTGGAAGCACAAAGGGTTAATCATTATGTGGATTGTTGTTACCAAACATTAACATCCTCATAGCACACAGTTCTCGGCTGTGTGAACGGGTTACCATGTGTTAAATGATATTGTGTATGACTTCCTTTAGACTTTTTGTTCCTGAAGGATTTGCATTGCAAGGATTTGCATGAGTCAGAGAAGTCTTGACTGATGACCTTCTTTGTTTATATAAGTGAGATGTCTCAACTCCAAATGGGAACATTTTGCATATTTATCACTATAGTTTTCTTTAAAAGTATCATATTCTTTAAGTATTTGTTGTTGCTGTTAAGCCTGCCAACAGTTTCTACAATATTAAATGAAATACTTTCTAATAGTGATGAATTAGTACATCCTGTTTTGTCAGATGAAGGGCGCTGACTTAAGAGTGACACTCCTGCATAGTTTAAGAAATGAATGAACCTCGGGTTAATGAATGTCACCCTTCTTCTTTCTTTGGAGCCACAAGTAGCCTCAGGAGAAAAAAATGAGCCACATGCAAAAGGTGGTCAAAGGACAAATTTCCATCTGACCTCTAAGACGACAGTAACAGGAACACTTTGCTGTTCAGCGTCATTCAGATGATAAACCAAAGTCTGCAGCTCTGCTATCGTCTGCTGACAATAATGACGAGATACTTCATTGGGAAACTCTCTTTTCGCTAGTCCCCTCAACAGGAAGGTCAGAGGTCACGATCAGCTGCATGACATGAGCCTAAACGCACTTAAGTAGATCAGTGGCAGTTTCTCGGCTCACTACATGACTCTACGTCTATTCGTTTCAGCGTATTCACTTAAGTGAGCGTACATTCATGTGTCTTTTATTCTTTCATTGCCCTAACAGGCCTGTAATATCCCTTTAAGCGATGCAAAGAGCAAGAGACGTTTGCTCAGAGGTGGCCCTGCTTAGTGAATCTTTCACCTGTTTGTCACCTACTTGTTCATCGACTTCTGTCAGAACAGCAAAGTGGCATTTAATGTGATCGTACACAACATTTGACAGCCCCTAATGGTTTATCATTTTTTAATTCCTAACGCTGCTAAATGCAAAAGCAGGATCCAGTGTTGGTGTTTTACCTTGAAGCGTGTGCTCGTTTGCACCACAGCCGGGCCATCGCTGACCCACTACAACAAAGGAGTGTCTAAAGAGGCTTCTCCATTTCCTATTGAAACCGTAGACTGTCACCAAATCTGCTGTCATGCCACTGTCTCTCTCAGGGAGGACAGAGCCAGAGACCCCTGTTAAATAACCGCAATAAACTTTCCCATCCTGTCACTGTGGGGCTTCGGCTCGCTAACACCAAAGACATCAGATACGGCACCCACAGAATTACAGTAATAATCATTTCCATGCAGACTGGGTCCTCCTTATCAGAGCAGTGTTCACTCCGGTGTAATTAAATGGACGATGTAAGTCTATTTGGGGATGGCCGTGAACTTCTATGATGACACCATTTCCACCAACATATTAAAAGGCTACTTATAGGTTCTACTGAGATAAAATAACTACTAAAAGCACTTTAATTAATGCATTTTATATCATCAGCAAACATTTATAGACATAATCTCAGTGGTAACATTATGGAAAATTAATATTTACAGATAGGTCACAACCACTAACATCTTTGAAGTGAAGCCATGGTTGGTCAGTGCTTGATGCTGGAAAGTTTAGAGATAATTTCACACTTACTAATATTTTACAGGCAAATTATGACACTACAGTAAGTCAAAATTACTTTTGGATTGGAAATCATTGTCTCCTGTGCACTGTTGGCAACATATTATCTTGACAGTGCTATTTTTAGTTACTAATACATGTAATATTCTGTGGTGGGCCACTGAACATCTGCTTGCACCGAACGTCACCTCGCTGCATTACAACACAGATGTTATTTTTAATTTCTTCATATCTCCTAGACATATTCATCGCATTACACATAAGTATGAAGCTTTGTGCATCACCTGTCGTGCTGGCTCCGTTGCTCTCCTCGGGTTTGGCGCTGGGTCGAGTCGTATCTACCGCTGAAGTTTGGGAACTTGTGGAGCATCCCATCCTGTCCGGTTCACATAGAGGACTGGATTCAGAGTTGAGAGGTGAGGACAGGCTGGTGCTGCACTGATGACGTCGCGCATAGATATCGCCTCTGTAAATGGAGAGGACTCCAAACTATGAACAGCGAATCCCCTGGAGGAGAAACAGAAAGACAGACTGGTCAGATTCCTTCAGTCCCGTGCGTAATTGCGCACCGTGGTTCTTCCTCCAAAGATGCGTCCAGCTCTATGTGTGTGTGCGTATTGTGGCTACAAGTGTCTAAACAGTTGGATACGCAGGTGAAATGTGGGCTTTTGTTGTGAGCTGTAACTTAGGCCGTTTCCAGGAGGCTGGCGCAGTGACAAAAATACATTATTCAGTCCGCGGCCACCTCTCGGGGCGGGGAAAATGAAGCAACAGCATATTCCTCACTAAACTAACATCTAGGCCCACTGCCTGGGTGCCCTTGAGCAAACATCTTAATGCTGCGTTAATCTGCTGGGGCAACGTAATGTCCAGCAGGGAAGTGTGACCGAATGTGGAAAAAGTGATCCACCTGTCTGGTGGCAGAAGATCTTATTGAGATAAAAACAATTTTTTTAGCAATAACACACCATGAAATGATAAATTAAAGTGTGAAAAAGAGAAACAAGTACAAAGTATTACAAACAAAATTCATTTAAAGTACCAGAAGCAAAAGTACCCATCAGACATCTGTTTTTATTTTGATATGCTTGATGTATAAGGAACATTTTAATGTTGTAGCTATGTTTCGGTTGGGCTAGTTTTAATAGGACTGCTTTGTATAGGGCTTCCAATGGGTAGTTTCATCCATAACAATGCATTATATCCTACAAGTGACCACATTGTAAAATGGATGGATGAGGGGGAAAAAACTTTAGATTGCTGTTATTACAGAAGTGAAACAGAAACAGCATAATTAGTGCAATTAATAGCCTATTTATTTATCACTGTATGCATGTGTCTGTGCATGGCTGTGTTTCTAGTTCTGTCTTTGTTTTGTTTCATTACATTAAATTTAATGCGTTTTATTATATTCTTATGTTCTTCTGTGGCTGTAACGGTTGTCTGCATTTTAATATGACTTTACTTGTGACGTGATGTCTTGCAAACATTTAAAAAAAATCTACTTTATACTACTGTTAATTTGTTGTAAATTATATAAATATGCATGTTACTAAAGTAAACCATCAGCAGCGTTTCCTGCGCAGTACGCGTCTGCGCACGCCCACCGACAGATAGCGGCGCGGTGCACCATGGTACTTCCTTTCTCTCCGAGGCCATATTGGAGTTCACTCACAGTAAGACGAGCTCCGAGTTTTCTACTAATAAAACACCCGAAATTGTCCATTTTAACCCGCCAGTCATTACCCAGACCTTACCCACAGCCCTCCTCTCCCCGCAGGTTGGCCTGTCCGGACTAAACCGCGAAAATGGTGGCCGCAAAGAAGACGGTGAGTGCACGCGTCGCCCCGGGTCGGGCTGCTGCTGCTTCACGTGGGGACGTGTTTCTGTCGGGGCCTGCTAGCTCGCGCTGTAGCATCAACTAATAATTGCGTTATTCGCACGCAACACGTCTAATTTAATGTTGAAGTAGTGCCAGTGTGCGTTAACAACATATTTGATATGGTGGCTTCATAGTGTCTTTATTGTTGAAGCGTTTATTTATTATTTCCACTGTTTTTTGGGAGGGGGGCGCTGAACGCAACGGTGGACAACTATTGGTTAGCTTTGTAGCCTGTGTGCTGTCACTAACTTTAGGTATGTGTGTCTCCGTTTGTTCAGAAAAAGTCCATGGAGTCCATCAACTCTCGTCTCCAACTGGTGATGAAGAGTGGAAAATACGTCCTGGGCTACAAACAGTCCCAGAAGATGATCCGTCAGGGAAAAGCCAAGCTGGTTATCCTGGCCAACAACTGCCCTGCCCTCAGGTAACTGATGAAGAGGATGAAGGCACATATACTTATTATAATAATGTGCAGTGAAACAGATGTAGGTGTAGACCGATGAGCCTGTATGGTTGGCTGAGCTGTAAACAGGACGGGGAGATATCCACAGTAACAGATTTTAATGCTCAATGTGATGTCTTTATGAAAAACTATGTTTAAATGTTGATCAATGCAGGCGTTGCTATGTCTGAGATTTTCTTAAAATTGCTTAAAATAATAGGCTTTTAAAATCAGTCCGTCTGGCTGTCTTTTGACTAGGGTTGCAAAGTTGCAGGAATATAAAAGGAATATAAAACTTTTCCATGGGAGTCTTTACCAAATAGAACAAACCTGTTGTTAAATCATAATTGTAAACCGTTCCAATAGAAATTAATTTTTATTTCAAATTGTGCATATTTTCCAAATATCTCAAGCTTACGTTCCATTCCATAGTCCAGCAATGCACCGAACCTTTGCAACCCCATAATTGGAATTTATGTGTTAAATAAAGATTACGCACAATAATCTTTTTGGGCTCATCTTAATTTGGATCGTCTGTCAAATGTGTAACATTTATACTCGTACCGGCTGCTGTGACTCACATTTATCTCTCTCTCCTTTGTCCAGGAAATCTGAGATTGAGTACTATGCCATGCTGGCCAAGACTGGTGTTCACCACTACAGTGGAAACAACATTGAGCTCGGCACAGCTTGTGGCAAATACTACAGGGTGTGCACACTGGCCATCATTGACCCTGGTGAGTACCTGCTGTTGTATTGGACGCTAACTACAGCTTGGTGCACTTGATTCCCAAACTTTTCCTTTACTGCCACGAACACAGAGCTTGTTCAGATTTTATGGAGTGGGCTCGAACTAGAATATTGAATGGACTGCTGGGACATTTCTGACAAAAGCTTGTGCCGGGTGCTGTCTGGTAGCATCATTGATGCATGGATAGTAGCCTCAGGGCAGCGGTCCCAGTGAGCCTGTTTGACCGATGTGAACAGCAGCAAAAAGGCCCCTTTAACAGTGTGCGTTTCAATCTATGAACCATATATTAATAGTGTAGTACCAACACACCTGGATTCATCACGTTAAAGATTAGTGGATACAGAGAGGTCCCATAAGACGATGTGTTGGGAACATAAGACAGACTTTTTTTTTTTTTTTTGCTCTTCAAGCTGCTGGGATGAAACACAACCTGAGATAATGTTCATGCATCATTATTACTACTGGAGAGCAGCTTAACTCTTTGTCCCAACATTAAAAACATTTCTCTCAAACTTGATGTAGTTCAACAAACAAGACTGCAAAAATGCCTCTATTGATTTTAATTGTTACTAAAATATTGGAATAACTGCTTGAATCTGGTAGTAGATCATGATAGTACATGTTTTTTAATCTCCTACTTCTTCGTTACCTCTGAGCACATTTTTATGCCCATTGGTCCTGCTCATCAAATGAGTTCTGTGGATGAGATCCACTCAGAGCTTAATTCAACTGCTGGTGCTTTCTGGCCCGTTTGAGTGCTCCGTCTGTAGAAGATATGAAAAAGTTATGTTTTATGTGGCCATTTTTATTATGATGAACTGACTGTTGTTTTCTTCTTCAGGCGATTCTGACATCATCAGGAGCATGCCAGATCAGCAGCAGCCACCTCAGTAGAGCTGATCCCCCACCCTGTTGTTATAAATAAAGTTGGTGTTAACAGTACCCAGCTGCTGTCATTTCATTTGATCACTATAACTTGCCTGTAGAGACGGTGTGCTAGTCCTGCCACTGTCCACCAGAGAGCACCAGTGTCCTCTTTGGGTGTCTCAGATGAGACTCATTAACATTTTCAGGATCTGTGAGAGGGATTTCCTCGTGTGTGCAGAGCTGTGTACAATATGAGTTTGTCAGCAGAAAACGTCACGGAAATAATTCTGCAAACAGTTGATCTTTCTTCAGAGACTTGTGTAACAAAGCTTGGCAACAGGGATTATCTATGCCAACTGACTACTTACGGCTGACTGATGTTAATATTACGTAACTGCTCATCTCTGAGAATGTGTTTTTTTTTTTTTTTTTCTCACTTACGTAAACCTTGGGGATGACCGTGTGATGTATCCGCTGCAGCCTGTTGACTGTAATCGAGTAAGGGCGCTCTCCTCATGGGCATTAAAGGCTTTGGTGGGTGACGACCACCTCTGTCACACATACCCATGATGTCCTTCAATGTGTGTGTGTGACTATCCTGACCAACACGAGGAAGCCAAGAATGAAGTGGTTTGCTTAATGTTTTCCAGACAGACCAAAGAAAAAGGTTCTATAAAGTTAACGTGTAGTCGCCATAAAACAGACTGATGACTGAAAATGTCTCAAACTATTACTTCTGTCAAACGCTTGTATAGTCACTGCACTGTACAGCTGAGTGTAGTGTAATATCTCCTTGGAGCAGACTCTGTTTTAATTCCCATAGTTGATGTTTTCTAAATTCAGTTTGGTGGATGAAAGTAGCCACAAACTGGACAACTGCCAAAAACAGGTTGTAAACACTTTTTGTTGGAATTATGCTTAAATTAAACAAATCTCCCCGAACCATGGCTGCCAATCAGTTAAAAAAAATCATGCTGGATTAAACTACTTAAAGATCTATCTTTTTGCAGGAATACTGCCCCATCTGAGCTTATTTCTTGTTCTGTGGTAGAACATGAAGTTTAAGTGTTTTGAAGCTAAAATAAGAACTTGAACACACCATCAAGCAGAATTTCTTCACTTGTAATTGGTGAAGTTTTTCCTCCAGATGTCCTGCTTGTGCCTGGAGCCGCATCATTTATCTTAATGTTGACGACCGCAGCAGCTCATCGGTCTATGCTGGGTATTTGTTGGCTGTGAAAGCAGCTGCAGGTTCACACCACATGTGGATTGAGAGGCATGTCAGAGCTCCTGCCAACCTAAATGTTATCATGTGTAAATTTAGAGGAGGATAAATGGAAAGAGCTTGTCCTTTGAGGATGTTTTCATTCAGCTCCACAGAGGTCACACGGTGCAGCCACAGTCCTGCGGCTGGAGGGGGTCGAGAGCCTCGCTGAGGGCCAGTTTGGCAGCACAGGTGGATGAAGTCCATGGAGCCTTTCACCTGTAACTGCTGATGCTGTTATCTAAGCTGTAGCCATCTGTACAGTGATACTGAGGAGAAGCTGTGCTTCATTTCCACAAAATAACTGAACAACAGTTTACAAAACTCTCCACCAAAAGTCCATTTAATCACTTTTCTGGAGCTTTTGACCATATCAATCTGTATTTTTAAGCTAAAATAGCTAAAAAATGTCAAGTTTGAACACAACAACAGAGCAAAAGTCATGTGCTGATCAGGACTGTGTGATTTGGTCAAGAGCTCCCGAACAAGCTCTCAAGGCTCTAGAGACAGTCTTGTCAGCAGCCATTTCTGAGATTAAACTGCCAACAATACCGATCTTTGTTTGTCTAAACAAATAAGATGTGCATGAGTCACATTAAAGGGCCACTCCACCCATTTTACACACCAACATCAGTTCATTTCTACAACTGCCTTGAAACTGGAAGTGTGAAGTTTAGAAGACATGGCTTAAAAATGTAAAATCAAAACTTAAAAAATGCACATTTTAGGATGGATCTAATGAAAAGTGTCAAGATGCATATTGTAGAAATGTAGGAGGATTGGGATATTTTTAGTTTGACCCAGACCGTGGATTAAAAGTCAGGATATCTCAGCCTCTGCTGCTTTAATTTCAAACATCTCTATCTTCAAATTTGTCTCTTCATGGGAGTTCAGTACTAAATCACTCAAGAGCCTCTTAAACATTTTGATAATCAAATGTATGTATTTTCTTCAAAGGCTTTAAATTGACGATACGCCAATATCAAATATAAGGGGCGAAAATAGATGCAATGATTAGCAGGAGCAGCACTGACTGACAACCTGAATACCATCAGCAGGAAGATACCATCTGCACTCACTGAAAGGTAAATCATGAACTGGCAAGAGATGATGTTACACTGTAACTCAATCCGATGCGTGCCAAGATTAGATGTCAGTGTTTCTGGCCCAACTTCGGAGCTCTGGACTTATATCTCTGTCTCTACCCAGAGACAGAGATATAAGCTGTCCATCATCCATCGCGTGGTTTGGCCCAGTTTTTCCACTCACTGCTTCCCTAAGCCGTTTTCTTGATTCCCAATTAAATCAAATGAAATCATCCCAGATGATCTGTTTCACGTGCAGCAGATGACCTGCAACAAACGAGGACAGTAACTAAACAGTTTGCACAATAAGATTTGAATTAAGGAGAATTTAATAAAACTTCGAGCCTGTTAGGAGCCATAGCACTCTTCAAAATGTTTGTGCTACTGCTAAGAGTTTTTGTTTTTTACAGTTTTTGTGACATTTTAGTTGATTTCTAATTAAAGTCTTTGCTTAGGAGCACATTTAGTGGGTGTGTTACTGGGTAATATGACTGTAGGTGCATAAAAAGTATCTCTGAAGTATCTCTAGTGTACTCTTATTCTAGAAGCCATTGTATGCAGTTATTTTAGAGGATAATATGAGAGCTATCCAGGTCACACAACGTCTGCTGGCAGATTTTACAAAACCACCCGTTCGCTCTTGCGTGCTCTTTCACAAATGTCTCCCCCTCTTTGAGGCTGATGTCATTGTACAACCCTCTATCTGCATCCAACAAGCATTTCAGCAAGAAAAGAGACAGAATGTGACCCACTTGTTTGTTCCCCGCCCCGTCCCACTGGCAGAAAGTAGGTGAGCGTGTCTGTCTGGTAACCTACTGTCAGACCCAAGGTAATGCCAGGCTCCATTTTGAGGCAGGCGGGTAAATCCTTGCTGATCTGCTGGCTTGTTCGCTCCCACTGAGAGACAGTGGATTGCTGAGGGCAGCTGGACGTACGCACATCAGCACGACGTCAGCTTTTTGAATGGCCACATTCTCAAAGTACAATTTTGAGGTACTTGTACTTTACTTTGTACTCCCTACTTGTACTCCACTGCATCTCAGAGGAAAAATATTGCACTTTTTACTTTACATTTATTTGATAACTTCAGTTGCTGGTTACACTGCAGATTCAGCTTAATAACACAAAAGATAGTCTGATGTACGTTCTGATGTAAAATGATACATTAAGATAAAACTTTGGGGACACTGGCAATGACAACTCAGCAGATAGTGTATTTACTGTATTTAAAAGGAGCTCCATCTTTATCTGAGCTTAAAGTCATGAACACATCAATGCCTTCACAGTTATAATCCAATAGTAAAATACACATTGTTCTGAAATAAGCCATTCTGCATGATGAGCACCACATTTTAATGTGTGATTTTACTCAAGTAAGAATGTGAATGCGGGGCTTTGAGTATTTCTACACTGTGATGCTACTACTTAAACTTCTCTGAGAGATCTGAGTGCTTCTTCCATAATAGATGCATAAAAGAAACTCCAGCGTTAGTTTCCTTCCACAAGGTGCTGATTTAGGGTGAATTTCTTGGCACTGAATCTCTGCAGTCAGCCCTCAGCGCTCCATTTCAGCCTCTGGTGCATTACATTTTTGTCGAGTGGTGTTTCCCAAGATGCCAACCCCCACGTCACAAGATACAGACACCCTGTAATTTGAATAGGACGAGCATGATGCCCAGTCAGCTCTAATAATCACGTCACTGCATAAAGGACAATTCGAAATCCTAGTTTAGATGGCACACATTGACAGCAAACATGTCATTTTTTTTTTTTTTCAGATCCACGCCTCCAAATAGGTGCTTTTCACAGAAGACATTTTTATCTTGTCACAGTTGGAGAAGCAGAGGTGTTAATAACAAAATAAGCGATGGTTGAAATTCCATTTTGCTGCATTCGGTTTGCTGTGTGCCAGTGTTGTGCATGTTGATGTTATTAGTAGCATCTGTCTCAAAATGACTGTGGGGGGAGAAAAGGTCCACGTTGGAGAAGATTATGTCGTTATTTAGATGTAGGATTTGTATTACTGGACATAAATAAGAAGATTCATTATAAAAACAAACATGTGCCTGAAATGACTTAATCCTGTTTCAGGGTGTGGATCTTAATATTGCTGCTCTTTTTAATGTATTTTTAAATTGTAAGATTTATGTTTTTAAAAAAAGTTGCCTTGTCTTTTAGCATTTAAGGGCTGTCATGGTAAACATTTGGACCATCCCGTGTGGGTATAAGACACCACTATCATCAAAAATTCCAGTTACACATACACAAATAGAATTTGTCTGTATACATTTGAACATGTTTGTGATAAATCTCAAATAAATTGTACACTGCAAAGAACTGCTGAGTTCCTTAAGATTACCCTGATAAACATAATTTTTTCTCATCGTGGTTTTCAAGATGATGACAAAAAGACACCCAAAACAAACCATTGACTCAAGAAAAAGCTCCAGCAGCAGACACTGAATGATTTAGCTTTTTATTATTCGGAATTGAAGACATGAGCTCATGCAGATCCAACAAGAGGATGTGTGTGAAAGCGTCTCAAAGTGATTTTAATAGAATGAGGCATCAGCCTCCCGCTGGTCCAGATACTGTACGAGCCTTTTCTCTAAACCCTGCGACTCAAACTCTCCTTCGCTCACATTCAAGCCTGTCAGCTTCTCGGTCACAAACACTGACTTGTGTCAAGAGCTTGTGTCGTCCCCGAAGACGGTGGCTGCTCATAATCGACCCACTCGGCTACAGAGTATCGTAAAGATGAACAAAACACAAACATCAGTTCTCATTGAGCTCACGCCGACTTTAAAGTGCAAATTACATTTTCAGCTTTGTTGGATTTGCAAAAGCAGCGGTCACAATTCACACGGGGACAAAGATGAAGGGGCCAAGAAATGGCTACATTATCAACTACAGTGTTAGTATCAAATGGAACACTACTTCATGGTACTTGTATTTCCAGGTCTAACAAGTTCTTGAATGCACTGTTGCATAGTCTGTATGATAAAATGTATCTTTGATTTAAGGTTTTTCTGCTGATAGCAAATACTACTAAGGAATTATTGGAGAAAATGGGATTAGGTATATCTAACATTGTTTGTTCCATTATTATGTCTCAACTTGTTGCCTCAGCTTATTTAGGCAAAAGACGAGCATCTAGCTGCTCTAGCTTCCTTTACTGTATATTGATTTTGTGCTACTATGCTAAGCTAACTTAATGCTTTAGTTTCCCCATCCATCGTTAACTTCAAAAAGGTCACCAGCACAGGAAATATACACTGCATGTGCAAAAAAAAAAAGAAAAAAAAGAGGGTTACTACATATGAAGGACCTTGGAGTTACGTCATAACGCTCAGGCAAACACACGCTTGCACACACACACACACACACACACACACACACAGCAGCATGTCACGCAGTCTTTATAGGAAAATGCCCTCAGTCCAGCTAAGTTAGCTCAACTAAAAAGATCAGATTATACAACATGATCCGTGTAATAAAAAAAAGAAAAAACAATAAAGACACAGACGATGCTGTTGCAGCTGCAACTTGACGGGAAAACAAGAAAGACGTCTTAACTGAAACATTTTCACACACTGATTTCACACACGTTTTAGATTTTACAGTATGTGTATTGCCTTTTTTTATGTTTATGGTAAGTGCTTCACGGGATCATTACATTATCGCCAGTCTCTCTTAACTTTTGAGATCTCGGAAAAAGACTGGAAACGGACAGGAAGGCAAACCGGAATATTGTAATAGAAATCAATGGGTGAAGGAGGTTTTCACTGGCAGTCAGTGGATCACAGGTTTACAGACAGTTTGTTACGTGGATACAAAAGGAAGACGTAGTTGTTGTTGGTCAAGGAACCTTATTCAATACGATTTTCCGCCGGACAAACTACATCAGTACACAGGTGATATTTTATCACAACAGGACAGCCTTTCACTATTCACCTCTTTTTCTCTCAGTTTTCACTGTTATACAAAAAAAGGTCATACAAAAATACCTCGACATTACATTCAATGAAGGAATTTGTCAATTTCTGAAAAAAAGTGCTCTTGCATAACTGATCATGTATGTCGCTTTCCTTCTCACTCTCTCTGTCGCTATCTCTCGTCAGGTAGTTTGTTTCTAGACAAAGACCACGAGGGAGATTCACAGTATTGGGGGTTAACAGTTGGTGGCCAGACCGTTGCACGTTTCACCCAAAGAAAAGTGCAAATTAAGTTGGGACAGAGTGTTCAGGGCGTGCAAGAGTTTGGATGCTGCCAGGGGACAGCAGCTGCCAAGAGTGAGGGTCGAGGTGGTGGTGGTGGTGGTGGTGGTGGGGGTGGTAGGAGCGGCTGAAGTTGCTGCGATACTGTCCTTTGGAGGAGGACAGAGGAGACGAGAGGGAAGGAAAATACGTCACAACAACCAGGGGGGTGTTTGGGGGGGGCAGCTGATGGCAATACTGGCTCGGGGTCGGCCTAATCTAATGTAAGGCTGGCAGGAGTCCAAGCTGAAACCAGCCTCTAAGACTTTGTTTTGTCTTGCTTTTCAACACGTTCCAGCCAGCGTTGGGGTCCTACGGTTGGAGGGAGATGTGGGGGCTGTTCGGGGTGCAGGGTCCAGCGGGGAGGACTCGCTCTCATGCCTCCATGTACTGGGGAGGGGGCTCCTTCGGCGGGATGGCGATGGCCTCCTCGTACGGCGGCAGCAGAACCTGAAATGTAACGGAAACCCAAAGGATGGCTCAGTCCCAAAATCGTACCTCAGACTGTGACTTTATCCATTCTGATGAAGAGCCTCATCGCTGTAAATGTGGTTCAGTGGTCGCATTTTAACCTGCATTTAACCTTTCTGGAGCTTTCAGCTGCATCTCACAGTCTTCTTCGAGGCACAGAGCCGTGGTGGTTGTTGCGTGAGTCACGTGATGACCCATGAGCTCGCTCTATCTGCTGAAGAGGCCTGTGAGATATTGTTGAAAGCTCCCAATAGCTGGCAAGTATTACTTTACAACACTTTGCAGTAGAGCTACAGTCAACCAAAGATGATCTTCATCGCTGAAATTCTACAGACTCTTCAAAAAATCGATTATTTAAAAAAAAAAAAAAAAAAGCTATGACTATTCTACGTTACGCTAATTAATTCACTGCAATGTCGACAAACACACAATTTCTCCTTCTGCTCTGTGTTCTGTGCTCTCTCATATCAGTCACTCCCTTATATCAGTGCCAGTTTATTAAATGCACAAAAATAAGAAATTCAGAAGGCGTTTCGCCTCATGGCAGTAACACCAGTGATTCAGTCTGACCAATGAGAATTTGCCGTTTCTGTCGCCGATTATTCCCATTATAATAAACACAGCAGCAGTATTTTATGAGCACTATTAGTGGAGTAACTCTCACGCCATTTCCCATGTATAAAATGTGGAATAGTTATCAGAAAGTAGTGAATGTGTCATGATCACTGCTGCTTTCATTCAGTCAGGCATTTTTTGAATAAACTCTATGGTGCAGATATGTACAGACTCACAACTAAGACACTCGAATAAAATGGCGGACTGTTTATACGAATTAAAGGAAGAGATTTCAGATCCAGCCATGAGTGCCTATAGGAGGCATTACTGGCTGCAAGGAGAACATCCCTGTTCTTTAGATGCCAGATTGCCTTCTCTCTATCGGAAGCTTCTCTCTGTAAATGGTGTTATAAAACCAGCGCTGCTGCTAATTCAGTGAGAGAGAGTGAGAGAGAATAGAGAGAATATGCTCCGAGGGGATTGAATTGTGAAACAGCCAGGGAGGCCCTGCAAACACATCACAGAGAGGATTTGAAATGAAGCGGACAAGCAGACAATTATGTAACATGTCCAGAAGAAGAGAGGAGGACGGACAGATATATAAAGGGAGGAGGAGAAGTGAGAGTCGACCCTTGTGCATTTTAATGGCATCTATATAAAAGCACGGCAAATAAGCAGCTGGGTACTTGATGTTCGAGGCAATAAAAAGCCATTTAGACACACTGCTGGCTTTCTAACAGTAAAAATAGACGGCGCGCTCTGTGCATTCATGTGATAAAAGCATGTCGTCATTATCAAAGTTAATATGTGAGCTGATTAACCTGTGGAAATAATAATAACAACAATTTTACTTAAAGGTGCCTTTCAAAACACTCAAGGACACCTGAGAGGACAAACAGCAATATACAATAGTAAGTTAATACAATTAGTTTGTTGTCAGTGTAAAGACAAAAAAAAAAAGATTTCTGTGTATAGTCATTGCAGGCAGGCTCATGTGCCGCAGACATTTGTTGCATTTAAATAGCATTTGTTCCCTGATTTTTCTCTAATTAAAATTCACACAGCCTGTGCTGTGGCCTTCACTTTGACCTAGTTGCCGCAGTTGTTTACTTCATTTGTTTTGTGTATTCTTGGTTTCCTAATTAATACAATAAAAAATAATTTTATAGTATACATTTGTATGTATGCATACTAATTTTCTGTTTTTCTATTTGCATTAATAATGTACTGTTTATAGTCAGTATTTCATCAATTTGAACAATTTGTTCACTGAAGGCTTTTACACACATTTATAAAATAAAATTAAAGACTTTAAGCTTTACTAAGAGTAAAAAAAAAAATCAATCATTCACAACCTGTGTGGAAGTGATTCAGCCCAAATCACATGCTACAATCACAAGCCTCCTGTACTTCACTGTGCTGTGTAATTTCTAATGTGGGTATTTACCAAGTTGAAACTAAATCTCATCATTTTTATGACATTTTTCTATTTCTACAGAGAGGTGTGTTTAAAAGATAAAGCTGTCAATATTCTGTATTTGTTTATAATTAACAACTTTCATGAGAAGAACAAAAAAGTAGAGCACCAAATGTGTATTAATCCACAGCTGGAAATTGTCCAGGACTAATGCATGATTTACTCCTAACTAACATTAAAAAAAACAAAAAGGAAAAAAACTACAGCACCCAGTGGGTTAAGAGCATGATTTAGCCCCTCATAAAAAAAAAAAAAATACACCAGACAAATTCAACCTCATTACCAGCTAACCCAAACACGCTTGCATAAGTTATTTTTCTCTTTCTGCTTGCAAATTAATTTGTCTGTCTAAACAAAGTATTTGCTAAATTGTTTTCATGCCACACGTTTTTCAGTGTTTTCTCTAAATTTTTCTCTCAGTTGACCTCCACTCCATCATATCTGCAGTGGACAAAAGTGAGTGGCACTTATCCAATACTTCCTGAAGGGCCATCTGATACACAATATGATATCAGTACCATACTGGATTAGCTCCTGCAGTACAGTCTGCTTCATAGGGTGGAAAACGTCAGCGGTGTGAACGAGGGCCACGACAACAACAAGGACAAAGTGACACACAGATGAAGTGCTACATATTGAGACGACAGCGGGCGTGAGACAGATTAATGTCTTATGTATCAGTGTGGGGGATTACAGATGGACAAATGGAAACCGTGACTGTGCTAAAGCCTCTCAGAAACCTCCTAAGTCAACGCTGACGAGGACAAGAGGGATAGACGACACCCGGCGCTGCGCAGCCAGCCAATCACACCTCAGGATGACCTGCAGCACCTGCTGTACCGCTACAGCGCTGTACAGTCACTCCGCTGACTGACAGACAGACAGACAGACAGCCGGGATGAACAGTGGCAACGCTGAGACGCTTTCACCGTACTGTCTACAACACACTGTGAGCTAGGAAGAAGAAAAATGTCGGGTTTCTATGAATTACTATTATTTACTTCTGTTCTACTCATAATTTTCAATACAAATCCTAAAGTGATATGTGTAGGATTTTAAAATGAGTCAAAAATCAACACATCTTCATGCATTTAATCACCTTTAGTAAAGGCTTAATTTCTCTCTCTTATCTCAATATTAACCAAATCCTGAACGTTACTCTTTTCTTTTATTCTCGGTGTAATTTCGAATTTGGCAATAAGGTTGGTTTAGGGTTAAAATACTACACATAACATGGTCACCTGTACATGTATGTAGAGACTGTGACATGACAGGATTTTAATATTTCTTATGTTCTGGTGGTTTTTGTAGCAGGACCTCACTAACCTGAACCTCTTGGAGAGTTATTTGACGTGAAATTACTTTATCGCCACAATATACAGGGGCACAGGATAAAGCAGTTTCCGAAAATACTTTTTCCCCCCATTTCATTTTGAATTTTGAATTGCTTTCATGTACACTATTTGGGGTGGACGATTTGGCAAAAATATATCAGGTTTTTTTCCCCAGGCAGGATCCCAATCCACTATATTGTCACAATTCTTTTTCATGCAGGTTTTTTAGACTATTCTAGAAGTTACTGAACAGTACAACCAAACTAATTTCCCTGTTAAAAAAAAAAAACCTAAACTGCCACATGGTTACATTTGCACTGAGAAAGTTTGTTTTTCTATTACTCCCTAAAAACGGACTTGAAATCTGAATGCAAATGAGGATTGTGTACATGTATGTATGTGAAGACACGTGTTAACACCAGGCGGAAAACTTAAGCAGTAAACATACGGATTTGTTAAGAATGAAAGCAGCAGTTTCCCCAAGAACAACGTAAAGGTCCCTTGTGTTACTTTGCTGGCAACTGCTGGAGAAGTGAAGGGGGTTGTTCCTGACGTAGGAATCGACTTCAGTCCTGCAGGAAAACATCTCCCCTGTGGTTACTGAGCAGGAAAGGCTAAGATTGGCTGCAACTGATAGAACGGGCAGTGTAGTACGATACTAATGATCTCTCTGTAAAGGCTCTGATTTACATTTTTCATGATCTAAGATAGTCACATTGCACACTCATATTCAGTATGTAAATAAGGATACGTTAGACATTACGTTATATTTAAACGGTGCCTTTTCCTCCTCAGTAATGTGGCTGCAGAAATCCGTCCAGTTTATGTCTTACTGGACAAATGATTTCCGACACTGAACACAAACCATTCCCATCTTTACTGCGTTACATGGATTCATTTAACTTCTCAAGCCTGAGGTTGAGGTTAATGAGGGTTTTTTTTTTGAGAATTTCGCATTTACTAGTTTTAATAATAAAATCTATCTATAATCTATTTATCTTTCAGTAACTGCTGCTCTAAGCACAAGCTACACAGTCACTATATTTCACAATACAAGTAATGCCTATAGATATTCCTTACCTTGTACATTTAGAGGTATCAACTCACTGAACTGCAATAACATAAAAAAGTCAATATAGTCTATATTTTAGCATAGATCAATAAATCCTTACAGATGTTGAGCCTAGCATTTGATGCACTGTTTTCATGCTAATGAACTAAGCACAGCGAAGACATCAACTTTTCAAATATTCTTTTATCTGAATCACCTTCACCTCACATAATGAACTGAAAGCTTGTCAGCTAAAATCTTAAAAGAATAAAAAAAAATAAAAAAATCAATGCTCTGCAAATGCAATCATATTATGATCTGAGTGAGGGGGATATTCGGTATGTCCTTGTGGAGCACGAGGGGGGGATGTGAGGACTTACCGTGGTGTCATTGGTGGTGACATAAACCAGGACCTCTGTGGTTCCCCGGCCGCTCACGTATCTGTAGCAGTTCCACACACAGCCAATCAGGTAGGCCTGGAGGGGGGGGGGGGGGGGGGGGGGGGGGGTGAAAACAAAAGAACACACAATGACCTTTAGCAGCATTGTCTCCACTTTTCATTAACAACAGGCTGCTTTCTGTGACCTCATCTATTCATCAAGGTGAGGGAGGATGACAGCCGGGATCCATCATATCACTAGTTGATACAGAAAGTCATACATCAGCTACCTTTGCACACGATACACAGCTAATCAGTTTAGTTGTACAAATATAAGATACTTTTACGTGTGCACTGTTTCCTTGTTGGTCCACCACCGACATTTTAGCCAAGGCAACTCATCCGGCATCTCCGGGCCGCTGTAAGGCTATGGCAGCATTCGAGTTTAGGTTTGTCTGACTTGGCAGAAGAACAGGAGGTTCATTGTGTATATGTGTGAGTAGCCTGCTGAGTCGATACCTCTGCCAGCAGTAAGTGCAACCAACCAACTAGGAAACCAGGCTGCCTGCTAGCCAATCACTTTACCATCTGCTGAGTTGACCTCCACACTCGGTGACACCGACTCTAAACTGCATGCACCGCAGTTTTGTATGAACAATTGTACCGTTAAAACAACAATGGTGATAATGCAGCTACAGATGGTACTACAGAACCATTTCAACTCATGATTTTGATTATAGTAAATGGTGCATTTTGGTTTTGTCTTTTAAAAAAAGGTAACACCTACATTTATTGCCCTTTTAATCCCCCAGTGCGTTTGTAGGAATGTGCACTGCGAGTCTAGCACATTGTGATTCAAAATGTCATTTATCCCCTCAAAGTCTGAGTGTCATATACTTTCTACGGCATGCTGTCTGTCTTCAACTCATTCGACCATCTATCCGTCCACACCTCCCTATCTGCTGCACCCTGCTCCTTCTTCCTGCCTCTTTGTATCTGTCATTTATGCCAAGTGCAGTCAAGTGGAGGATGTTGGCTTCAGCAGGAACGTTGGCAGGCGCGGCCTCTGATCTGAGAGCTGAACGCGTCCTCCAGGTTTCAGATTTGGCCCTTTTCCAGGGGACTGACTCAACTATCGTCACTACGGTAGCCAATATATATGATAGGTGAAGCCCATTAATAAATTGAGGTCCTAATAATTTTGCTCTAAAAATGTCAAGACTATATTATGTTTTGAGCGAGCGCACACCTAAATTTGATCTTAAAGGCTGAAATTTCTGGCAATAAATAGTTCAACAATCAGATATACTCTCTCTGCCTGAGCCATGACATTTATAACTCTTTTCTCTGTAAGTGCAGCAGTGTATCATCCAGTGGCTGCTTCCTGTCATAAAACCCCGGCTCTGGCTTTGGATATCTGCCGAGAACATTTCCAATCTGAGCTTGGAGGAGAAACAACTTGATTTGATTGTACAGATGACTGCAACTTCATGTCCCATCTCGTCCCAGAGCCCCAGAGCGTAGCTACGCCTGGAGAATCATCCATGCATTAAGGGGGAATTAGCTTGACAGGAGTTGGTTTCCTGTTGTCCCTGACCCGCTGCTCTCTGACTGTGTGATAATCCCGTGAAGAACATTGATAATGGGAATGTTCACACTGGCAGATTCATTATGCATGCCATATGGTTCATACTGCATGAGATGTGCGCAGTGTGACACTTAATAGCCTTAATCACGTTGCAATATCTATAAAAAGGCATCTACAAGGCCCAAATGTTCACTGAGATTGCATAACATGTAGCAGCATGTTGAATATACCTACATTTTTCTTCGCATCTGTGCAGTTTTAGACATAATTCAGATGTGTGTTGCAGACTCGAGGCTAAAGCCAGTCCGACTGGGAGAACCTACAGTTAAGGAGCGACTCTGTGGGCTTACCTTGAAGGAGAGGATGCAGCCAATGAAGAGGAGGACTGCAAAAACTAGGCACATGTTGTTGGTGGACATGATGTCCTCTTTGTAAGGGAATGTCCCCGGCTGGAAAGGAGGGAGAGAGGCAGAGTTAGTGAAACAAAAATCAGTGGCGTAAAACAGAAACAGAAAGCACTACAGTGTCCTTTTACAAATATAAGCCTCTGACTAAACCTGACTCTTTTAGTCCTAAGCAACCAGGGAGTTTCAAATGGACACCTAATCTACATAACTAGGACCTGTGATTGTGACTGGGCTGCTTTCACTTTTCCTTTCCTTAAAAATAACAAATGTTTCAAGAACAGAAAGAAGGCTGCAGTTAAGAAGTCATTATGTAGGTGTTTGGGTTGGAGGGAAATGGTTCTTACCAGCTGCTGGAGGTAGTCCTGCACCGTGTTCGGATAAACCACCACACTAATGGCTACCAGAGTGTTAAGGGCAAAGTCGAAGATTTGGTAGCAGAAGAATGGAATGATCCAAGCTGCATGTTGCTATGCGGGCGACATTGAAAACAGATGAAGACACTCATAGAGCAACAATTTTTTGTCAACTTCAAATGTCTGTTTGAATCACGTTTGTTTTGATTGTTTATTCACCTTGTAAGCACCATATGTTGCCATGCCACATATGAGTATCATGAGTAGGGAGATTGCAGTGGCAATGCAGATATCTGCAGAAAGAAAACAGAAATAATCAGAACAGATGACGTAGATCACCAGCGGCAAACACGTAACTTCACTGGAACCCGCTGACGTAATCCAAAAGTGTTTTTGGGGACATGGATTGTGTAAAACAAAGCACCTTAAGTAACCTCACTATTTTTAGCACCCAATCTGCCTTGGACAAAACACGATCAGCA
The DNA here is from genome assembly GCF_042242105.1 of Pempheris klunzingeri. Taxonomy (NCBI): domain Eukaryota; kingdom Metazoa; phylum Chordata; class Actinopteri; order Acropomatiformes; family Pempheridae; genus Pempheris; species Pempheris klunzingeri. The sequence goes on from NC_092027.1 coordinate 11,056,571, forward strand.
CATCGGTAATTGTTACGCAAGGGTGGCTAAATTTGACAAAACGCAACACCCATCTGACATTCACATTACAGCTGTGAAATCTGACTAATCAGACACCCGTCAGCGTCACTGTGGCGCAGTAGCCGACAGCGATTTACTGACATCAGGTTAACACAGGATATCTGCCCATGTGCTGTTTGGTAAACGGGTTCCCAGACCACTATGCAGCGGTAGCAACAGCACTGGCTGTGAAACAGTGGAAATCAATGCATGCCTGGTAGTCAGAATTGCATGAGAATAATTTCCAAGACAAAAAACAAACTTGCAAAAAAAAGCAAATCTGCATTTCATCATGACTTTTCTTTGGCACCGCAACCAAAGATGATTTTTATTGTCCATTAATCTGTCGATCATTTTCTTTCATTTCATTAACTGATTAGTTGTTTACGTCAAAAACGTCAAGACAGTGATGAAAAAGGTTGATCATCAAAAACCAAGGTGATGTCTTCAGACGTCTCGTTTTGTCCACAACACAACGATATTCAGTTTACTGTCATAGCAAAACCAAAAAAAATATTCACATTTGAGAGGCTGAATTCAGAAACTTTGGACATATTTTTCTACGAAAAAAAAAAAAAAAAGACTCAGAGTGATAGATCCATTATCAAAATGGTTGGCAATTTAATTAATGGACTGACAATTAAATGGACTGATCATTGCAGCTCTACTGTTCTTGTGCCCCTTAGCAACAGTGATTATTACAGCACTGATACTGTGTTAAGACCCAGGAAATGATGATACCCTTCCATCTTAATCCCTTGACACACACACACACACACACACACACACACGTTCACATCTACTATATATAAACGATACATGCATACATGAAAGCGCTGCCACCCCACACAAAACATCATCCACACATTTCAGTTTTCATTTCATGATTTCTCTGCACGTAATCACGGTGACGCTGGTATTGTTGACACCTGCCTATTACACAACCACGACACCAGCTTGCCTCCATCCTTCCCCACTCTTTCAAAATCTCTGACTGATGCTGCACCAGCAACAACACTATCCGAGGGGGAGTCAGTCAAGATGGCCGTTCTAATCCGATGGAGAATTAGAGCAGTCGTTTTTAATCAGAGTAGCCAGTGACAGCGTCTGTGGCGTTCCAGAGGCGACTGTGATGATGATAGCTGCTGGAGGGGAAGCACTGAAAATACACATGCACTCTGATTTGTTCACTATGGAGCCGAGCCTACTCAGCTATGTCTGTGCTGAGAGCAGCATTCTGGGAAAAAAAAAAAGCAGTGGGCAGAAAGGAGAGGCGATTTTAGAACTGCAGAAACACATGGGGCTATGTGGACATGTTGTTGTTTTTAATGGGCACTCAGAGCTGGGGGGTTTCATCCAAATAATATGTTACTGAGCCATGAAACCGATGATGTATCTGAGTATTTCGTTACTGTAAAAATCTGATGTAGCTTCAGTGCTTAGAATAAAAAAATGCTTTGTGTATCCTCCTTCTAAACTCAAATCATATTGACACATCTTGAAACGGCACTGCACTTTTTATGTAGAATACCAAACGTGCCTCGCTGAGCACATGTAATCCAGTGTATACAAAGTCAGATTAGCTATGCATCAATGACGGGACAGGTTGCACTCACTTGCATCGTCCATGACATCGATGTCGGTTCCCAGCTCAGAGCTGGTAAGGTGGTAGCGGTATTGAATTGGGTCATTGAGAGCTGACAACAAGATGAGTAGGACCACCGCATTGATGAGCTGTGGGGAAATAAAGATTAATATTAATATTGTATTCCACAATGGAGTTCTTGGGTTAACCCTCAGATTGGATCAGGGCTTTTTCTGGGTGTCGGATTAAAGTGATTCAAATGGAAAAAACAGCTGCAGGTGAAGTAAAGGATTAGATAACTTATTTGATAAGATTTATTTTTACGTTAGTTAGATAAGATACAGCTGAGCGTAGATAAATCTACTGGGGAAAAAAAGCCCAGTGTGGCTTTATGTAATGTCGATTATTGTTGAAAATAATCATCTCTAAAAACGCCAGAAAAGTCAAAAACACACATGAAGCTCACACAGCCCGAGGTGACATCTAAAATGTGTTTCATTTTTCCAAACAAGACTTCAAAACCATCACGTCATGCACGATAAAAACACCAAATGGAGAAAAGCGTCACGTAAGAGATGCTGTGAAAGAACTGAATTGATTACTTGATGATCAAAACCTGTCAAACCAGCATGATTAAAAAACTAAATGACCACGTATGTGTGTGTCCTGAGTGTTTTCTCCTCATGTAGGTACCATCACTGGCCTGGTGGGGTCAAACAGAGAGGGGGACTCTGTAAAGGTCAGGGATTAAGGAGGTTTACTGAACTATGTTTAAAACTTTAGGTTATCCCCTGGGTTAAAACAGAAGCAATCTCTATATTTAACCGGTACAAACGTGGAACAAAACAAATGTGATGTGTGTTTTCAGCATGATAACAAGTGTGTGGATATCTCATCAGGATCAGATCCACACAGGGCTGCGAGGATGTGCCAGCATTTTCTTATCATGTGCTTATAAATGATTAAAACACATACATATATATATAAATAAATATAAATAGCAAGGAGAGACGCCTGGAATGGAAATGGTGGTGATTAATTAGCCAGCACTGGAGTTTAAATGTCTTTAAAACAGAGAACATCCTCAAAATGGCAAATCAGCCCAGAACAACAGAAGAGAAGCAGCAGCAGCTCGCTGACTTGGCTGCAGCTGTGACAAAAAGCTCGATGGCATTTTCGCATTTACCACCTCGTATTTCGCACATTCAGCCATATCTGAGGACGTCTGGGGCTGACAACGAGTGGAAAAATGTGCCTTACCATGTACCATATTCCCAAGATAATGGTGCCCGTCCGTACATGGCAGCAGAGGCAGCAGCTCGTCGAGTACCACCGGTCCCATGGCGAAATCATGGTTTATCCTGCCGTGAGAGCCGCGCTATTTCATGAAGGCTGCCGACAATGAAGTAGTGAAGAGCTACAATTTCCTACACAAGAAGAAAGAGCAGAGAAGCTGAGAAGAGTCGGTGTCCTCGGTGCTAGGACCGCCACATCCAGAGTGAGTGTGGAGATGTTTCCGCCTCTGAGGGAGGGAGGAGGGAGGGAGGAGGGGGGTAATCTGGCTCATCCCGGAGTCATGTGACCAGAGCAGGATTTGACCAAGATCAGAGGGATCTGGATGGATGGATGGATGGATGGTTGGATGGATGGATGGATGGATGGATGGATGGATGCAAGCAAAAAAAGCTTCAAAATATTTCAGTCCAAGCCTTTCATGCTGCTTTGTCCCACTGGCTGCACTAAACTCCTGTATGTGTTTTAACCTGTACACATTACAAACTGTGCAGTATCTTATTTATGATCATTTCTATACATAAAATCAGATCAGATGGACTTTATTGATCCCCCCCATCGGGCGAAATTTACATGTCACAGCAGCAACAAGGGCAGGGGGCAAGATAAGCAATAATAGAAAAGTTATGCAGGACACAAAGACTGATGAAATACAATAACAATATTAATAACAATTATTATTATTTACACTATGTAGCCCTTTAAAACAAGAGGACATTACCACAAAAAGACAGAATAAGAAAAATACAGTAGTAATTACATTACAAATTACATATTTTATGACATATTCTATTTCTATATGCATTTGATGGCAAGTATTTTTAAAGTATCGCTTCTGGCAGTGCTACTGAATACATATAAATATACACATGTACACATAAATACATATATATTTGTAAAGTCTATGATAATAAAAGGAATCTTGAATCTTGAAGCTATAGTCTGAATATAGGGGCACTGAATGTTTAAGCTTGCTGCACTGGTTTGCTGACCCCAGACTGCTTATATGGCTCTTAATGTGTGTTAAGACACATTTTCTAATTGTTGGGTGAGGCACGGGGCAACCTGAGGTAAAACTAAAGGGTCACCATGTATTGGCATGGATAAAAAGATTGATAATAAGAAAAATTTGTATTAAAAAAATGAAGCATAGGGGAGTTTTATTTGCTTTTGGTATATTCTGTTAAAAGAATGGTGTGCTGTGATTGGTGTCTAGTTTTGATGTGAGTTAATTCATATGTAGGAAATGTTGAAAACAAAGGTTAAAAAACAAAAACGTAGAATTAAGTAGAGAAAATAATCCTGAAATATACTTTCACCTCTCAGAGTCTCCTTGATAAAATCCTTTATCAAATCAAACAGCCTCAGAAGGTAAAATCATATTTTGGGTTCAAGTGCTCATGATATATATTTTAAGTCAAAAGCAGAACTGAGTCTCTCTTTCTGTTGCTGACTCGCCACAAAAAGAACAAGTTTGTGCATCAAAGAAAATCACATGAATTTTTGGCAAATGCAGCCTGGAATCTGCTCTGAAAACATCACCGGAAATGTTTTTGGTCGTTTCCAGTGATTAAACTAGAGCAGATGTACGGCCACGTGTCACTAAACACACACCAGCGGAAGCAGGAGTTTCACCAGAGATCCAGAGGCCCCCAAAATCCCCACTTTCACAGCGCGGCGACAGATTTGTAGTAATTCGATCAAGTGTAACTTTGCTTTGTTCGGGAATATGCACCACTGATATGAACTGATATGAAAGGGGTCTTCATGAGGGTGCTGCTTTTATTTTGAGACCATGTCTTAATGTCTCAAACTAAATAAATGACCAAAGATTGATGTGTTTTACTGCAGAAGAAGAAACAAATCTTCATTTCGTGTCGGTTTGTCTCTCCGTCTGTGCAAACATCCTGGATCAGGCCTGACAGATGGGCCAGTGACCACAGCTCTAAGCTCTGGTGGGTGGACCGCATCATCGTCACATTAGGGGATTTTCCTCTCCCGCCATGACTTAATACTGACCAGCCTGCCACCTTTTTAAATGCTGAGACGCAATTTGAAGAGGAAATCTCAAACCGATGGTGTGTTTTTTTTTCCCTGCCTAGAAGATTTTCCATCTAATAGTCAGAGAGTGTTAAAAATGTTAAACGAATCAGTAAACACGTACGTGGAGAGTAAGCTCTGACATAATGACCGGAAATACAAAGCCTCATAATCCTTTTTTCCCAGACCTGCTGGAGGACAATACAATCCCAAAGCCAGTGTTTGGGTGAAATAATTTGTTAGTTTGGTCGTATAATACTGGCACACTCCACTGACATGTTTCAGGATAGCACTATGTGAGGCCTGCGGGTTTCAGACGCGGGGACTTTGCATGGATCTTTTTTTAAAACAGCATTAGCGAGTCATTTTAATAGCAGGGCTTTGAGCAACTGCTGTACCATCCATTAGAGGGTGACCTTCACTATTAATATATCTGCCTTTCATGCACACAAACACGTCAAATAAATACAGCAATCCTCTGGGAGTGAAGAATGAATGAAAAAAAAAACAAAAAAAAAAAAAACGTGACATCCACTCTCTGAACTGAAGGTGAATGGACAGTGAGCCAGAGATTGCGGGAGATTAAAAGCTGGTAAATCCTAAATGAACTGAGAGATAAGAGATGGAGAGACTGATGAGACGAAGGAGGTCAGGCTCAGTAAATGTGCCACGCGACTGCCTCAGCACGCTGACGGGGCAGCGCTCTGGCCTCAGGAGGGTCACTGAAATCAGTGGCCTGGGCTGCTGACACAGATTTGCACCATGACATACAGTGAATCCTCATTGTATTAATCACAGATTTGAGATTAGTTTGACAGAAAACATGAAAACAACATACCTATGGATGAGGAGAAAGCACCATTTACTGCAAGTATTAAAAAAAATATGCCTCTAATTCAATCGTGTGCAACCTTTTTGGTATCAAGGACCCACAAATTGATACATATTTTACAAGATGAAGCCTCTGGTACCCACTTCTGCAGACTGGCTGATTAAGTGAAAGAGTGTGAAACCTATGAACAGAAAAGTAATCCTTAAACATTCTCTCTTTGGGTTAACTTCAATTCAACGTCAATTAAATAGTGAAATTAAAATAGTCCCCCTTTTTTCTGGGACCCCTGTTCGAAAACTTCTGCTCCTGTAATTCATATTTTAAGGTTACTTTACTATGAAAGCATGATTAGAAGTGGTTAAATCATCAGTACGTCTTCAGGATGACAACAGATTTCATCAGCTCGCCTGACGACATCTGGTTCTTAAAGTCAATGCCATCTTTCATGAGCAACATTTGTCTTTTAGCCATTTCGTCCTTGTTTCATTTGGGGACATGATCCCTCTCTACTGCCACTGGAAAAGCTGCTGAAAAAAAAATCCCCAACATATGTTATAAAATCACTCTGGATACGGTCACAACTTTTTCCATAGATAGAATAGCAAACCATATTTTTTAATAAGTTATCCCAAGAGACACAGAAAAAATTCATGTCTACAACAATGTGATAACAAGCAATTCTCATTTATTTTTCATTTTTACCAAACAAACATAGAAATATCATTTTTATCTCCTCATTTAACAAAATCATGTACATTACCATATCCTAGAGACAAAGTATATAAATACATTGATTGAATCGATCTTAATCATCAGTAAAAATAAAAAAAAAAAAGGCGCCTGAAGCCACAGCAACATATCATTTTGTTCTATCAGGTCTAGCAACAACTATGTACCAACACCAGCTGATCAACACCTTGATGCTCTAAGGCTCTTTGTCTACCAACACCAAGCTCCTGTTAAATGTCCGTTAAATTGGATGCCCACAGAAAAGCTGCAACTTGTCTAATTAAAAAAGCTTTTACAGTATATACACCGAGTGGTACTCCAGGACCAGGTACTAACAGTTAAAGCAAGAGATCGTTCATTTAATTTCATGTACACAAGTACTATTATCAAAGTCATGCAAGATAAATTAATTTCTGACATCAAAACTTGCAATTGGATGGAAACTATAAAAAAGGATGCCAATGCACTTTCTATACAACTACAGGTTAAGGCAATGGAATTAAATTCCTTATATTTATGTGTGTGTGTGTGTGTGTCTGCTTGTTTTTTTGTTTAAGACCAACTCTGAGGTGGAATTAAAGCTGCTCCATATCATATTTCTATATGTCTTCATTCATGTCAAAAACAAACAAAAAAAAACCATCAAATCCCGATCAAAAATCCTGGAAGTCAGGTGCAAACCAAAAAAAGTTACACATTTCATTTCACATTCCGCAAAAAGGTAGTAAAAAACAATTTGTCAACATCAAAAGGAACATCAGTACAGCCTTTTGCACAGTGCAGTCACAGAACTGGAAAAAGCCCTTACAATCTGTACACATGGCATGGCTTTTTCTAGCACAAAAACTGGAAGATAAATGCTTCTTTAAAAAAAAAAAATCATAGAGTGCAGAAGGGACATTTAAGTCGCTAGAAAACCACTGCAGAGTCTAGTCAGATAAATACAGACACGCTCAGAATGATAAAAGCAGAGGGACAATACTTAGCAGTGCTACTGCTTAATGGGACGGTCCCACTCCTCCTTTACCTCAACACTACAGTGACTCCTGGTGGTTCATATCAGTTACTGCACTCTCTACACAACAGCCACCAACAATTTGAATCCAGAATCAGTTCACGACACCCACTTTTCAAATTTCATGTCATCTTTGAAAAAAGGTTCCCTCATCTGATCCATGAGTGATGAATCAGTGGCTTTTCAGTCATCATACTTCCAACAAAATCTGGCTAAATACATCGCCTCTCTCTATTGCTCTGCAGCTCAATATTTAACCATATTTTGGGGAAAAAACCCCCAAAAACTATGAATAATTAGAAAACACTATCAAACACATGGACAGTGAACAGGTGGATTATTCTGCAGGAGCAGTTGTGAAGAAGTTCATGAGATACTTTTTTCTACTGCTGTGAAACTTCCCACCACTGACACCGACCTGACCACAGCTGCCGTTCTTCATAAAAGGAGCTTTTGTAAACTACACAGCCAACAGGATAGGCAAACCCATCATAACACTCGTATGTAATTTCGACGTTGAAAGAGTTGTAAGCCGTCATAATCATTCCTCCTGTCCATCCTGGCCATGTAGTGACACCTTCATAGAGGGGGGCCATGGCAATAAATGGGGTACAAAATGTATTTTTGCTGTGAAAAAGTGCCGTTTTAAGTTCAATCAAAACTACTGAGGCTTCAGCAGTCTGAAAATAGCCAAATGGAGCAGGTTCCTTTGTCCTCAGCAGGAAAACACTGTCCGAGGAAACACAAAGGGAATTAAAAAAAAAAAAAAATCAAGGCCATTACTTTGGAAGATACTCACAGATTTGGCTAACACTGACATAGCTAAAGAATCATATTAGTTTTAGCTGAACTTCTGAATGGAATTTTGCATTTTTGCCAGTTTAGCGAGGGGGATGATTACAGCAGCCCTTGTCTCTTCCAATGTACATATGGGTGTGTGAGTGATAATCTATCCTGATCACATGCAGCTCGCTCCCACACATTCAGTAATTGACATAAGGACAGCAGCATGGCAAACAAAACAAAGTGCAAAATTCTGGGGAGCAAAAGTGTTCATCTAACAAAAACATAAACATAAAATCTGTTTTGTATTTTTGGATTAAAAAATCACTACATACACTCTTGGAGGGGGGAAAAAAACACTTGAAGCCATAAAAAATAATTACATAAACATGTATCTCCACTGCAAGTTCCCCTCCCCTGAAACTCCACTCTGGTTGCAGTGTAGCAAATAGTGCAAATTAGTTAAGATTTCAGTCCATAGGACCACATTTTATCACTATGTTTAGCCAAGCAGGTGACATCCGCTGCTTGTTTTCTTTTTGTCTCTGTAACTGATAAACTGTTGATGTATCTCAGAAAGAAAGTCTGTACCTAGTAATTATTGCATGTGACACGTTTAACAATCATTTTTGCATATGCTTTATATGGACCTGTGTGACTTCATGTTTCCTTTCTGGCCTTTTTCTTCTGGGAGGGCTTTGGTGGATCCACGGTCTGCTCAGGCTTCTCTGCAAGAAGGTGAAAAAGGAAAAGAAAAATAGGGAAGTGTTGAACCATCTCAGTTTAAACCACTTTGAAGACACAGACATAAAATACAGGGCGTGCTTTAAAGATATGAATGGCAAAGTAGAGAGATTCAATATTGTTGTAACCAGAAATGAGTAATTACTACTGTGCTGTTTGAACATTTATTTCTATGCCTTTTTTCCTTGCTGTGAATGAATATTATACCAGAGGCTGAGCTGGTGAAACCTACTCTGAGAGGATGATATGATGGGATTCTGCTTTTTGGAGGCCAGCACAGGAAGCTCTTGGGGTTTGGGTGCTGTATTGACCAGCGGTGCTGTGCTCTCCATCTGCAATCAAACAAAGGCAATGACACTACATTCATTTAATGTGAATACGTACAAATAAATATCTATATTTATTTAGCATTTATAATTCTGTGCAAGATATTAATCTGAAAGCTTGATGTTTTTTTTTTTTTTTTCTTGCCTGGGTGTCAGATGCAGCCTCTGCTTCTGTTTTCTTCTTCTTTTTCCTCTTCTTCTTAGATTTGTTTGCTCCACCTGAGGGATCCTCAGTGTCCTTCTCATCCTCCGATACCTGCTGTAAAACAAAAACCGATGTTCAGATTATTTGGAAATTAGTAACAGTGATGACCATGGCAGGAGGAAATCAGGAGGTACTTTATGGGATAGACGCCACAAAAATGTATGGAATCAGTTAAGAGGATTAAAGCGGTTGTGTGTTGCTGAGTTCAACATCTTAGCTTTTGTGTTGATTCCTTAATCTAATAAAATCCAGGACTTAAAAATGTTATTAAGAAATTTAGGCCTTCCACGGGGATAATCTAGAAATGTGGATGTGAATGATTTAATAGAGTATCGGTGAAACCTTGTTGGGGACAGGCTGCTCCTTCAGTGGAAGCGTCGGTGTCACCAGCACAGGAGGCTCTTCGTAGTTTCCCCAGTGCTCTGCTGGGGGGTTCCAGTCGGAGCTGGGGTCCACTGCCGCCGCCCCATCTGAAATAAAACAGGATGGCAGTTAGACAAAAAAAAAAAAAAGAGTAAAAAAGTATCTGCATGTCTAGTGAAGGATACGTTTACATAACTCAAACTGTATGTATTTAATTTCAAGTTTAGGATTATGCCTTATGGCATAAAATCATTGGCAGCTTTACTTTTTTTCTACCCACAGTTATTTAGAAGGGTGTGTTATGTGGAATGGGTCGCTGAAATACTCACTGAATCCAGACCATTCATCATCGACATCACGGTGGTTGGCCCACTGCAGCTCTATTGGATTTGATATGGGATCTAATCCAGACAGGTTGGGAGAGGAGGAGATTAAAAAAAAAACAAAAAACAGTACATCAGTCATTAGTGCTAAAAAAAAACAAAACAAATAACACTGGAAGCTGTTGACATTAAGTGGAAAAATAGATTTGGTTTGTGTCTGGGTGGCAGTTAATCACAATACCAACCTGTGGTGTTTCGTCCCAGCATGGAGAAGGACACTGAGTTGAGGTCAGTCTTCATACGACCATCAACACCACTCCATGCTGCTGCCAGAGCACACAGAGACACACATGATATGGTGAGAAAGGTGTTCTGGTAAACAAACAGTGGGATTCAGATAAAAAAACTGTGTATTTCTCTAGGTGTGCCTGCCGATATCTACATTTGGTGACATCGAGAACTATCGTCTAATTTCCAAGACCTGAAGTGCTGCCATTCTCTTCAAGTTTCAGAGTAAAACCACCTTCCACTGACTAAAAAAATAAATAAAAAATAAAGAGGACTTAATTGGGTTTTTAATCACACATTATTATTATTTATCATTTAATTGCAGCCACTTTTAGTGCTTTCATGAGACAGCAGCATTATGTTTTGCTCTGTTTACAGTAAATAACTGGACATCCACATGGAGGCCAGGGTCCAGAAATGGATCCTTTATGTTATCCATCCATCCAGCCATTATCTGTACCGCTTATCCTTAGAGGGCTGCAGGCGGCTGAAGCCAATCCCAGCTGACATTGGCCAGGAGGCTGGATGCATGCTGGGCAGGTCGCCAGTAAATCATACTGCTGACACAGAGCGACCTCACACCTAGAGGCAATTTAGTGTCACCAGCTATCCTAACTTGCGTGTGTTTGGACTGTGTGAGGAAGCTGGAGTACCTGGAGAAAACCCACACAAGCACAGGGACACCCTGTCAGTCCACAGAGCTGGCCAGTGGGTTTGAACCCTAAGTGTTGTTGCTGTGAGGTGACAGTGGTAAACACCACGCCTTTGTTGAGCCAGTAGATGATTTGAATATAGACTTTTAATGATTTCAGCGCCTGATAACATAGCCACAACAAACAGTAGCTTAAGCTCTAATTTTGTTTTTCATTTTTCTTGCAATAGCACTTGTGCCCAGCAGATGGCTCAGTCGGACACATGTCTACACACAATCAGAATTTTAGTGAAATTAAACACTATTGCATTTTTCTTCTGTTAGCTGTGAAAATGACTCTCAAAATGAAAATTAATCTCATTGTTACTGTAGCTAACCTCAAAATCAGTGTGTGCCTCCACTGATAATATTCATATTTGTGGTGTAAAATAGGTGTACACAAGTCAGAGTGGTACCTTGAGTCTCCTGTGCCCAGGACTGACGCTTCGGTGGGGCCCTGTAATGTGCAGCCGTGGAAATGCCACTCCACTTGGTTCCCTCCATGACACCCATCTGACCTGGGATCTTCGCTGAAATGTCAGTCCAGCCTCCACCATTGACTGAAGGCTCCTCTCTCCAGCTGGAGGGCGCTGAGGAGATAGACAGTATGGATGGACAGATAAACAGGCGGTTTTGTCAACCAGTGACAACCTTCAGTCTAACTAATTTTGCATTTTAAAGTCAAGACCAAAATCATTTTAAAACCACTGTTTACTTGCTTGTTCAGTTAGCACACCCAAGGAGACATCTTTATGTACATCCGCCATCTTTTCTTGGTGTTAGATGAATAAAAATACATAAATAAAAAGGGAGATTTCCCACCTTGCTCACACAGAATAATGGTTTAGCTTTGTCTTTACCTGCTCCACTGGCTGCATCCACCTTTCCTGTGGTTCTTGGATGAAGGGACTCTGAAACAATGTGGGGAAAAACAAAAAGTTTGAGTAACATGCAATATCACTAGATTATCCTTGTTTGAGCATGACTGTTCACATCATGGTGCTATATACATGCTTATCCTTGTATGTTAAATAAATGTTCATCACATTTTAATGATACTCCCAGGCCTGTCTCATCAGAACCTCTCTGACTGAATTTAACACCAAACCCCATATTTTAACATTTACAAGATAAATACCATGGTTCCCTCTGTTCTTCTTGGCGTTGGTAGTAGCTGCGCCTGCAGGTGCCTCCACATTGGTCTTCTGAACCCCTCCTGGGCTACCAGAGTCCTCAGGACCCTTGTCCTTCCTGCGCTGCTGCTTCTTCTCTCGGTTACTGACTTTGGTCTCCCATGCTCCTGGAGGACACCAAAAAATAAATAAATTAATTGGTTGGGTGACTTGGGATGTGCAGGGCCATGATAAAGAAGTATTTTGGCTTGTTGATAGTGGATGAAATTTGGTTGATTATCTAATTAAGGAGGGTAGCAACAACGGGAAAACTGAAAGACAAGTCTACTAATCAAAATGCTGAAAACATGAGGGTCATGTAGCGGGTACAGCTAAACAGTCAGTTTGAAAATGAGAAGTTATTATGAAATTTCCCTGACCACAGTAGAGTCTTACCATCATCAGGTTCCTTCCCATCATTTGTAGACACATGCAGAACTGGTTTCACATCTGTCTTGGCTTTCTTCTTGTTCTTTTTCACCTGAACTGGGGCCTGTACCTCATGGACCTGTGGATAGGAGGAAGTAAAAGTTATACTGAAGTATGGGGTTACCAAAAAGTAATACTACTGGTAAATATAACACTTTGTGGTCCCCTGAAGCCACACTGGAAAATCTGAGAAGGAGGAACACCAAGGTTTCAGCTATTCATCACCAAAAACAAAACTGTCTCATAAGACTTCCACAGAACTGAAAGCGACAACCACCAACCAGAACGCTTTCATTTTGGCAGCAGCAGCAGCTCAGACATACCTTCTCAGTTTTGATCTGTGGGGCTAACTTGGTAATAGTCTCCGTCACTTTGACTTCCTCCTGAACTACAGTCACTGGTTGTCCATTGGACTGAGTCCTCTGTGGGGAGAAACAGACATCCGATAACATTAAGCTTCCCTTCAGTCTGTTCACTTGTCTTTCTTATACACACAATAATCTATTCAACTTTTAATTTCAAGCTGAATGTTTGCAATATATCTGGGTTTGCAGTATACTTTACAAATGTACCATCAAACTACTACATGAAGGAAATATCAACTTACATTCCTAAAACTACTAAAAACAGGATCCATTTAGTGGTTAACTTTTACACTGGACTACAAAGACTAGGTTGTGGAGTGAATAACTAACATGTGGCTAGATTAACCCTGGATTCATGTTTCTGAGATATTAAGGGTCCCATATTCTGCTCATTTTAAAGTTCCTACTTGAATTCGGAGGTCCTACTACAACAGGTTTACATGGTTTAATGCTCAAAGCTCGTTTTTCTCTGGGCAGACAGCTGTTTTCAGCTTCTGTCTGAACGCTCAGTTTTAGAAGAGCAGAACAATCTGTGTATTTTGTTCTTGCCTTTGACAACTTTGTATCACCAGGAGCTGGTGTCACAAAGGGAAAAAGCATCATAAAAAGGAGCCAAGAAAGATAAACGGTGTGTTTTCACACACAATTCCTGAAAGATGGAGCAGGAGGAACAGAGAAAGGATGGTCTTCTCTTCCAGTTTGGGGGTTTCTTGACAAACATTTCTGTTAAAAAGACACTGGCTGAATAACAGCTGTGTAGCTGCAAACCAAATAGTTGTGAAAAACACGTAATTTGAAGTTAAACTATAGTTTATGAAGCTAGATTATATTTCAGGCGTATATATTTAAATGTTGGCCATTGATAGTGTTTTAATGAACTACCACTAACTAACTAGCTTTCAGCTGACTTAACCCAGAGCTAATGTTTGTTAGCATCATTTACTAACCAGGTGATTCACTGAATGTTTACCTGCTTTATTCTTGTCATTTTGTAAGTGGGGCACATGAGTGTCCCTAGATAGCTTCATCTGAGTTGAGGAAACAAAACGGGCTGTATGAGATGACCAAGTTGGCTAAGGTTCAATAACGTTAAACTTTACTGTTTTGCTATAGTTAATAACATGACCATGAGGCTTTAAGCTAGCTAACGGTGGGTAAACACTTGTTTCAGGACACTAATGAACAGACGTAATTAGCTGCCGTTGTTTGTTTTGATTGACCCAACGTGGTGCCGCCGCTCGATATCTCTTCCTTTGGTACCTTTTCCAGCGTTTTCTTCTTGTTCCTCTTCCTCTGCTCCTCTGGTTTGGTACTTTTAGCCGAACTGGCCTTGTCGGGCTCACCGCTGCCTTGGGTGACCGGGGATCCCCGCTTTTTCCCGACGAGCACACCGCCACAGACGGCGGCCCAGGACAGGCTGAGCAGCAGCAGCAGACCCACCGCGGCCGTGGACAGGACGACCCAGGTCGGGTACAGCTCGGGGGTCAGACCCAAATCCACCCCGAACTGGGCCAGAGCATACTCTTGTCCCAACGACAGGACCTCCTTCAAACGGGTGGAGAGCAGCTCGGCCTTTTCCGCCGCAAAACCGCGCAGGTCCCCAGCCATCTTTACAAACCGAGAAAACAGGAGCTAACTGTTAGCTACCATGGCCAGCATCCGTGTGCTAACGGAGGAGTGGCTAATATAATCTGGGGAAATGGTGATGGGAGAAATCTCAGTAAAACTAGTATTCACAGTATAGAAAAACTGATTCAGTATGGGCATTTAAAAGCCAACAATATTAGCTAGATTAAGGATTTGGCAACACTTGTAAATGTCCCCGTCGTGTGACTAATAAAGGAATCTCTTATTTTACTTAAACCACGTTGGTAACAAGTCACCCATATTTCAAAATAAAACTGTTGAGTGGGGTCTCCGATAATGCATGTAGAGATAATTCATCACAGACACAACTTGATCATAACTAGAAAATCCACCCCCTGCCGATGGTAAAACTGTAAAATTTGCAGAATTGGATGCTGAACATCTTCACCTAAAGAAGATAAGAGCTGACACACAGCTGGAAGCTTAACTGCAACACTGTCAAAACTGGAAGTTGAAATTAATTGACATAAAGTGCTGAAATAGAAGGAAATACGACAATATGATTTTTGAAAATGTAATTGTTAGTTTAAGTGTTAAATGGTTCCTGTAACTGAAAGTATGCATTCATATTCAACCAAAACAATCTACAGAAGACACGCTAAAAAGAATAATACAAACTGGAGGAACTAATAAAACATTATTACATTTTATTGTCATTAAAAATGACAGTGTTGAAAGAAATCACCATGTCAGCCAGCAGCCAGCCCTGCAGACTCAATAAAATATGCTCTATACATTAATACTCTTCAAATGTCCAGATAGGTACAAAACGATCAATCGTATTGCCTCTCCTATTTTCATTTAGCCAAAGTCTGTCACTTTGGGCTATTTTGGGTCAGTAACTGCTTACAAAACAAATAAGTACAACAAATATGTAACAGAACGCCGGCCGGGTTTCAGAAGTCTGCATCCAGAGTGAATTCACAGTCCATCACGTTTGATGACATAACTCCAAATCTCTGATACTCCGCTACTCGTTTCTCAAAGAAGTTGGTTTTCCCCTCAAGTGAAATGGATTCCATGAAGTCGAATGGATTTTCGGCTCGGTACACCTTAGATCAAAGGAAAGGGGGAAAAAAAGGTTACCACACCAAAATTTCACACTAATACAAAAGGCAAATAAAATAGACTTCATTAACACCCCTTGATGTTATTAAATAGTCTTGCATATGTCATTATGGTTGTTTCCACAAGGATTATGGCTTTAATAGTGAGTCCTCTGCTTTAACACAGCAGCTACCACAATATAAAAGGAGTTAAATAAGTTATGACAGTCTGGGTTTCATTATATCTACTTTGTGATGATTTAAATAGAATTACTTTAGGCAGGCCCAGGTCGGCAAGAAGCCGGTCAGCCACAAACTCAATGTACTGCTTCATCAGAGAACAGTTGATTCCAATGAGATCCACTGGCAAGGCCTCTGTCAAAAACTCCTGCAAAACCAAACATGATTAGATTATGTACTCATAGAGCTGGTATGGTCTATCAAGACTTTGATCTATCAAAATCAGAAAAACTGTCAATTTACTATTGATTTATTGCAGTGATGCTCCATATAGACAAAGTAAACGGTTAAAACAAGCAAACACTAGCGGACCTGTTCAATGCTAACAGCTTTGGTGATGATGTCCTTCACACGGTCCTCTGATGGCTTCTTCACCAGGTAGCTGTACAGCAGGCAGGCAAAGGTACAGTGCAGGCCCTGAGAAACATGTGAATATACATGTCAGAACAGCTGATATAAAAGCAGAGAAGATTCATAAAGATTTCACTAAAAGCATCCATATCCTAACTGTGACCATATTTACTATCCAAACTGACCGAAGAGCACCATAGCTACTCTGACCATTTTTAAACAGTAATGTTTGGATGGAAATCACTCATTGAATCCATCCTCACCTATAACATATCAACCTGGTTCAATTTCCTCACCATCAAACACAAAACAAATCTCTCCCGAATAATAAACCAGGCCAGTAAAATCACCCAAACAGCCCAACTCCCTCTGTCAGAACTGTATGGACGCTCAGTGATGAGGAAAGCCACCCTCATCAACAGTATTACAGTGCAGCGACCTCAGAGTGACATGAAAAACTTGCACAGCCAAACCTCTATGTAGGTGTGTCAAACAAATTCCAAGATAAACGTTTCCTTGCGGCGTTATACAAGGGCAATGACTCATTTCTAAGTTGCACTATTTTATGTGCTGCAAGATGTCATGGGTTACTTAAAAATAAGATATAACAGATTTAACTAGATGTGTTTTGGGTTGTGAATTCGTCTCACCTCATCCCTGCTGATGAGCTCGTTGGAGTAGGTAAGGCCCGGCATTAGTCCTCTCTTCTTGAGCCAATAGATGGCTGCGAATGAGCCAGAAAAGAAGATGCCCTCCACTGCTGCGAAAGCCACAATTCGTTCCCCTGAGGACATAAAGTGTGAAAACTGCTATCATCCACAGTTAAATGGAAAGCTCCCCATTATTATGTGATTGACAATATGATGTTTTGAATGTTGTATCTTCCTTACCAAATGTGGATTCGCTGTCATTTATCCACTGGAGGGCCCAGTCTGCTTTTCGTCTCACACTGGGCATGGTTTGAATAGCGTTAAATAAGTAGTCCCTGAAAACACACAGTAAATGAAAAACTTTAACATTACTAGCTCTAAACATGCACCCTAAGCATAACAAATAAAGTACCTATGAAAAGTATCTACACCCTTTCACTTTTTACTGAGACCCAACAATGAATTGAACTTGGTGTCACATCTTTATTATAAAAGTAACACACTGAACAAGTGCAGTTTAGTACATTAAAGGATTTAGTAAGTATCAAGTGCAACAGCCTTGTCTCCACCCTTTGTGGAGCTCATCCTTATCTCGTTCTATGATCCTTCCCTAATAATAACATTTCTGGGATGTTTTGGATTCATTCCACCACTTTGTTTCAGGTCCATCCTGAAAATACCTGGAAGTATCACTCCCCCAGCTGAAGGTCATGGTGATGCTGAACCTTTTCTCTCTCTCTCTCAGACACCAATATTTCTGAACTTGTTTTACATCTAAAATAAATTATTAGGAGCTTTCAGCCTTAATAAAGACTTCTTAGATTTCTTAAAGCTGTTGTGATCAATACAAAAAACTTTTCAAATGGGAGGAGTTGTAAAGGTAGAAAATAAAATAAATGTATCAAAATACATGCTGTGAGACGATAAAACGTGGAGATCAAATACTATTTTGTGAATAGCCTGTTGATGCAGAGGTAATGAAACTGTAGTCCTCCTGCTCTGTGGCTACATCACAGTTGGAAACGCCACAGACAGCAGCACAGTGTGGCGTAGATGTAGCGTTTTGTGAACAGGTGCATGCATAGCAGTTTGTAAGAACGATCTGATATACGGGGAGAAATTAACTGTATGCGGTTATGCACTTCCTCCAAAAGCACAGAGGCTGAGGCACATGATCTTCACCATCTAACCATGTAGCATGTAGTAACAATCTGTAGCAAATATTTATACTAAGTGGATGTAACAGCTTCGATGTATTAGGCTTGATTGTTGTCAGAGTCAGAAGTGAGGACTAGACCAAAACAGAGCCAGCTAACCTCTCCTTCAGGTCCCTGATGTAAGTGTTGATGAGCATGCTGTACATCTCTGAATGAACAGTCTCTATTAGGATCTGGAAGCTGTAGAAAGAGCGCGCTTCAGGGACCTGCACCTCCTGGCAGAACCTCTGCACCTGTTAGGTTAGGCAGACACACACACAAACACAATTTCAGTTTTTTATGCAAAAACTGTCACAGCTCTTTAGAGACCTTTAGGATACAAGCTGGAAAAGATCTGTTACAGCTGATCTACATCCCTCTGACCGCTCTCACCAGGTTCTCGTTGACGATGCCATCACTTGCAGCAAAGAAGGCCAGGACATGGGAGATGAAGTGTTTCTCCTCAGGTTTCAAACGGTCCCAGTGAGCCAAGTCTTTGGATAGATCGACCTGAAAGACACAACACCAACAGTTCACCTGATCCAGTCTGTCAAGACTGTCGAGCCAACTTTATTTATAAAGCCCAAAGTCACAACTCATGATTAGCCTCAAGAAAGTTCAACCTTCGTCCTTAGTATGAGTCAAATTCCAACAATGTGATGGGGGAAAAATGCCATAAGACATTATAATGTCAAATAATGACTTATCTCAAAAAGTTTCTTTTTGATGTTAAGTCGTTATTTTGAGATACAAAGTCACCTTTTGAAATTTGTCATCATTTTGAGCATGATTCTCGTTTTTAGGTGGTTTCTCATTATTTTAAGACACTACGTCATTATTATTGAGGCTTCTACGCCTCACAGCCTCGACTTGGATGACAAAAACTCTTCCAAAAAGTCCCCCAATTAATGTGTTTTCCCCTTGAACCAGCTGGTCAAACTTCACATCGAGAAGTGCAGAAAAGATGAAATACAACCGAAACCCACCTCCTCCACCGTCCAGAAGGAGGCCTGTGCCTGCTTGTACATCCTCCACATGTCGGGGTGCTGGATGGGGAAGATGACGAACCGTCTGGGATTGTCCCGGAGAAGAGGCTCGTCTTCGGCCTCTGAAACACTCTGACAGTCTGGGTCTTTATCTTTGAGGCCATTCTACAAAGAGTTAACATGATGTCAGCTAACATTTATGCAGCCATTTCCCTAGTAAACATCGCTGCGGTCTCTACTACGGTTTCCTGCTCGTCTTCAGAATTATGAAACGGACCACTGCGCCTGCGCGTTGCCTACTAACATCCAAAACAAAGGCCGTATCTCATTTACACATCCAATATAATGCTTTTTGTTTATCCACACAAGTTATTTCCATCCCTACCACTCACCACGTCAAGTTCTCTCGACATTTTATCTCAGTTTTCTCGACTGTTATCCAACAGCTTCGTACACAGGAGCTAACAGCTAGCTTACATGAGCAGACCACGCCAGATATTAAACGATTAAAATGTTCGCCTAAAGCCTTAAATACCTTTAGAATAACAAATATAAGAGCTGACAGTTTGACTTTGGAAAGCGAAGACATTTATCCTGGTGTCATAACGTTACTGTGAGTAATTATTACACATGGCTCACACAGTAGTTAGCTGAATTTAAATGTCTTACCTCTTGTTTGGGATCAGACTGTCGACTTATATTCATTGGATCCATTTCCTGATCCATTTCACCGTCGGAGTCATAGATTTTGGCTCATCTAGCTGGTACCCGGTGCCATAACCTTGTGTGTAAGCAGCTACACCTTCGTTGGTTGAACCATTTAAACACCCACACAGAGAGCGCAGCGCCTCCAGTGGTTACCACGATCCACTGAAGTGACTGTAACACTTCACTAAGTCATTACACTGCAGTCTGTGTCGTGGAGAATACAGTCATTTAATAAAGGAGGCACAGTGGCTCAGACCGAGGAATGCTTTTATTGAGCAGGAATGTGTGTTTGACACATGGCATCTTGAATACAAATAGCATGCTCATAGATGTAAACATGGAGGAACTTTGCATATAGTTTCTTGCTTTTTCAATGACAGCATGACCGTAGTTATGAAGTCAGAGCTGGATGTCAGGGTGTGTGTGTGTGTGTGTGTGTGAGAGAGACAAACAAATCCAGGTCACTACACTGGTATGTTGTGTATCCCCAACCGGAAGACGTCATTTGTGCAGGCCCACGCGCAGTTTTGGGACTTCAGCATAAACACCTGATGAAAGGCCATTGGTGGATCATCGTCTACCTGCAGCAGAAGATGTTTTTGGGTGAATTTGTGAGCACAACAGCGAGAAAACAAACTGTAATGTCAATTAAGGCAGATATGTACATGTCACACAGTTTTAATATAATAATTATTAAATCAAGCCAGGTTAGCCCGCATCAAAACAAAAATGTAATGCAGGCTTTATACCTGTAGATCTGGACTGTGCACCACTCAGCGACATTAGTGGGTTAGCCAGCTATGTTTGGGCTCAACTGTGGTTTTCTGGTATCACGAAGCTGGCTTGAATAGGCTTGAAAGTTTTGTATTGATCATCACCTTTCAGTAATCAATAACTCAATAAAAGCTATACAAAATTTAAAAAAAATAAAAAATTTGAACTACCACAAGTCCAGAAATATTGTGGTATCATAGAGAGAGAGAAGAGGTTCAGGATCACCATGACCTCCAGTTGAGGGAGTGATACTTTCAGGTATTTTCAGAAGTGTAAATATTAGGGGAGGATCATCTATATAGGGTGTCAGTGTGCTCTTCCATGAAACAGGTTTACTCTGTATTGCACTTGATACTTACTAAATAGTTTTATGCAATGATTCAGTGCGTTACTTTAATCATTAATAAGTATATGTTTTGGATGACCTGAAGACTTCTAAAGTCTCTTTGACGACACTATGCTAAACTGTTAACCTGCTCCGGAGGAATCGGCTCAAAACCTGCAAACAGGCCGATCACTGACCAATCAGATCACTGGACAAAAATGGGAATCATCATTTATCCCTTTCAGAACAGGATTCTGAAAGGAATAAAAGTACTGATTTGTTGGATTCCCACGTGTCTGCTCTGGTTTTAAAACAAAGCTTCTAACAAACGACTGAACAGTTTAACACATAATGACAATTATGTCTGCGTTTTGATTACACAAAGTTTCTTTCATCCTTGAGGCCTCACACTCTAATGTGAGAATAAAGGGGACATAGATCAGGCATTAATTACATTTCCTCTCTTTTATGAGCATTACATATTTAGAACAGTGTAATTATCAGACAACAAGGCAAAAAATAGTCATTTTATACCAAAGAAATATATAATAATACCCATGTTTATTTATAACCTAACCCTTATTTAAACGTGGGAATTTCTTCTAGTGTTTCTACCACATCTTACTCCATTCTAGTTTTATGATTGTGTGTATTTCACCTGGCTGAATCTAATGTTTTGATGTCGCTTTAACATATTAACTGCTCCATTTGTGATACAGGCCCCGGGTGCTCAAGACTCATGGTAGTCGAGAAAAATGTACCAGCTTACCTGCAGCTGTCCAAACACCATGATGAGGATGCAACTATCTATCGTGGGTTGGAAGTCTTGTTCTGTGATAATGTGCTTAATACGCTTGAAAGGCAGGTTCTGTGGATCGGAAAAAATATTATTACTGGAATGTACAATAACAGGCAAACACACATGACAAAGACCTTTAGCTTGTAAGCTGAGGTTTTTCTTTATTGCTACTAACCTGCTTGGGAAGCATACTTTTTTTGCGGATTGTCATTAATACAGACGGAGTGAGAAGAGGAACTTACTGCTAATTTGCCAGTAATGGCTTCTCTCCCTTGAAAAGGAGATCCTTCCCATGTCAAACAGGCATCAGCAGACTAAGGAAAAAAAAAAAAAAATCTTGATATCAAATCCAGGCACACATTATTTTCTAAAATTTATTTCAGCTCTGAATGTCTGTGTTGACATAACATTGATGCTGCATGCTTCATCAAAATGAGGAATAAAACTTACGTATAGGTTACCCAGTCCCATCCTGTTGGTATTGTCAAACTGGTTGTAATATTCTTGGACAAAGCCCTCTCCAATCTTTTGCCATATTTCTTTCTCGCAAGCCATGTGTGAAGCTTTGGATCTGTGAAAGAAATGAGCCTCGTCATTAGCTGTGTGTCAAACTTCAACTGTGAACATATTCTCTGACATGATTTTTTCTGGTAACTCCTATAATGCATAACTCCGGTGTTTTTAAACCGGGGCCCAACTGGTACGGACAAAACCTTTTCGCATCGGTCCAGTAGATAGCTTTAGCTGGCAGCTGAGAGCAGGCAGTGAATGAGAAACAGTGGCTATGATGTAATCCTTCAGTTCAACTGCACCAGAGTGAAGTATGTCCACTACAACTGCTTGCTCAGATTGTTATTCAAAGTGTCTAACAGCATTACAGAAAGGACCTCTACAGAGACAGACCTGTGAGATCCTTTTTGTTTAGCCAGAAGAGGCCGTTATGTCACTCAGTTCAAAACCACTAGACTCCACTGACAAAACCTTTTGGATCTTGGCATAGAGGCTGTCTTCTTTTGGTTAGAGTTAGACAGCGTGCGTTTTTTTCCCTTACATAAAAACAGATTGCACACACTGCAATCGACTTATAGTCCTTAGTGTAGGCCCCTGAACACTGCCCCACTCGGATATTGGGATGTTATATGGGAGAGGTCAGACGAAATCTCATTGTACTTTGCTGTATGATGACAATAAACCTCATTCTGATTCTGATTCTGATTCTAGGTGGAATATTTAAATTATTCAGTGCTAAACTGAACTGATTTGTCTTGGGCTGAATCTGAGCCATTAGTGAAGTAAAGCGATAGGACAGGGGGAGGCTTGATGACCCAGACCACCAGATCCACCTAAAAACTGCAGCACATACACTCGGTTGTTTACTGATCCCCACTGCAGGACACTATAGTCTGAAAAGAGACTTAAATCAAACTAACGTTTCTAGAACTGGCTCTAACACAATGTTTAACTGCCTATGTCGAATATAAAAACCATAAAGCTTCAGTCAGCCATCTCAAGGTAAACATTAACTCTGAGAGGTATTCGGCAAGCAACCACAACACACGCCATTTATGTCAACAAAGTTAGGCTAAATAACAGATACACTTCTCTGCAAATATCCTCCACAATAATACAGTTAAGTCTTCACTTTCAACAAAAACTGAACATGATAACCCTTATGGAGGCAGGATTTACTCCAGAGCTGGGGCTTTACACCACATTAGCTTTAGCTAGGTGTACCTAATAAATTGGCAACCGAGTGTAGTTTACTGCGAATAAAGAGCTGGAAAAACGTAGCTCCTTAAAGTTGTCTTTAATTTGTGCTAGTGTCCGAGAACTACATCTGTACAAAGACTACACCGATGACTAAAACTTTTATAGCTAGCTAGTCGTGCAATCAGTAGTCTGGAAATCTCGAATTGTAAAGTTAAGGTGGCTTTCTGAACCATTATTAAACGTCTGGCTCAAAAGTCCCACCATTTTTAATGTTTATAGGCGTTAATGTTTGATGCTAACCCTGACCTGACCACTGAGCTAGTCTGGAGCTAAACCGTGTCCACTCTTCAACATCGGGAGCCACCGCCATAAGTTACCCTTAGCACAGACTGGCTCTTCCTGTTAACGCTTCATTAATCTTTCATTCGGATGTAAATTCGTTTTTACTCTTCTCAACAACAAAAAAACGTGTAAGTACGCCTCGGCAAGATGTTGTTGAGCTGTTGTTAAAAGCAGTACTTTACCGTGTCCGTAAGTGTTAGCTAACTTTTTCCAGCCGCGGACAGAGGAGCCAGCGTGGAGACAGATGCAGTCAAACCAGACAGAGGCTGACGGGGTTCCCGCTTCCTCAGAGCCGTCACAAACTTATGACGTCACTTGCAAACTGACCAATGAGGGCTGACAAAGATTGGAAACTTTAGCCCGCAGTACAGCCTGTCAGGCGCTCTTTCTCCTCCACTATGCATGACCTCCCACCAAATCAATGTTCATAACTCAATTACGCGTCCTTGCCAATACCCGGAAACAGCTTGCTGGATGTCGTTTCATGTGGATGAAAGAAAATGAGGCGGTTTTTGTGTGCATGTAACAACCTACTAATAACAGCTGCCCGAATTGAAACTACAAAACATTATGGTCAAGGTTGAAGGAAAAACTAATGATCAGACATGCAACAAGAAGCTGTCAAATAAATCTTTAATGATTATTTTAAAAACATAAGTCAAAATTATACTGTAAATAAAACGTTTTTATTTCAAACTATTTTGGCAAATAATGAATCATAGCTGTGACTATTGATTAAACCTTGTTGGGTGGCTGAGGGCCACATCGCATCTGTCCCCCAAGATTCATCCAGTTAATGATACAAAACTCAATCACAGCTCCAATGCTGGCCCAAAACCTGATTCATCAGGTGGTCTGACTTGTTCCGCTAACACGACTCATCTGTCGTGTGCTTTTATTGAAAAGGTGCTATCAAAGATATAGCCCCAAATCAATGAGGCCACTGTTATCCATAGCCGGTAACATCAGGCTGTCAACAAAGTGAATATTTTGAAATGGAAGACATTAAATGCTTAACTGGATGAGATCAATATTGCTTGGGGACAGTGATGAGACATTAGAAATACAGATTAATTCATAACAGCGTGCAGGTCTTTACAAACACCAGTAACAGGAATGTAATTTATAAAAAAGCTGGGTTAATTCTTCACGTAATACATCTTAAGATCTTTACAGCTCCACCTACTGTTCCTTCTTTACAGTGTCCTAATGGCAATTGGGATGATTTTGTCTTCCTGCTTGTCACAAATCCAAACATCTGACATTGTTCTCTTCACATCTGGTGAAAACAAGACTGACAGCACTAAGACCCATTTAGGCACTTTTTAAATCATTTTGCTACAGTCCAGTGCTTGTTGCCGCCAGAGAAATGACGCCCTAAAACGCAGAATGTCTCCATGCGCTTGACTTCCAGTGACTTGTTCAGAAAGGCTACTATTGCTTTGTTGAGGCCAGTGCACCAATAGGTCCCCTTAGTAAGAGTTGTCCCCTGGCAGTAAGAGTTGTCTCTAAAGTTTCACCCAACAGGCCTCTGAGGTTAGAACCAAGTTATGTGTTAAACGTTGTAGCATATCACTGCTCTGGCTGTGATGTGAAATAATCATCTGTCCGGAACACACTGGGGATCTCTTGACGCTGATGAGGTGCTGGTCTTCTTGGGCTGGCCGGTTTCTGTGAGTGAATCAGAAAGGACACAAAATGAATCCTGATTATCCAATAATCATGTAGAATTACAACCACTATTGGAAAAGTGTCTCAGTAAAACCATGATTCACTGTTTATTTCATGCTTGTTGTATAAAATTCAGGTACTAAGGCAAGCAAACTGACAATGTAAAACTACAAATTCACAAGCGCAGTAAGGAGCTCTCACATTTAAGAAGCTTGGCACACTCATTGTGCGAAGGATCTTCTTGAAAGCACCAGGCAGTGTTCCTAGCTCTCCCTCTGCCTGTGTGACCTGCTCCTCCATCGCGTTGACGTTGGCTCCTACCATCTTTACAAAGGCCTGCAGACACACAAGAATAGCGAAAGCATAGTGAAAAGCGGATAAAATTTAGATTCTTTCCTACATCATTTGAGACAAATGTTAAGACAATTTAAAACCACACCAATATAATGCTGCATGTTTCACAAGCCCATGCAACTGCTTATTGGTGCAGGCAAAGAATCCATCTTTCATCCATCTTTTTTTTTTTTTTTTTTAGAAAGGATGTTTGGAATACTGAGTTGAATCTTCAGGAGAATTAAATAATAAAAAATAATAAATAACTGAAAATATTTTGTGACAAATATTTGAGAATGTACCAAAGACAGCCTTTCAGCTGAAGAATGAACAGCTTTAAGAACTTACAATTATTATGTTTTGGATTGTATCATCACTAGTTACACGGTGAGAGAGAAACATTATCAGGAATCGAAAACAGGAAACATACTGAGATCAGTGTTTACTTCCATTATTGGAAGTGGAAATAGTCGGCTAATGAAGATTATCTTGTTCATAATTTACCTCTAACTTATCAATTCTTCTGTATATTTGTCTCATTTCATCAGACTTCTGCTGGATTTGAGGTAGGTTTTCATTCACTATCTGGGAGGTATCGTTACGGATCTAGAGGGAAAACACAAGCAGAAGTGAGGGACAAATATGCATGTAATTCAAGAAACTATACACGCAGAGATACAATTGTAGATTCAATGCATTCATAATATTTTACAGTGTCTTAGCCCGACTTTCTTACCATATCCAGCATTCCAACAAACTCATCCACTCTCGTCAGCATTTCTTCCAGGCTCTTCTCCAAACACAGGATCTTGAGGAGAAATCATTATAGTTACACAAACACACACACAAACTATGTAGAAACCAAAGCTGCATCGGCTACATCAAATAAACGGAGCCAGCATAGGACTTGTGTGTTTCTGTGCACTTTAAATTAAGCCCCACACACCAGTTACTGCTGGAATTCAATTAAATGTTTTAAAATTGTGTGAGTAAGGTTCTTAGGGCCAAAACACAGAGGTCTTTGTCTTCTCACAGAGCCAGCTACCCAGTTCAGCGTCTACATAAATTGCCCTGTATCATGCATAGCCAGTTAATATCAGTTTAGGAGTGACAGGAAAATGGTCAGACAGCCATCATCGATTAACAATGAGAAATCAGGTGACTTTTTTGATGTTGATACCGTTATTAACCGACTCTGTTTGTTCAGTCATTTCTGTTTGTGGTTGAGTGTCTGAATTAGTTTTATTTGACTGTAGAGCTTACAGCCGTGAACCAGAAAACAAGAGCTGTGGACTCTTGAATCTGATGACCATAGACTTGACAAAATCAATATCTGGTTGCAATTCCATTTAGATGTTATTGTTAATTACTCATAACCTCACTCGGACTTCAGACTTGGAAAGACTTGGCAAAGATAAAAAAGATACCTTAACAGTGAATCAAGTCTTCATTTTCCTGAGAATGGACATACTTTAAATTAATCTGATAGCACACACTCACATTGTGTTGCCGGGAGGGAAAAGATGATACTGTAGTCAAACAAAAATGGAAGGAAACATGTAAGACTCAATGATGATAGACGATTGTAATTGTCACAGAAGACATTATATGATTGATTAGTACTTCTCATGAATAGTAAACTGAACTTCATGGAGTAGCCCTTTAAAAGGTTTATTATTGTAAATGTCCTGTACTGAATATTTCTGGAGACACATATTTTAGGACTCGGACTTGACTCCAGTTTTGACCACAGGCACGTCGCTTATTTGTAACTTGCAAAACTCTGACTTTGCCCCACCTCTGCTATAAAATATGTCCACATCCCAGTAAGCCGCCATATTGACCGTGCTGTCACAGCCCTAGCGACGGCAAACCAATCATGTCGCTACATCAGTGTCGCTTAGCAACCACTCTACTTAGTCGCATCGTTATTACGACTTATTATAGCTTTAATAGCTAACTGGCGTTACTTCACAGACAAAGAGCTAACGTTAACGTAGCTAGTCAGTGCGACTCTCTGGAGTAAAACCCATCAGCACAAACCTCTTCTCCAGCTGTCGCCCTGATGTAGGAGGAGTAGCTGAGGGCGGTGTGTCTCAGGACCTCGTCGTCCTGCTCCGGGTAGTGCTGGTCGGTTGTCCCGGACGGTGCTGCTTCGTGGAGGCTCGGGCTCCGGGAGACATCGTTAGCTGCTGCGCCAAAACTGGGGCTCTGCGACACGGTGCCGCTGCTGAGGATTTCGCTCACCATGGACAAACTGCTCGCACTTTGGGAGACGATGCCGCTGTCTCTGCTTATCTCGGCGCTGGACTCCTCCAGGGGAGACAGGAGGCCCACCCTGTCCACTCGGTGATGGTCCATGTCGCCTGTCTGTCTGATCTACTGCCGTGTTTTGCCCTGTCAACTGACTGGGTCACGTGTGCTGAGCAGCGGATGGTGGCTCAAAAGAGTCAAAACGGTGTAGGGCACAAAAAGCGTTCAAAAAGTGATAATTTTTCCTTTTTTAAAAAAAAAAAAATCACACACCCATGCTGTCATTGTTAAATGCGTGTGTAATTTATGTCAAAAACCAAAGATATGTTTCTAAACCTAAACTAAAATTATAAACACTGATATAAATCTGCGATTGTGAAATAAAGCCTTTTAGTGAATGAATGGACAGGATAATCCTTCATTATAGGGTGTCAGAGAGTTTTCAAATTGATAATCTACTAAGAAATTACTTTGAAACAAGAGAGGCACTCAATTCTGGTGATGTGTCTGATAGTGTAGGCTTATACTTTCAACCTAAAAACCATAAAAAAAAAACATATAATAATTCCTGAGAAATTATTGTTCTAACAATGATGTGGCATTGACGTTCATTGCCTATGTTGTGCACTTTATGAGACACCATGTCGTTGCAATCTCGGCCAACAGATGGCAGCCAGGATTCCTGCGTGGCGATGGACCTCAGTGGCTGATGTAGAGGCATTAATTGTGGCCTTGATTAAAAAAAAAAAAATTAGCACACCTTTCATCACACTAAATTAAATAAAAAGATGAAATGTCTGTCTGATCAGTTTATTTGGACAAAAGATGCAATTGATTCCCCTCAGTATTGAAATATATTTTTGGACATGGTAAGATAAGATAATCACATGGGTGGCATCAAAATGGTATCTATTAAGTATTTGTTTAAAGTTCCCTAAGATATCTTATTTAATCTTTACCAAGACGTTGTCAGCTTTAGTCAGTCTGCACTTGAATCCTAAACTTGCCAGCTAAGCATCTGTGTCACATGTGTGTAAAAGTTCTTTCGCACATTAGTGCTAAAACGAATCCAGCCTACAAAGACTTACTGCATGTGCATGTCTTCTGCTTATATCAACTTAGATAATTCATATGTACGCTGCCTGTGATTGACAGACAATTGATGACAATTGATTGACAAAAAATTGATGGTGTGATGTCAATGATGTTGGGTCTGCCAATGTAATTTAATCTGCAGATTGATGGTGCAGACTACAGTCAGAGCAAAACAGTTGGGTGTCAATGATCTATTAGCTGTTGGAGCAGTGTGGCATCTGGAGTAAACATAGCAGACAAACATTCATTAGCAGAGAGGTGAAAGGAGTTTGCTGCTGCCAGGGGCCTCTGACCCTGGACACAGCTGCATTCCTGCTACCCGTCCACATTGAATGTAGTAGACAGCCAGGGGGTGATAAAGACTGGTTGTTTCTGAAAAAAGAAATTCAACCTTCAGAGATACTCCTGTCTTCACTCTGTGATGTCTAGAGCAAATTGTTTTGTGGTGAAACATGACCTGTGTGTCCTACCCACTTCCCCTTTGCCTGCTGACTCTCTCCAACAGGCATGGACTTGTATTAACTGCAGACGTACTTCACTGGAGTCAGGTTAGGGTGACAATGAAGTGCTCCGAAGTTCTCTTAATTGTTCATCTTTGAACAGTCATATCAGTTTATCAGTGGTGGTTTTACCCAGTTTACTGCAGGTACCGTGGTAAAAATATAATTACTATAGCTGCAGAATGGTAATAAAACTACCTGTAATTTCCAGAAAGTCACACCCCTTACGGCATGTTTTGCAGCAATATATTCCTCTTCTACAGATGCAGCTATTGGTGAAGAAACAGGGATGTCAGCCTCTGTCATGATCATTTGCTTTGTTAACTAGGAGTGGGTTTACACTAGAACCTGAAACCAGTACTTTCTGTTTGTATACTTTCCCTCCTAAAATCCAGTCAAGCTGACCTGGAAATATCTTGGGATGCCATATCTGGTCAGCTAATGCTTTTCCAATTCTACAAAAGAACAGCATGTTTAGTGGACAAAGCTTTTCTTTGTTACAAAAATTTGGGGAAACAAATGAAAGTATGGCTGATTTATACACTCGTAACTAAGTGACTGAAATTTAAAAGGATTTAAAATGAGGTTCAACTAACTCCCTCAAACTTTTCTGTCATTGAAACATTTCTGTTAACCATTCTGTTTCAACCATTTGAATGAAAGCGTGTGGCCTTGTAATTGGCTTTTTATTTCTTTACATGTCACTATATACCACGGACATTATCCATCTACGGAACTATGAAGTTGCTGCATCTCTAAAATTGAGAATTGTTTAAATGACAAATCGGCAAACTAGATCTTTCGGAACCATAAACACAACTGCTCGAACCAAACATGACATTTCAAGTTTGCAAAATTGTGAGACTTAAAATAATTTATTGGAGCAGATACAAGGATTTGATCACAATCATCAATGCATAAACAAACTATTAAAAAAAATCATACTCTACACAGCATTTATCAGAATATAAGAAATATAGATTTACTCTTTAAAAACATCCATAAGCAACCCCAAGTTGGTCCCAGTAATAAGAATGAAAAGGATCTTAATAAAAGTGGTCACTAACAAAAGATATTAGGCTGTAGGCACATTCAGAACTCAAAGATACAGCGGATTCGCCTAAAAACAGTTTGTTCTGATGCTTATTACAAACATACGTACAAATCTTTTGACATGAGACAAAGACAACTTTAAAAATACAGGAAGTATTTACAATACATTTTCCTTGTTTCCTGGCTTGTAACGTCCTATTCTCAATTATCTTGTAAAAACAAACAGAAGTTACAAAATTAGTATCTGACAAAACACAGTCATGCTCACTTTTATCTGGCCTGGTTGTTCCAGTTTTAGTCTCTGAGCAGTTGGGATGTTTCTGTGTGTGTCTATAAGTATTATAGGGTGATGACGGTGCCATCCTCCTCCACCCCTCCCCTGGGCAGTGCCAAACTGTGCCGTGGGTCCGTTTTCATGGAGCTGAGGATTTTGTGCAGGCTGCCGTTGCTGTGGCGGAGGGCTGGGTTGCTGCTGTGATGGGGGGGCTGTACGTGGTGATGGCGGTGCTGGGACTGTTGGTGTGGGTTATGCTGAAGGTTCAGGTCTCTGTGGAGCTGGTAGCTGAGGCTGCTGTGTTGGTGGTGGTGGTGGTGATGGGACCCTCCGTTAAGGCTCGGCTGGGAGTGGAAGGAGGCAGTGGAGACTACCGATGAAGGGCGTGTGGGAGGGCTTGGAGGTGGTGCTGGGCCTGAAGCCGTTGTTGGCGTCTGCTGGTGTGTGCGAGACACACTGGAGGCCAGGGAAGCATTGGACCTCTGAGATGGCCGCTTGAGGCTGCTCTCAATGACGATATCGGTCTCTTCATCACTCTCGAGGTCGTCCTGGTACCCATGTGCTCCAGACGACATCACTCCAGCTGCGGCCACCGATAAACTCGGGTACCCGGTCGACCCGCTGCTGTCTGACGACTGGCCTGAGCTCCCCGAGATCCTGCTGCTGCGGACCACATTATTGCGCTGGTTCACTGGCTTGACTGTCACAATGAGGTTGTGGCTGTTGGCGATCATCATATCCGTTACTTGATCTAATGACTTTCCAGTCACTTCAATGCCGTTCACCTCCAGCACCTCATCATTCACTGCCAGCAGCCCGGTGCTTTCCGCCAACCCTCCCGGCACCAGCCGAGATATGAAGATGCCGGGGACTTTCTCTAGGCCGTGTGGCGTCACCCGTACGCTAGTTCCATCTCGGATGTAAAAGCCCAGTGGTTTGTCTGAGCCGTGACGATACAGCCGGACGCGGCGGTGAGATTCGGGTAGGATGTCCACATCAATGATGGAGGAGACAGGCCGGAAGTCCTGGGGCATGCCGATGCGGATGTGTGGCCGTTTGCGGTTGACGTCATTATTGCGCAGCGCGACCACTGCCTTCTTCTTCCGAGTTATGGTGTTGGTGCCAAAGTTGGTGTAGTCGACCTCTTCTGTAAAGAAGGAAACAGAGAGCATTGGAAATTAGGCATTTACTAATGTGCAGGCAACACTGATTGAACACATTCTTTTTTTTCCATCATTGTTTGCTTTGTCCCTAAATGCTAAAAGGCCACTGGGGAAAAAAAAGAATACTTTAAAGCACAAGAAAAAGTGAGAGGAGGATTTATAAAGTTAAAACAAACCCACATATTTAAAATCAAACCACACTGCCCTACAAACTCAAAAACCTTTGTTCAAACTATACACAGATGTGCTTGAAAATAATTCTCCTGTGAACGACAGGACATTTGTGTGACATAATACAGTTCTTATTACTGAAGTTATAAACAAGACCAGAGTGTTGCTGATTTATCCTTCAACTGAGTAAGGTAAGAGGCCATCGTTTGACAATACAACCTTTATATGAAAAGTGACATGTGAGCATGTCAGCTGGATTCACCTACTGCTAATACTGAGACTCTATGTGCATGTTCGTATAAAATGCTGAGTGTGCAGAGCATTCCTGCCTGTGCTGACAGAGGTGAACCACCCCTCTGCTACCAGGCAACAGCTGTGGGGATTCCCAGCATGCATTACGGCACCCAGATACACAGGCACACATGTACTATTCTCAGTACAAACATGGCTTATATAACTTGGGATGAAAAAAAAAAAAAAAAATACTCATTGTGCTTTTACTACAATTACAAGGCAACAGTCCTCCACTAGCAAAACTAGTAAGAGACCTTGAAGGATATAATACAAAGTGGAAAGCATGAGCTGAGAGAAGATGAGTGTGGTAATCTCAGTTAAAGCATGAGGTTTCCAACCAGAGATTTAGAGCAATCAATAAAACAATGAAAACTCTCATAGAGGACTAGATCACCCTCGCAATGAGAGAGTGGCTTCTTCAGAACAACACAGCCGTTGCCAAACCCGCTCCACTGCCAAACACACTCATGTACTTGCTGATTGAAGCTTTGCAAGACTGGAATGAAAAATATCCTCTGGGGCGTCCCACCTAAGAAAAAAATGCCTAAATGCGATCCTGGTGTTGTGGTTCTGACACACTTGAGAGAGTGAGAAATGATACAGTGTGCTCTATGATTTAAAAAAAATAACAACAACATGATAGCTCTCTAATCTTTCTCTCTCAGTCAGACAGGAAATCTGGACAGCCTGATGTGACAGGAAGTGAAGATTCCCAGGCGGGAGCATCAGCTGCTGCACTTCCATGGCAACGGCAATGAGTCATCTTTGCCCTACTGTTCGGGACACCTGCTTTATGAAATTATTGTTGGTGAGCACACTGTAATTTCTGGCCTCGTCTTAAAAACACACTGTGGAAGGAGAGAGCACTGAAACAAATATCCGAATCTCCGAGCAGAGCCAGCTGGCCGGTCGTCTGGCCAGCCTCAGAGGAGTATGGACGTCTGCCATACACCTCCCTATGCAATGCTGACTCATCATTAATATACGTTTTCTTCCGCTTGCTCCTCCTGAGCAAAATGTTGACTATGCAGCATGTTTGACTACAGCTTCACAAATGAAGGGTCTGGGGGGGAAATTTGATGTAAGCCCTCACTGTTGGGAGAAAAGAAGCAGCTTTTGTGGATGTCAGCAGTGATACCAACCACCATGCACATGGGGAATTGGCGATGCCTAAATTGGGGAAAAATAAGAATGACAAATGAGTGCTGAAGAAATAGTAGACTGACGTCTCTTGGCGTAGCATGAAATAATGTTTTTAAGTGCTCATGGAGTCAAGCCAAACCGCTGTGCCAAAAGTGCTTGATACCAGATAAAGAAATACTCTGCAAAAAAAAAAAAGAATTGTTTCTTATCAACCTTAACTGCTGTAAAATAAGTCTGTTTAAAAATACCATGTTTTCAGCAAAGCTTCTGAATATCATCAAACTTTAAGTGCATGGTATTCTTAGTTTTCTGTGCATGTCTTGGCAGAAGCTGATTTGATTGAATCCAGACAAGGCATTTGCTAAAGGGCTGGAATTTCTGCCACAAGTGCAAGTCTCCCTGATGGGAACCATGTTGGAGGTGATCGCTGCAGAGTCTCATTACAGGCCTATGGTGCAACATCCTCCTCCTTCCACACGTTTGATCGGTGGCTCAAAATGGAGAGGCAGTGAGCAGAAAACCATCACGAGCCGAGTGCAAATCCACTGATACAATCACACAGGCGCTGACTTTGTAACGACGGATGTTTAAGTAACTAAAAAGTCAACCAAAGTCTCATACTTCACGTACCTATATAGATAATTACCAAACATCCAGTAGTGCCACATAGTTTGTGGAAGAATGTGAATGCAAGCCAAACACGCAGGGAAGAATGCAACGAAACCAGCCACATATGTCGACATGTACATCCATCAATCCCATTTCATGGTTCGAGAAACCAGGAATACTACACATGTAGCTTTAAGTGCACTGGAGCTGGAAGATAAAGCCAATTAATTGATCAATTGATTGTCTATTGATGGAAAAGTAGTAAGCAACTATTTTGATAATCAATTCACAGTTAAAGCCGTTTTTTGAACAATGACACACACTCTCTGGTTCCAGCTTCTAAAATGTGACATTAATTGCTTTGTCTTAACTGAAGTACTCTAAAACTTTTATTTTTGGACTGGTGGCTGGATAAATCAAGCAATCTGATGTCACCTTGTGATAATCATTTTCCACCCAACTATTAAACAATTAATGGAGAAAATAATCAGTAGATGAATTGATAAGAATAATTGTTAGTTTTGGCCCTTGAGTTTAGTGGACCTTCTACCACAAGCATGGCAGAAGCTGCAACATACTCCCCTGATAAATAAAACCACTGGGGCATCATGGGATTGCAGTCTTTGGAGATGCCAAACAAATTAAGATGTCAGATGTCAGAGAACCAGACTGTGGCAGCAAAACCCTGTCTGTCTGCAGGCCTGGGGTATTATATTCATGACCACTGCATACATCTAATGGAAAAGATTTTTCCATTGCAAAGTTAAACATTATGTTCTCTGCTACTGTGAGAGAAAAAGTGCTGGACATACTCCATGACAGACATTGCGCGTTTGTTTCATGGTAGGCTGGCATGTGCTTCTACCACTGTAGAGTTTTAACTAAATGTGATTGTAGTCCGGGATAAATACTCTGCTCTTTAAATTACTGAGACTTTTCTAAACATGCCCAATCTCATAAAAGGTCACTGATTACACCCATTCTAAGTAAATATGAACTATCTGGTGTCACAGCTCACACACACACACACACACACACACACACACACACACACGTTCCAGCCGATCACACAAAGGTTATCGTAACAACTCCTGACAAACCTAATCCCTGCTACACTGAAGCATGATGGGTAAGCCAATGTGAACCCGTTAATCAAAGGCTGTCGGGTCACTGCCAGGCATTTGCAGGCTAAACTGCACCTCAGATCAAAGCCTATTAGAAAAGCTTGGTGTTTCAATTAGCTGTTACTCAATATTTCCACAATGTTATTTACTATCAAAAGTAATTTACTGATCAGAGTTTGGAATATAAAATGACAATTTAGGTGATACATAATCATCATGATCATGCATGCACATACCATCTGTTTGCATTTACCCTAAACTTCAGTTTCTTCTAAACTTAAGGCCAGTGAATTCTGCTCGAAATACAGCTAATAGCGAGCCTGAATGCTGACAGGGATGGAAAAAACATTTATCCATTTAAATTACATTTAACATCTGTGGTAAAGAGTATCAGTAAGGGCAATATGATAGCTCCCACAGAGATTGGATAAAGAAAGGAGGTCAGATTTTGACAGAGGGATTTCCAGAATTATGAACCTAGAATTGCAGTACTGGCAGAGAGTTACCATGAAAAGGTGTTTTATTTAAGAATACTGGAGCCAGAACCCCATGATGCCAGAAAACACCACCTAACCAACCCACAACCCACACAAGGTCAGGGGAAAGAGGTCAGAGATGCAAAGATGGCTTCTGGGTAACTTCTACATACTGCCCTCTGCCCATGTGTGCATGACACTTGAGGAATGCGGTGGTAAATGTAGTTGGAGATATCTCTGAACAGGTTGAAGACCTGCATAACTTCTCAAGACGGGCACAGGCTGCTTCAAACCAAAGCAACCGGCTATTTCAAGCTTGTCATGATACTGTTTAAGTAAGGCGATCCTTCACTGGCATATTGCTAATCTTTTTCACAGCCGCACTGCGTGCTAAACAAAAAGCGAATTAACTGACAATCATATGAATTAAACCTGAAACATGAAGCATCCTGTGGTAATATCACTGCATTTGGGAGGAAGAACAACAGACCAGTTAGAAGCCAGCCAACTAGTTTGTATCTGGTTCTTGGGCGTTATTGGATGCCTCATGCTGTTCTTGTGCTTACAAAGCAAAGGAAAAAGAGGAAAAATAGTCTTTGTTCCACTGAAGCCCACCTCTAGTTAACCAAAGCTGTGAAGAGAAGGCCCTTTAAAGTCCTACTGCTTTTCCACCAACTCCCATAAAAGACAGGAATCTAAAGAGTTTTATGATCAACCATTAGGGCCTCTCTGCACACTTGTTCCTGGCCGGTTTTCAACCATTCACTACTTTCTCAACACACATACAACTGTAAGCAGAGACTGAGCAGAGGAATGAACCAAAAACAAAAATACACTTCTATTTTCAAGTGTTTCAAATTGTTATGCTTTGAGTTCATTTCACGTGTGATGCAATGTGAGTCACACACAAATGAACTCAAACATTAGCTCCTGGCTTTACGTAAGTGAGCACAACACCACAGCCACGGCATGACCGGTATTCTTTAGGTTTCCCTCAGCAGCACAACAATCACCAAGCTGCAGTCCGAACCAATAGTGTTTGGAGTCGGCTTCATGTGTGATATTTCACAGGGGGCTTTGTGAAAGTTGGCAGGTGATGTTAGGTACTTTTGGCTTACCTGTGGTGGCAAGGAGAACATTATAAAGACAAATGGCTGCTGGAACCAGAGCCAGAATTTATAATAATCTTTCCTAATCTTTCAGAAGTGTATTGTGTACAGTGCTAGCATGTGTGAATGCACAGTGCCACCTCACATGAGCATGTTAGTCTGTATGAATGGAAATCTTTGTGCTTAGTGGGCAGTAAATGGAGGAACATACTGTATCCATCTTTATAAAAAGCTCAAATTATCAGTCACTGTCAAAGTAGCTAGAGGAAAATTAGAACAAAAACACATTATTTTGTTACTTATATTAGTTTGCTACAGAACCATTCAACATCCTTACTTTAAACATAACTTAATCAGTGGAAAGCCTTGTTATTATGTGCATGTGAGACTTGGGGTAGAGACGACAGCAACAACACCCTGCTAACAGCTTCAGTGGTGGCCCCTCAGGGGTGTGCCCCCTAGTAATGGTATTTTTACCCAGTGATATGACCCAGACACTACAAGCCCAGCTGAGGAACTCACTAACACACAATCCTTTCAGACTGCTTCACAGGAGCAATACATATACACATAAAGCACAAGTGCTGTGGTAGCATCGGACCGATTTCTGATAGAGTTAAAAGAATAGTTTGACATTTTTGAAAATACATTTACACCACGAGTTGGATGAGAGTCTTGACCTCTCACATATCTGTATGGTACATATGAGGCTACATCCACTAGATGGTTGGATAGCTTAACATTTTGATTAGAAACGAGGAATCAGCTAGCCTGGTTGTACTAATCATGTCAATCCTACTACACTAATTAATGTGTTACACCTCATTCTAAAACAGACACATTGACTCATTGACACAAATGACACATTGTTGCATTACAGGTTTTATGTGCCTTATTATTTCTGGCAAGGACTCTTCATTGGTCGCCTTGCAACTGATCTAGACCAAGAATTAGTCTGGCACAAAACTGTCTAAAAACATAAAATTCATAGTTTTATACTTTGGAAATTGTTCAGATTAAACAAACATGATCTGGAGTGTTAATGTTTTGTCGATTTTGTTACCTATGGACAGAGCCAGGCAAGTCGTTTCCTCCCATTTCCAGTCTTTGTGCTAAGCTAAGCTACATATCATACTGTGCAAATATGTGAATGATAGCGATCTTTTCATTCACGCCTCAGCAAGACAGCACCAGGTCTCAAAATGTCAAACTAGTCTTTTTCAAGTATCAATTTTTGATTGTCACAGAGCTAAAAACAAAGCCGTTTTGTATAATTCATGAAAAGTTGACACTTTGTAGATACAGTTTTTTTAGGATGGCTACGATATATTAGTCAGTTCATTACTGTATGTTAAAACTACAGCCCATGACCTCCGGCCTATTGCTCTGTCTACAGCCTATCCAGCTACAGTCCACAAATGCAAGTGGCATTCCTGCACCCCAACGACCCCCCAGCCCCCAACATGGTTTTCAGCCAAGCATGACAAAGTGCTCAGTGACAGGGGAGACCATAATCACTGGAGAGGGAGATGAGGCACACAGAGAATAGTGAATTGTGCTAGACCCTGCTGCCTTTTGCATTAGGTCACTGGATGCTGTGGCAGTGGGCTTCATTCCTGGGCCCCACAGACACACACACACATATATACACACACACACACACACGCTAACACAGCTGGAAACTCCTCACTTTCAAAGCCACCAGGAATATAGCATAAAGTAGAACGGGATGAAACAGCACATGACAGAGCACAGCCATGCAAGAGAAAAGGCGACAGGCCGTTTCAATGCAGTACAGTAAGTGTGTTTGTCCACTGAAAAATGTTTCCCTTTTCCCACATTTGCATTTTTTGTCCTGTTTGCATAAGAAAAGACATGATTTAATGAAATGCAGAGGGCTTTGTATCGCTTTCTCCTCATAGCGTGGGGTAAGAAATAGCTGGTTTTCATGACTCTCCAGTGGTTTCATGCAGCACATCCAAATACATGAGCTAAAAAGCAAATTTCTGCATTCCTCTACTATGTAAGTAAGCTAATACTAAAAAAGGCATTTTTTTCCACTAATGTTTGAGTTGCCAGGTCAGGTTTTCATATTTGTCAGTGTTAAGTGCTTGTGGAGCCCCCTCCCATGGGATGCACACATATAAATGTAAAGAATGAACCAAAACAATCAGTATTCTTGGACGTTTCTTCTCTTCCCCACTGGAGACGGCCGGGAAGTCTATCTGTGTTTAGAGGCTGACTGCTGCCAAGACGTTCAGCTAACACTAACATGGAAAAAGAATCCAGACGGAATAAAGAAGAACATTTTTTTAAACATGCAAACATATTTGACATTCTTGCAGGGGTGGTTGAGGCAGGGCCTGGGTGGAAATTTGGAGAAGCTTGATAAAGCTACAAGGTTATAATCGACAGCTGCACTGAAGGTTTGGGTAGGAACTTACTGGAAGTGATCTTGTGCATGCTGTGTTCTGCTAGGTGCTAGTAAATAAATAAATAAGTAAATAAGTAAATTTACTCAAGTACTGAACTCAAGTTACCTGTGCTTTAAGTGAGATTTTCCATTTAATGCCATTTTATACTTCTACTCCACTAAATTTCAGAAACACTACTTTTTTACCTCACAACATTACATACAAAACTGTTCAGTTTATAAAATATGAACTTTTTATAAACTAAGTTAATGCATCAATAATAATAATAATAATCAAATAACACAAAAATAAAACACTTAAGAGTCATTTTGCCTCATGAGCACTTTTGCTTTTCTTTGCTTAGCTTTTGTTGTCCTTGTCTGTTGCTGTGTCAGATTCTTTCTACATGTATGTACTTGGCCAATAAAGCCAATTCTGACTGCTTATAATGCTTACTTTGTTTTACTTAAATACATTTTGAATGTAGGACTTTTACTGGTAATAAAGTAGCGTCACATTGTAAATCTTAATACCTCTTCCACCACTGCATATAGACTACACACACTAGTGAGCACATGCAAACGAGCATTACTGCAATCGCTTTTATCTTAACTCCTTTAACCAGCTTGTTCCAAAAACAGACGGTAGAAAAAAACTTTAGCCTTGAGTTTGGACTGTCATATGAACTTATTAGCAGACTTCAAAGAGTGTGCATTTGTATTTCTTCATGCTTCCCGCAGAGAAAAGAAGAACAAGAAGAAAAGGAAAAGCCTGGGATTAGACAAATCAAACAAGAATCAGGTGAGAGTCAGGTGGAACTATTAATAAGGTAAAAAATATGTTTTTCCTCTTGATGAAACAAGATAGAGCTCTAAAAATGTTGCGTGCATATACGTGCTGGGCAGCACTTTGCACGCACCCCCTCCATTCCTGCACTCATTTCAGCAGTTACTGTGGCAAACAGGGGCCGGGCTGCACATCTGGGACAAGTTAAATGGAGCTGCCTTGTCTGCTCCGTTCTGGCTCGGCCTGTGTGGTTGGGTGGAGTGGGGAGGGGAGGGAGTCACAGGTCTAAGATTCACTGCAGGTATCAACCACCCCCATCACACAAGCACGCGCGCACACACACACACTCAAGACACTAGCTACTTTATTAATATACTTGAAGATGTTGTGCCAAATCACAAAGGGAACAAAGGTTAAGACCAGGAGAAAGGTATTTAAAGAGAAGGGAGTGAGAGTGTGTGTGTGTGTGTGTGTGTGCGCGCATAAGGAGATTAACCTGTGTTTGTGCGTCTGTGGGGGGCTGACGTATAGCAGAGGAGGGGTGGGAGGAACATCAAAGGGGGAGGTAGAGGAGAGCAATGGAGTAGACAGGTCTTGCATTCCTCCAGCCTTTCAAAAAGGATCTCCGCTTGATCAAGAGTTCACCCCCTTCAGAAAAAAAAAAAAGGTGCTGTTGGGCGTTCACTAACCTTCGTGCCTCCTCCCTTCTTCTCTCTCTTGAAATACAACTAACTACTGCTTCTGGTTTAATCCAGCTGCCTCTCTGCTGATCATATGCATGTTTCCAACCATGAAAACACATGCTGTTGATTTAAACTCCACAAAGTCTTCGTCGCCATCTGGCCCACAGGTACCCAGGCTGCCTTTGCTCCTCACAACCCATGTGAAGATATAAATACACGTCGCTGTGGAATACAAAGTTAATGGAAATCTTGGACCTTTAACTTCAGAGAACTGAGCTACAAGAAGTGAGCAGAGAACAATGAAGATTCAGAGTTAAGTGAAAACACTGAAATACACTCATGTCCTGCAACCATATGACAAATAAGATATTCTGAGGCATTATGGCAAAGAAGGGATCTGGGTAAACTTGCAGTGCTATGGTGACACAAGTCACAGCAGCAGACTTGGACTTGTGTCCTTGCCACCTGTCTCACCTTCGGTGTGTGTGAGAGTCAACGTGAGTGATTAAGTTGATGTGTGAG
The DNA here is from genome assembly GCF_042242105.1 of Pempheris klunzingeri. Classification (NCBI taxonomy): domain Eukaryota; kingdom Metazoa; phylum Chordata; class Actinopteri; order Acropomatiformes; family Pempheridae; genus Pempheris; species Pempheris klunzingeri. Next base: position 11,098,240 of record NC_092027.1, read on the forward strand.
ACAGACAGACTTACGGATAGCACAGACAGAATGGCTCTAAACTGTGAGGGAACACAGGGTGGCGTTCCCTGACATCCAGTTTGTCTTCATATATTCCTCTTCTCGTAAACACAGCCAACACTCTACACGAGAGACACTTAAGATACTATGACGAACATCAGCACGATTGCGGTATAAACTCAATTCCTCACACACACTCAAACCAAAACACAAGCTTGGCAGCACTCGGACTTTTTTGACCATCAAATAATGTTTAATGAGCCCCAGGCTGACAAAGATTTGCTCTCAATTGGCTTTGCTTCACATTGCTTAATGAAGAGAACAATGTTTATGAGTCCAGTGTGAATATCATTCATGGGGCTCACTTCAAGGAGTTGAGAAAAAAAGGCAATATGGTTCATTTGCAAAGGTTGTTGAGATACTTTTACAGTTAAGAAAACAAATTAGCTCCTAAAATCCAGTGCTTTAGTTGTGCTGAAACTATTCATTTAATGGTGGCAAACAGGTTTCGTGAATTGCCATAAAAATTGCCCAAAAATGTTTTGATTAAAGTTCCCATTATTCAAAACATTGGAACGAATTGTATTTTGTGCGCACGCAATAGCATTTCAAGTGCTCAATGTGGTAAAACTTAGTTATTTTTGTGTGAAACTTTTTATGCTACCGTCTCAGCCAGGACTCTCTTGTAAAGTGATTTTGAGCCTCGACGGCAATACTCCTGATAAAATAAAGGTTAAATAAAAAATTGTGGCCTCAACATTCAAAATAGTAATTTTCTAACCAAATTAGTATCTTTGAATTAAATTCCCAACACTAATTGGTGATTAAATTTAGCAGAACTTGACCCCAAGTTGCATCTCAGATCCTCAAAGTGAACTCAGGAGGACCTCTATTGCTGTCCTAGTTGTAGCCTCCACCTTCATCCTCCTAAACCTTCACTTTCTAGTCTTTTATTGGCTGCAGGTGACCGACAACAAGCAGACTAGGAGGATTATTGTCTCTCTGACTGTCTCACTGTCACACACACACACACAGTGCAGACAGGCCGGAGTGCTGGAGGATGTAACATGCAAGCAGACAGGTAAGGAAATGAGACAACCGAGCAAGAAAACACACATGCAGATTTGAAAATTGACAAATTTCCTTCTATCAACAGGTAGAAAAAGGGACAACCCATCACACAGCCTCGGGTGCGATTTTCATTTTGTTTAAGGGAAAACAGAGAGAGAGAGACTGAGAAAGGGCGAGATCGTGTGTCTCACAGAGGACGCCTTGCTGAGAGGGTCTTACATCAACCCACAGGAAAAGTGATCCTTTGTTATGAAGCTGCCTCTGGAGACATTCGTCTCATTCACACTGTGGGCAAGAAAAATAATCCATCACGTTACAACTCGATTCATAAGTGGCCAGAGAAAATGTTGTCTACAACGCTGAATGAGATCATTTTCACACACACACACACACACACACACACACACACACACACACACACACACACACACACACACACACACACACACACACACACACACACACACACACACACACACACACACACACACACACACACACACACACACACACACACACACACACACACACACACACACACACACACACACACACACACACACAGGAGAAGCTCTGGCAGCAACATGTGCCTTACTTTGCAACAAATCAATATGACAGTTCTGGCTGAATATGGGCTTCTTGTCTGCTTTTGTTGTTGATCCAGTTGGGCCTTAACAGTCTTCATCCTTTGAGGGGGATTCAGATTGTGATTTTCAGTGTTATGTGTTAGACCATCACTGACCCCTATTCAGTCATGGACAAAGGTCAATGAAAATCCCCTTCCTGGCCTCCAGGTGAGGCCCCCCATTCCACTCATGTGATTGGGTAAATCCTCCACAAGCTTGGACAGGCCTCTATCCCATCCTCCCCTGCACCTGAAACACCAACACCCTCTCTTACACAACCACACAGCATAACAGAGCACTTCCTGTGTGTGGTGACACATATCCTTGGTTCTTCCTGCTCCTGCTTTGCTCCACTGGCTTCATTTGTGTTCTACTTCATCTAGTCTCTACTGCCAAGTCACTAAACCCCCCCCCCCCCCCCCTCTTTCTCTGTTGAACACACACACAAACCATGTCAAAACTGTCTGTGGGAGTGTTTCCACATGAGCTGTCAGTGCCCATTGTTTTCGGCGAGTCTCTAGGACACAATTCATATCAGGATAAGAGTCAGGGCTCATTCCTCCCCTCCTCCATTCTTTTCCTTCCTCTCCCATCATGAACTGCTGAGTTGGCCTGATTCAACCACCAACTCGTGGCCCACATATCTGGAGAAGGGGGAGACAGCGGGTGGGAGATGGTGCAGCATCTTCTCTCTGTGCGTCTGTCTTTTCCTCTCAGACATATTTGAGTCAGTTCAGAAGCTTAGAAGATAATGATACTGGCGAGCAAGGCTTTTGGCTAAAACTTAGTTTATGAAAGTTTCATTGCTTTCATGCAGTGATGCTGCATTCATCCAAAATGAAAAAAAGTCTCAATGAACAGTAAACCAGATAAGTCCTCCTTTAAGTGGCTATGACTAAAAGGTATGCAACAGGAGTTATTCGTTTTTCCTTTAGTAGACAGACCTTAAAAAGCATAACTAGTATTTTAGATTTATTTTAAACATCTTAAAATCAAAAAAATATTTCCTACTTTTTTTCAGTAGTCACTTGGAGCTCTGATCTTAAATCAGAGGTTTATTTATCAGACTTATGAGACAAAAATTCAGCTGCAAACTTCAGTCATTCAACTCATCACTTAGAGACTGGCTACAGCAAAGCAAAACAATACAACCAAATATCTAACGACCAAATTGAAAATGCAGAAACTCTTCCAAGAGTGATTAATAACACCATAGACCAACCATAGATAAGATACATGCTTTAGATCGTCTTAGTAATTTGCTTTGATGTTAAATGAAGTTTGTAATGGCTCCTGCCGAGCTCAGTGCCAGCTCTGGTGATTTGTGATAGCCAATCATAAACACTTCTGGCTCCATTCTAGCCAATCAAATTGCTCCAGTGCATGCTATGGCTGAACAACTGCCAGACTGGTGAGGGGCATGACAGCTTGTCTCATTGTTTTAGCCTCATGACCTATATATGGCTATACTCAGCCTTTTAGCAGGCTGCTCCTTTAATTCCTCGAGCACATACACTTGCACAAGCCCACGCAAGAAAATAATTGCCACCATCCTTTGAATGTAGCCGTTGCCTTCTTATCTCCAATCATTTTTAATATCAGCGGCAATCAGAAAAAGTTACATAACTAGCCCCTTTGCTTTAAAAAATAATAGCAATAACAACAACAAAATGGCTTCTTACTTCATCAGTGCGGCTTGGCCACAAGGGGATACCAGAAGAGTAAACAACTTTAAAGACAGTCAACAGTCAACTCCCTCTCAGCAGACCGGATCAGACTATTTTAAAGGAAAACACACTGCAACTCCTTCTAAATGTGACACATAAACATGTTTTTTCATGACAAAAGACATGGTCGTCTGCATGTAATCATGTTAGGGAACATTAGACTCATACACCACAGTTTTTACTCACATGACCAATGATTCCAGTCTCCCCAAATTTAGGGACTCCAAAGGGCCCAATGACCAAACGCCAAGAAAGACACACAAAACAAAAACCAACATGGACCTTGACTCAGACAGACACAGTAGTATCTACACTGAACTTCTGACCAGGGTCATCTTATGTGGAAATGTATGTGCCTACCATGTGCATCTGCAGCAATATGCACAATAAACTCCGCTCATTTCAAAGCCAAGTGGTAAGTCATGAAACTTCAGTTCAGTTACAAAACATCGTCAGTTACCATTTGGGTAACTACCAGCAGTCAGCACATAGGGAAGGGTATTGTTAAGATTTTAACGATTTTATCACAACTCTTACTGATACGGCTTATTGATCGGGTTCTTTTTTTTAAAGAAAAAACGTAACAAATTAAGAACAGAATTAACATTGCAATTTATTAAACTCATGCCCCATGCTGATAACATACATGGGAAAATGAGAGATGAACTACAAGCTGGGCAGTTGAAAACAGTACATTTCTCTGCCTGTAAGTGATGGACTTACGGTACTTGTTTTGAAAGATTTTGCCCACATGCAAAAGACTGGTTGCACTGGTGGCAATGAGCAGTGTGAGCATTGACTCTGGTGAAGTGTAATCAGACTTTTGAGCGATCACTTACAAGACCAAAGCACTGAGATCTCTCTTCTTGATTGGAAATAATCCACTGTCTTAATCTTACTGCAAATTAAAGGCAGAGTTGGTGACATAAAACATTACAATGATTATGTAGCCTAAATCAGTTGGAGATCTACTTTCTGAATTTCTCCAATACCAAGAGTGACACTGCTAATATCTGAGCTTATCAATACTACGGTCCTTAATAATTTAGCCCCGGGGCCTATTTAATACCGGGTTTTGTTACTCATCCCTAAGCACAGGCCTGTTTTTGTAGCCAAGGTGCTGTTAACGTAAAGTAAGCTGGGTGGCTCTGGAGCAAACCTTGCTAGTGGTGAGTGTGTTTGCTGCGGGTGAGCAGCCGAGAAGCAAAGTCAGTCCCTCCTTTGTAATTATGGACTCCCAAAATAACCCTTTGCAGAGGCAGTACTAGCTTGATGTTGTGCTAGCTACCAAGCACTTCTCATGGCTCAACTTGCTTAGGTCAGAAAGCTATATGTTGTCTCTTAGGCCAGAAGCTTAAGTTCTTAAAGTTAGTGGAAAAGTTACGCTTAACGATTTCAAAGTGTATCCCAGGTAGAGATTGCGAGTCCTTGTACAACAAACCACAAAAACACTTATAGATAAGGTGGGAAATTAGTGAGATTACACAAAAACACTCTGATGTGTGTGTCAGTGACAATTAGAGTCTTTTCAAGCCGACCTTCACGCTTTGTTAATGTGAGCTAAACTCGGATTTCCTCAATGGACATAAAACCTTTGCTCAAGCTTGCACTTGTGCTCATTACATTTCTATGTGTGAATGTGTGCGTTTCCCAGTGCTACACACAGAGCATGCCTGGCCTTGTCCTTCAGTGGAGCTGTAATTAAGAAGGAACTGCAGTGAGCAGTCTCACAGTGAGCCGCCTCTGCACAAACCAACAACTCCTCCCTCAAAAACCCACTAACATCCACCCAGTGTCCAGATCCCCGCTCTGTCTAACCCCAAATCTTCACCCTCTTCCCTCACTTTGCTCATGGCTCGGTTCTAAACTTGGCCTGGGAATTTTCCACTGCATACTCGTATTTGACCAATCTTAGTATTGTCTGTTCTGATAGATGGAAAATCCACCCCTACATTGTTATATATAATCTACCTGTGCTGTTTAATGCACTGCATTTTAATTAAATGTGTTTGTTGAACCCTCACCCTGTATTGTAAAAGGTAATGACATCCTGTATTTCCCAGGATTGAAGGGCAGTGGGTGCAGCTAGCCTTTTTTCTTTTTTTAGGTAACAAAAAGCACCTACCTGCACCTCTACAAGTCCACTAATGAACACATCTTGTTAATGTGTACAAAAACCAAGCCAAACCAGCTGATTACTTGTTTCAAGTCTTAATGCTAAGCTAAAGCTAACAACAGTGACCTTATACTGAATGGGCATATGCAGCGTGGTATCAATCTTCTTATCCGTTTTGTTTCTGTAAAATTTACTGTAGGAATCTGGTGTAAAATTTTACCGAGCGTCTCCAATGTAAATGAAAATTCTATCATACAGACAAACAGATGTGTTAGAATTAGTGTTAAGGTGGGAAATAACAAAACAAACCGTGCCACTTATTCTCGTGACAACTTACAAACAACCAGATAAAGAAAGAATAAAAACCTGCACACAGTTGAAAATTTTAAGTCAAACATGTCACTCCACCTTCAAGCCATAAACCAAGGGAAAGAAATAAGGCACGGAAGTATTTCAAGCTTGTTTTTTCTCTTTGAAAGTTCATGCTGCTGAGGAGTGGCCGCGGTGGTGGTGGCAGCTTAGGAAGTTGTTTGTTTGTCCCAGAAGGACCGGCTATATTCATCACATCCAGCATTCAATTTCCAGAGCCTGCGTCTCTGGGCTCATTTAAATGCAGGATGAGGTCAATTTCCAGTCACCCAACAAGTTTTTGAGAATCAGTGTAGTCATAACAGAAAGTCTGTTGAGGTGCGATAGCATTCCTGAATAGAGAGCAGCTGTGTATATAGTTAATTTTTACAATATGAAGAGCTGCAAATCAACTTCATCCTTCAGGAAATCTGCATGTCAAACAGTGGAGAAAACGTTTGAGCAGTTGTGTTGGTTTTGTATGATCACAAATGGTTTGTTTTGTAGAAAATTCATCCCTCCAAGAAGGGGAACATTGTTGAATCTGGGTTTGAAAAATGCAAAAATAAATGCATGAAATGCTCATCAAATTTGACAAGCGGATGATGGGAGCCGCAGACTCTCCTGCCCTACAATGTCTGGAAACTTCATTGTGGGGGAGCGGGGACGCAGTTCAAAGCAGGGTCGTAAACCAAAATGAAAGCAGGGACTTAGGAAACACAAACACCAATATAGTTTTGCCAAACACAACAGCCCTTACAAGTTTAATTAAAACAGAGGGCCTCCCCTCCCACAACTCAACAATTGAAAAAAAGGGTCAAAAGTGTGTGTCAGCTGTGATTTGAGATGCATACGGATGTGTGCATCTGGTAGTCCGAAAGCAATTATGTGTGCATTGTGTGCAAGGAAATTTGTTACAGTTAAAGCAAAACACTTCTGTGATGCAGTTATTCTTAACTGACACGGTTCCTTTACATGCATACTCGTATCTGTTTAGTATGGGTGTGGATTTGTGTTTGTGTGCACCCATGCACATGTTGGTCCCTTTCTGTGCCAGCTGACATGATTTAAAGCATCGTCCAAGCTGGTTTTGCAGTGGCTTTGCAGTCAGAGGCACAAAGAGAGGCAGCCCTGCATCGGACATGGCTGTTGCTGCTCTGTCCCGCTCCTGGCAGGCACCAGGCATCTCCATCACACTTTAACTACGGCTGGCATTGTCTGAAGACACGCAGAGAAAAGGCCACACACAGGTTTTTATTGAGAAGCCCACACGCACTACCGAAAAGGTTTTACGGCACAGAAACTTTTCCCAGTAGAGACAGGGATTTATTTGATATGGCGCAGAGATGCACAGGGACACACACACGTGCACACAGCAAGTGGGAAAATTCCAGACACTGACGAGGCCTTAAAACACCTCACTTGCCCGGTGCGAGGCATTTTCAAAGGCCGATGCATTTTCCCAAGCTGCTGCCCTCTGAATGTGACCCAGATGTGTCATACAAAGTATACAAAAAGCTCTAACAAAAAGGCTTTTTGTCTAATGGCATACATGACATTAGCTTGCGCTACCTCTGCCTTGCACGGCCTTCCCCTCCTCTTCAGAAAATTCCTGATTGCTGTTGACTCAGATTGCAACAAGTGGCTAACAGCCAGACCACAGGATGGAGGTGGACTCAACCTGCCCAGTCCTCCCTCCGCCTGTCAGTGTTTTACTGTCAGGCTGACTCCCCACTGTCTGCAGTGGTTTTCTCCCCCTTTGCCCTTGACAGTTGAGTCATGGCTGAGTTCTCATCTGAAAAGAATGAGGATCGGTCTGAGCAGTCTACCTAGAACAACATTCTTGAATTTGGACCAAGGTGATCAGACGGACGGATTACGCCGTTTCACTGGCGTCAGTCTGACAGGAACTGGACACTTTCACCAATATGCTCAGGAAAAGGAAAATCATAGGTGAGTGGAGATATAGCAAAAAAAAAAAAGAAAAAAAGAGGAAGAAGCGGAGATGGGCTCCAACTGACAGCTGCTGTCTTCTTTTCCTTCAAGCAATAGGCAGTGTGTAGGCCTCTTGATTCATAGCAATCCCTTTCACTTAACCAGCTCCTTCGCTGCACAGCCTGAGGCCGCTCTCTGGTACCAAGCACAAAGCACTAGATGTAGTGGAAGCCCCCAGCATAACAGACCACACTCATGACTCTGATGTTCTGTAAATAGAGTCTCAAAAGCACACTAAGGCAATGCAATAGGGCAGTGCCTTTACATGACCAAAATAGATGTGCTGGAATGAGGAAAAGGATTCTTTCTGCCCATCACAGCATTTGATTGTGTGGCTGTCGTGCAAGTTTATAATCTACTGAACAGCATACATAATGCACACGAGCAAAGAGGACAACAGAGAAAAAGCTGCATATTGGCATGAATAAATTCTGAATGGTCTAAACTAATCATGAGATCTATTCTAATCCAGTGTCTGGGGACTAAATCAGCTTTGTGAGGTTTGACTGGGATAAAGAGCAAACGCTAATTACTGAGGTGGCTCTTCCAAATGCTGCAGGGGTCAGAGCTTTAACCCACAGCTACCATGACTGAGCACTGGCATGTTGACGCAATCCCATCTAGCAGGGCATGTGGATATAACACACACACACTCACACACACTCTCTCTCACACACAAGCCCTTTGGGCATCGTGCAAGAGTGGCCAGATGTGCAGCCAGGGTCCCTGCAGTCGGCCACTAAAACAGCACACAGACAGAGAGGAGCACAACAGAGACTGTGGTTCTAAAGTATATAATAGCTGCTTAATGGAGACATTACATTTTTTAGTTTGACAGTTACATAGATTTACTGTAAAATAATACATGGGATCGGTTGTGGTGCTCATACTGACCTTAATAGGCAGCTCAACTATCAGGCAATGATGTGACCAATTCAGTTTCTTTATAAAATTCAGTGTTTCTGCCACCAGTTACATTTATTCAATCACAGCAAGCTGCTTGCTCAATTTTAAGTTTTAATTTCTGGCCCATTGTAAGGTTACATAAAAAAATGCTCCTAACTGCATCGAGAGATACTGATACTTAATTTTGGAAAAAGATGGCAGTGGAATCAAATTCTCTGCCACAGAATCCACAGAAACCTTAAGATGATGTATCAGAATTAGCATCAGGAGAAAAAGGGTTGAACTGGTGCATTCCCAATGAGAATACAAGGAATAAATAATAATTATTTGTTAAGATGATAAACCACAGCACGCACATTTGAAATAAGAGTATCTGAAAATAAAGCTTAAAGAATTCAAGCTTTTAGAGTACACCATGAGAAATGAAGAAATTGCATGTCTGCTTGCAATCTTGTGCTTTTATGAGAGGAAATCAGATGTTATTAAAAAAAAATTTAAGCAGGCTTCAGCAAAACCAGAAATTCGAGACCACCAAACTTCCTCCCCATTTAAACAACATTTTCGACTGCAGACTGTGGTCATGGCAGCAGTTTTTGTTTCACAGACCTTCATCTTCTTCATTATCTTATGTCATCTTTTAGACAAGTGTCAGATTATTTCTAAGTTTAACAAAGAAACAACATGCTGAACCATCAAGAAGCAAATAAAAAACTGCAAAAAATGCATAGGTGGGTTGAGTGTGGCTGATGGTTGACCAGAGATCCTGCTCCAAGACAGGGTGACTCCAGAGCCGGAGAGGTCAGGACAGGTCAGGTCTGGTTAAGGTCAAGCCTTTGCCCATCATCACACACCCAATACCCCCAAAATAGATTGTTGTGACAACTAAATCCTCATTTCAAAAGGCATTTCTCTCCTAATGAATTTGAAAACCCTACGTCTGGAATGAAATCAAGCAACCATTTTAATCTTCTGCATTTGTTTTTAAGTTATTTCTGGATGTCAACAGTTTCCAGAGAACAGAGGCTTCCTCTTAAAGTGGTGACTAACGCACTGAAACGATTAATTAACTTTTCACTCAGGCAATTTCAACATGCTGCGTTTTCCTGTTGTGCTCCCTTAATAGCTTTAAGTGTAAATGACCTCTGCTCTCACAGCCTGTCAGGCTTTGTTCTATACGCAACACATTTGTGATTTAACTGATGCAAAAAAAAAAGAAAGTTGAAAGAGCTAAGTGTGAAAAGTCAGTCAAAGTGCAGACAGTTTTGACAGCCGTAGAAATATAATAATGCCGAAATTTCTTTGATCTCCAAACAGCTCTGCAGTCCAAGCTGTTGAGAAGCAGCGCTGGTCTGGATGTCAGCTTTAACTGGCGAAGCTGCTGCTACATTCTGGCTTCTTTTTTTAAAATTTTTTATTTGCACTATGGTGCCACATCTCTCTTTAGTTTGGCTGATGTTAATATCTGGTGCTCTAGTTTTCACAGGTGTGGAGAGCAGTCTGGTTGCCGGCGCTGTAAACCCCCGGTGCTCCGCACACTAGATACGAAGCCACACAGACTCGACCTTGGCATACCTCGTCTGCTCTATTTGTTTAAACTTTTAGCCCTCTGCCAAACAGGGGTCTCTTCTCTTTGTTGAAAGTTTAGTCTGTGTGCAGGCCACTGGCACTGCCTACAAAAACAGCTCCGTTTTCCCCCTAAATTCAGTTTTAAAAAACAGGCCTGTGTTTGGCTTGGATCAAGGCCGTTTTTGTCGACCATTAGTGTAATCAAAGGTAAAAATTTCAATCAAATTTAATAGGCATATCCTTATTTGAACCCTGTTTGTTCTCCAACGTGCATAGACTACCATTGAAGACTATCATCAAGATCACTACAGCAGTTACTGTAGTGTGGGAAGTTAGTAGCTAGAGCTAGACACCAACGCCTGCTACATCCTGTCAAAGGTTGCCAGCTCAAAAAGCCTTTCAGCTCATTAACAGCCTTCATTTACAGGTTATATTCTACTCCAAGGATCGTTTTCATCATACATTTCATCTCATAACAGTAACAGTTGCTGGAGAAATGTGGAAATCCATGAGCTCAGTGGACTGTTTCCTGGCTTACATTTGCCTAAACTACTATATAGACAGTGTTCCCTCTCTCTTATCTATATCCTAATTTGCATAATTTTGCACGAGAAGCAGAAAATGAATGAACACATAGTACTTTAGTTAGTACCAGTAATTTACCTAGATAAACATGCCATTAACATTTGAAGTATTCAACCTGCCTCTGACCACTATGCATCAGGTGCAGCAGGACACACCGCTGGCTACAAATCTGGAAGCGAATGCTTTAAACAGTAAACTAAAAGCTGAGTCAACATGCAGCAATTTCAACGCGGAAAATGTGCCTGTGACCCGATTCGAACAATAATCATCAGTCGACCACACATGACTGAACCACTACAATCACAAACCCACACATTTGACTGGACAAGGAGCCCACCTCCACGTACAGAGCTGGTTCACTCAACTCCTCTTTGCACACAAATCTTCCCATGCATCCCATTCCTCCCCATCACTTGCCCGCCCCTCCCCCTCCCTGTTGGTGACGGCATGAGAAGTGCAGAAGTGTCCCAGTGCAAAACTTCCCTCTGTGAAGTGATCACCCCTCCCCCTCTTCTATCTCCAAACTGATATTTTTCACCACAGGTTTTGACATTGTTGGCAACCCAGAAAACCATCTGAAAAGCAGTAGAGGTTGCAGAAGTAATGTAACGTTAAACTAGATTTGATCAGCACAAAAAAAAAAAAAAAGAAGACAGAACAGAAGAGAGGAGAACAGACAGGCTCCTTTCTACTGTGACCACAAGCAGATTCATGACATTTTCTGAACACAACAATTCAATTTGCATTCATTTGCATTGGAGTGTACCCCACTAAAGTGAAACATATCCAAATTAAAAACTGTTACAGCTCTAAGCACCTACTAATAGGCTCGCATTTCTAATAATACTTGCCGTGTAGCTGCAGAGCAGTGCTCCTTTAGCGGATCATCTCTTAAGAGGATATCACTTTTTGATATATTAAAATGATAAAAAGAAAATTACTGCAACAGTGCCTTTTTGTAATGACTCTATTCATATGTTTTAAATATGACTGAATTTCCTAGTTCAACACAGGTGTCATCCTTTAACTTCCCCTTGCTCTGACATGAAACGAGAACTGTGTAATCATCTATGCCGAGAGGCTGTTGTTTATTGTTGGGAATAAACCACAAAGTGTCAGTAGCCTCTATTCTGCAGGCAAAGCCATCATTTAACAAGCTGCCATCGTTCCCCACAGGGAGTAACGGGTATCATTAGCAGGATTATTGCTGTATTGCCACACAACTGCAGCACGTGCTCAAGTGATCGTACCAACAAAGGCAATTTTAGCCCGGAAGGGGGGTGTCAGGTAGATAAAAGAGACACACATGCACACGTTGTAATACCTATTGTTACATGAACACACAGACGGCCAGTCACAGAAACTTATCTCCTGTCTGATACTGGGGTAGAGAGGAGGAGGGAATATCTTTCTATGATATTCTATGAGATATGAAATACAAAGATCTTAAGTATTTGTCAAGCTGTGCCAGTAGAGCAAAGCACTGCTTGATCTGCAGACCTTGATGTATCACTGCTTTCTCCCACTCTTATTCCAACTTGCAGACTCCTTCCATCCCTTTATTTCCTCCCTTTTGTCTCCAATTGTGTTTCATCTTGAACTCTTGAGAGCATTTTAAACCACTCAATGTATAATGTATCTGTGAACTTGGGGGTTCTGAACATCTTGTTCTGTGCAGCAGCCTGAAACATTTTGTATTACAATTTTTGTTCCACCATTTGAGATGATCTTTTAATTTTCTTATAAAAGGAGACAGAAAAAGAGACTCTGTGGGCTGAGCTGTCAGGGGAGCAGTCCAATTAAATGTGTTTTTTATCTTTTCCCTCTCATATCCATATGAAAGACCAGTCCTGTGTAAGATGCACAGAATGTCCCCACTGTGACTGAGGGGTGAGTCACACTGTCTTTATATGTGTGTGAAGTCTTTCATCTGGGGTGGTCTGCTGACCGGGACGGAGGAGATACATGGTGACCTGTACTAAGAGGCTGGTACTGACTGATACAGTCATTATCACTCGCATACTTTCTCAAGCATGTACCATACTGGGTGCAGGGCAGCTCTTCTGAGACATGAGGTACTCACGCAGTCACACACACACACACACACACCTCTTTGTCTAGCGACTAACAATAGACAGCAGTGAGGCTTAAGATGCTCAGACTGCTTCAGCATCAGTCACAACAGTGCACATTCCCCTGCAGCACATCACCATCAGTGTCGTGTTTACACCACAACAGCACAGCATAAGCCCCTTCGTAACCACATCTGTCCTTCAACGGGGACAGAAAAGAGATGTGACAAAAAAGTAAAGACGAACTCAAGTGTGGTAACCTGAGCTGGATGTATAAGATATGGGTGACATGTCGCAGCAACAGCCAGGAGCCGAATTCACCACCAAGACACAAACTATATGTGCTTTTTTTGTTCAAGCCATTTAAAAAATTATTATTATTTTTTTTAAACATGACATTTTTGACTACAAACGCAAGGTTTCCTGCAATGTTTTATAGAGGAAAAGGGCATAGAAACCTTTAAAAAAAAAACTGCTGTCTTTGCACTAAGAGATAAACACAAACATAAATTAATTTGTGTTTTAAAAATTCACAGATAATACAAAAACTGTTACCCTATTCTTAAAAGAGAGTTAATTAACAACCCAAACTGTCTCATCAGCCTCTGTACAATGAGTTAATTGAGCTCCAGCCATATGAGCTCTCAAGACAGTGACTCGAACAATGGAGGAATCTTCTGGGGCCTCTTGAATATCCAAACGCTATTTCTTGCTGGAAACCTGCGACAACATATTTCACCACACTGTGGTTGGCTTTAGTATTGGAACCACTGGACGACAATTAAAACAATACCCTGGAGTGTACATGTTCATTACACAACCACACGAGGGACATTCCAAGAGGGATTGAGGGCATGAATAGATGTGAATGGTGATAGATTCATTTGTATGCTCGCTGGCTGGCTGGCAGGCAGTCAAGACCCACTCCAGAGTTGGGATCAATGAGAGAGAGAGAGGGGGAGACTAGGACTGGTTCCCATTCAGGGTACCGTGGTGTTGTCTTTGAACAAATACACACTCACATACACGCACACACAAACGGAGGGAGCTCAGTAAGGAGTCTCTCTTTCATGCAGATCTTTTGTCTCTCAGTAATGTCTGGTATGCCGGGATACAGGCTTTGCTCAATGACCTGATTTCTATGGGGCTGCTGAGGCACTGCCTTGTGTGTACATGTGTGTAGTGTATGTGTATGTGTGTGTGTATGTGTGCATGTTTGTGATCATCGGCCTGCAAGCCCTTCCTTTGGATAAGACACAGGACTTAGCCGGGCAGACGGACACAGACTGAGACAGATCCAGCCAATAAGAGGGCAGGAAACACAGAAAGACACACACACACACACACACACACACACACACACACACACACACACACACACACACAGAGAGATAGCCTTGCATGAAATAAACAAAAAGGCCCAGAGTTCCCATAGTGGGCAGACAGACATAATTGGGAGAGGAAATATTCTGTGGTGAAACTTGATTCGAGTCCGCACAATAATTGCAGCAGTTATTGCAATAGATGATTGTTTTATAGGCCTACCAGTTGCAGGATATTTGAAAACCCAATATCCATGCAAAGTTTATCTAAACTAAGTATCAGTTTTAAGGGGAGATGTTTAGGATTCTTCATGTTGGAGAAAAAGACTGCAGAGCCTTTTTGAAGCCTGTAAACTCCGCCTACCTTGTCTCTGTATGAAGATCCTGAGCAGTGGATGAGCAGTTGACACAGCCTTGCAGAAGTTGTCGTCGTTGTTGATCGGCAGCAAATCACCGTGGATGTCAGCATAGCCAATCATCACCTCCATATTGGCGATGCGGTGAATGTGCAGAATGAGCTTGTAAAACTCCTCAAACTTGCCGGGCTTGATCCGGTCCACTGAGAACCGGCGAAATTCTGCCCCATACTGTGGAGAGAGGAAGATCAAAAGAGAGAGGCCATTAAAAAGGGACAGTCACCGAGACATCCAAACAGGAAGAGGAAACCAGGATATCCGACCTCATGCACTTATCTGAACCATCTGACTGACACACATAAAACTAACTGCTGAGGTCTGTTGCAGTCGCAGTCATGAACTTATGTAAAATACGGCACAGGGAAAGCTGTTTCTAAGAAAAACACAAACTGAAACAGCTGTCATGCTTTGCAAAACTAGTCATGACAAAACGAGAGCAATATCATTTTGAAACATTTGCATATTAGACTCATAGAGGACTAATAGAAACTAGAGCTGCAACAATTTGTCAATTTGACTGAGTTAAAAATTTAAGTCATCAACTTTAATTTAAAAAAAAAAAAAAAAGATTTGACGGTTCAAGGTTCACAAATGCAAGAATATGTTAATTTTTCTGGTCTCACACTGTAGTAAGTTTAATATTTGGGGATTTTGGACTGTTAGTCTGACAAAACAAGACATCTGATCATGCCACCTTGGCCTTAGACAAATTTTTAAAAGCCTTATATTGAACAGACGGACACAACAGTGGTATCAATCTGCTCATCTAATGCTAGTTAACTTAATTTATTGAGCTTTAGAGCCGTTTTCACTCCTTTGCGAAGTGGCTCCTGGCTGTAGCTTCACATTTGGAGTACAGATATGAGAGTGGTATCAATCATCTCATGCTACCATTTCCAAGAATTCCCAAAACGAGAACTATTCCTTTAGTGCGTGTGACTGTTGTTTATGTCATCCACTGACTAAATTGATCACAAGACGAAATACATCAGGATCAGGGTGGCTAACCACCTCAGCTACACAACGTCTGGTGGAAAGTCTGTAGCTTTGTCTAACACTGCACGCCAAGATCACATCATTACAAAAACAAATGTCAGTCACACATCACACTAACCCAGAAAACAGCAGGAAAGAGGGGGGAGTGCTGTACAATAGAACAATACAGGTAGATGAGTAAGCTATCTCAGAATATATAGAGGACAGTGGCAGGCAGCCCCGCCTCCCACCCACCATTTGTGCCCAAGAGCATAGACTTGAACAATTGTGCTACAGCTTTCCCAGCTAGGTCACCAAATTACCAATGAGAGCACGGCGGAGGGTCACGCTGGGGTCATCATGTGACTCATAGACAAGAATGGACTTGAGGAGGAGAGATACAAGTGAGGCACAAAAGCACAGCTCGATAAACCACAACAGCAGACGACTGCTGTAGCGCTGGTGTCTGAATCACAGTGGTAATTTGTAGACTAAGGTGCTTTTTGTTGCTGCAATCATCAGCTCACAGCGGAGGGAAGCTGACAGCAGAGGGGAAGAGTGGAGAGATGATAGTGGGGCTGGAGGAGGAGGAGGGGGGAGAAAGAGGGGAAAACTGCTGACAGACTACTAAAGGAGAGTAGCTGTGTACTGACTGGGAGGAGAGAAAGAGATCGGGGGATACATTAACCAGCTCTGTAATCAGAAGTAGACCTACGAATTTATGAGGAGGCGTTTGAGGAGACTAGGGGGATGCCAGGCGGGTGTGTGGTTTGCTGCCACATTCACTGAAGGCACCAGAGGCACACATGCGAACCTGCATATTAGAAGCGTGACACCCAACTTGTATTCTAGCTAATATAACTCAACCTACATACGAGGACAACACAAGAAGTTGACAAACAGGTTTGCCAGTATTCAGTCGGTGCACTTAACATTTTGGGAAAGTGAAACTGACACATGAATTAACTGTGATCAACACTGTAAGACTTCAACACGTTACGCTTGACTTACAAAATAATAATGATAATACTAATGATTACACTTCTGCATATCAGCGAGCGTCCGTCACTGCTCTGAATCTGAATGTTCTCTCGTGGGCGTGCCTCGTGATCAGTCGGAACAATCTGTTTTCACAAGCAGAACTCGGCCCTCCGGTAATGAGCAAGTCTGAACATGGCACGATTAATCACGGCCCTCCGTGCTGAACCCAAACCTAAGAATAAATCACTACAAACGTGACATCACCTGTCCCCCTGGCCTATCAGGGCAAAGAGATGTCAACAGGTTGAAACTTGTCTGGAGACTCCAAACTCTGACAACCTGGAGAAAATGGAGGATAACTAACTTCTGTCTTTTGCCAACACTGGCTTTGTCCTTACCTAATACTCTGTAAGTCAGAGACAACTCCCCAAAGAAATCACTTATATGGCATTTTAATTAATAAACATTAATGAATAAATACGCAACATCTTCAAAATGACTCATGTTAACTGAGACTATGCTCACAAGGTTTCCAAAGATAAAAACTACTTGAAAATCTGGATAAATTAAAGTCAGGGCGGAGGGAGTAAAACAACCCAACCCCCTACATCCCTACGCTCTCTCTGTGTCGCTGATAAGAGCTTTAAGTGAGTGAAACCAGCTCCTGGCTGAGGCTCCGCGACAGGCAGCCAGACACCTCCAGTGTTATCCGAGATAAGCTTATCATTGGAACAGTTTCCCCTGAGAACACCAAACGCTAACCAGTGAGAACCAAGGCACATAACGTGCACCACACTCAAGTACACACTCACACACCAGTGTCACTCCGATCTAGTGAATCTGAAGGCCGAACTTCAACTACTGTTTGGCAACATTTTCTTTAGGACTGAAACTTTTTTTTTTTTCTTGCAAAGTTTGTGATTGATTTCTTGAGCATTGACAGGTTATGTAAGGCTGTATGGATGAGCTGAGTACCCTAGTTCTTGTGTCTGCGAGGATCCTCTTTCATCCAGGTTACAGAATATCCGTATGTGCCGTATCAAGGGCATCTGGACTTTCTGTAGATTTCCTTCTTAGTTTCTTTCCAGGACATATACCATTCTCATGAGAAGCTGGATTCAATGAATACAAGGGCGGCAGGATTGATTATTTACATCTGCATTTTCAGACTAGTTTTCCCCCATCTGCAAGTCTTACTTTGAAGAACAAATTATTGTGCACATTTCAGGAGGCATTTCTGGGTACTGCTCCAGATTTACTGCTTGGTATTTATGCCTTTTTAGCTTGCAACACATGACATGCAGTAGAGCTAGATGCGGCATGTTCACGAGATTTCTATTGTTATTGTTCTCAAACACTCGGAGAGAGACTCAGCAGTAGTGGAGCTACCTGTTTGTTAGGACATATTGTTAGTATTCAAATAGTAGTCAGATGAAACTCCTCAAAACAAAAGTTGCACCAAGTGACGCAATAAGAGCGATGAGCTATATCTGATCCAAAAAGGGAAACATGTGACGTGGTACAACAGTGACTCAGCTCAGCGGTGATGACGATGGTGAATCTGCCCGTTCCAGCCACGCAGCTTCTCAGCCGTCAGTCCCACCCTCAAACAATCTCTGGTGGCCACAAAGTGCCCACTCCTGTCCCTGTGGGACAAACACGAAACCCGGCCCTGCGTCAAAACAAAAACACTGCTCCTCCCTGATGCTGTGTGAGCATCCTAGGATAGACGCTGCCCCTCCGGTCTTTACACCCACCATAAGTGTCTCTGCTGTCCCTCTCACAGCACTCCCAGGTCACTGCCACACTGAAACTGGGCTGCCAATACTGAGAACGAGGAGACGTCTGGACATCATGAGTCACCTCTTGCAGCATTTGCCCCATCACACTTCGGCATGTCAGCTGTGACTCAGGAGCTGATACTTCATGTATGTGCAAACACACTTGTGTGTACACACATATGTAGAAACACCACTCCGGACTGTCATCACCTTAATGGAATTTAGAGAAAAATGTTGGCTCCAGGAAGTCCTTGAGAGGCCGTGACAAAATTAGAAATGGTTCTCATTTGTTCACTTTGTGCTCAGGATTGGACACAGTAGCTCTCCATGTGTTTATCTGGGATGATTTTCATTATGCCTACATGGTTTGTAAAAAACTGTCAATTCCAAACTATTAAAAGCAAAACTTTTCTTAGACTGCAGACAATTAGCAGTCATGGCAAAAAGATCCTAAATGTCTTCTGTGGCTTTAATGTATTTGATGAGGTTTGACATTGAGAATCTGGATGTGATGTCTGTTCAAATACCATAAGTGGTCTCCGTTGCATAAGCCTAACATTTGTAGATATCTGCGGGCTTTTACAGCCCAACTTAATTCACGCACCCATCAGCCTCTCACCAACCACCCCAAACAATCGAGTAGGCTGAAACTATGTAGCACAAACCCAGCAGTGACAGCAGCAAATGTTCCAAAAACATCCGATTCAACAGATACAGTCTCCGCATTGTAACAAACACTAAAAGCTTGTTGAGAAACAATGTCAAACCAGTTTTTCCCCCCATCAGCTTCGTGTCAGAGAGGGAAAGAGCCAAATCAGCACTACACTATCTGCATGGTCGGAAGTTAAGGAGAAAATGCAAATTACAGAAAATGTGCACAAACTGGTGCGTTCAGATCCCGTTCGGTGAACTAGATGAAATCTTTGACACTCGGAGGAGAAAATACGCGTCTCTAGCTGCAGACCGACCAGCTCCAGCTCCGCTCCGGGACGGGACGAGCATGTGAACTCTTCATTTTTTCCCCTAAACCCGCTGTTTGGAGCTGGACACTGGCTCAGCACTCACCTTGCTTTTCACTTCCACGGCGTTACAATCCGCAAGTCGCAGAGGTTGCGACTTATTAAAGCTCCGATTCATTATTTTTTTGCGGTTGCTGTTTTAAAAGAAAAAAAAAAAAAAAAAGTTCAGCCGCCTTTGCCCGCAGAAAGAGGGGCTCTGGTCCCGGGGTTTCTGCGAGAAAAAAAAAAAAATCCTTGTGCTTCGTCTCTGGTGGAGAGGTTTGTGTTTTCTCTCGTTTATTTCACCTCCTGGAGTTTCTTTTGACGCGCTCCGCCGGACACAAGCGAGGACTTTCCCGGAGGACAGGAGGTGAGCAGCTCGCCGCGTTGACTTGGGAGTGTGAGTTAAGTTTTGAAATGACATCAGCCCTCCTAAAAAATGGGATCCTGCGAGGCCTTCACTTACCGCTCGTAATCTCCGGCTTCCTCGGTCGCGGCTTCGCTGCAGCAAGCAAGAGTTGCTGTAATACAACGCCAATTAAAAACCCAACGCACGATGAAGACTACAGGTGATAATCTAAATTGGTTATGTAGTCTGAATGCATTATGTGGTTTATCTAAATAAAACACAGCAAGTCTTTAAATTGTCCAACTCTCCTCCATCACTCTTTAAGGTAGCCCACTGTAGTAAAGATAAAAAGGAGTCTTTAGATGGATGTGGACTACAAGGTTGAAAATAGCTTACATTTGTCTTGGTCGGCCAATTAATCAATACCAACAAAGACTAATTACTCTTCTCCAGTACTGTCCGTGCTTTCTTTTGCTCGTTTATGACAGTTTAGTAATAGGTGTAACATTTCCGACAGCCTCTGAAGGCGGCACCATGCACCCTGGTCCTCCGATGCGCCAGAGGACGCATTTCTCAGCACAAATGTTTTCACTGATGTAGTTTAAAAGGCCAGATAGTTCGTTATGATGGTCAATTGTGGAAACTGGGATTAAGTACAGCTCCAAGAGCCACATCAATCTTATTTACAGTTATATATTTATTTTAGTTATGTATTGCCACAAATCTCTGCAGGACAAATTTTCAAACTGAAATGAAATGTTTGAGAGAGACAGAGCGATACACAGACATCATCATCACTGTAAGTTGACTTTCTTTTTCCTTCATTATAACTCATGTTGCTGAGCTGATAAATATTAAAACAAGGCAGGAAAATTCATCTGTGATCTGTTGTGTCCTCACTTTTCATTCACAAGGAGCAAAAACATGTCATATTCCCAGTACTGGTGATATCTCATTTTGTTCTTCCCAGAACCTAAACATTAGTAGAGGGCAGCAAATCTTTTGTCAGCAGAAAGCTTCAAAGTGCAACATCCCCAAATGTCACCAAAACTGATAAATGTTGCACAGGTCAAAATGCCAAAAAGTAAGCATCATTTCCCCTGAGGCGTCCTGGTATTTCTCCATGTTTTCACCCTGCTACCCTGGACTGTAACAAACAGCCACAGTGTAAGAAGCTCAGGGGAATACAAGGTGATGAATAACCCTGACTGCTGTCCTGCTTTACAACATTCCTGGGCCTGTGAAGCCGCCTGTGTACAACAGCTGCAGTTTGTGATGCCTCTCAGTAGCTGCAGCCATTGCTTGTTTACTCACTACAGGAATGTGTTGATCAGTCACCAACCCACTAAATCCACTGTCAGATGTCGGTGTCACTGAAGCTACACACTTGGGGTATACCAGTGTTTCCAATGTGGTTTTATGTAGTGTTGGTGCTCTGTGGTATCTTTAGTTCTGGTACATCCATGACCATGTTTTAGTTCCAGTTATGATTGCAGAGCCAATTTCCATCTCTTAAATGGGATTACACCTCATATTACCCAATTGCAGACAATGACTGCTTGACAAAATCAAATTAATATGCGAGTCTCTGATGTGGAGCTCCTAATTTTTTCATGAAAAGGCTCAAAATACAATGATTGCAGATTCCATAGATCATGATTCACCTGTTTAAGTTATTATCAACAGGAATCCGAAGGCCTCATGAGTCACCTCAAACAGTATGAAATGCATGCACCAGTTTGGACGTGACGCGATACAAGACATTTGAGATCAGAAAATTATTTCAAATGGGTTTTTATTGAATTTCTGGTGAAAAAACATAGACGAAGAAAGAACAGAAAGAACAAAAAAGCACAACTGTATTGATGCCACATGTGAATACAACGTCTGCATACCCCACATACCAGAATCACCCGTGCCTGTAATGGCAGCACAACAGATAGATGGAGGCAAAAGAAGAAAAATATGGAAGGAGGGTGGGTGGGGGGGTATATATGGGAGAATATGTCAAAAATCAAGAATGTATGCATATTTGGGCACGTCCAAAACCTATGGCCTAGGGTAGCAGGGACTTCATGGCATCTGATAAAATTTGGGTCTGAGCCGGGAGACATCCAGGCCAGTTTGACTTTCCAGAGGTGCAGACGGTTAAGTACCTTAAACAGTAATAATCCAAGCCTAATATAAATTGAGGATGTGTGTGTTCTTTTAATAGCTGTTTGCCAAAGAGATCAGGAAATGATAACCAACAAAATTATGCTCAGTTATATTCTGCTTGTAACTTGGTATGGTCCATGGTGAATGGTAAATGCCATGAAATAATTCTGACACTGGGTTTTTCAATATTTTTTTGTGCTGCAAAATTATCTTTGAGTTATTTCTGATCTGAGATTGACATTTTATGTGGAGCATAATCCATCAGACAGAAATTGTTGCAACATTTGAAAGGTGGAGAAAGCTTCATAAATGACCTTTAATGAAACATTAAGACTGTGTCTTCAAGAATTAATTGCATTTGTGAGAAATACAATTCTTGAATGGTTGGGTCTCCTAATTAAAGAGTTTGGTCTTGACCTGCTCTTTATGGAAAGCGTCTTGAGATGACGCTGTTATGAAGTGGCGCTATATAAATAAAGATTGATTGATTGAACAGTCAGGTCAAGATCAGCTGGCTTTGTTGCATCTTGACTAAACAAAGTCTTTATTCATTATGACTTTAAATTATTTGTAATCATTTCAAAACATTGCAAAAGAGCCACTTCAGTGTTAAATCATTTTACAATAACTGTAGGCTGAACAGAGTACATTGATCATGGTAATACACCAACATACACGTCATTAAATCAAGGATATTACAAAAAAATCATTTAAAAAAATATAAAAGGTAGACTCAATCATGCACAATTAAAAACAGCTTTACTTTATTCGCTTGAATTCCCTTCAGAGACATTCATGTCTGTCTGTACTTATACCGCATTTTTTTGAGGCGATGAATTGACACACATGAGTATTGGGATGTTTTTAAATGAGTCTATTGCAGTAGGTGCAGCCAGGGTTTCATAATGTTGCATGTGCGAGTGTCTGGGTACCACTGTAGGATCATTTTTCCTGTCCTTAACATAGTCCCATTTTGCCAGCAGAGGTCAGCACATACCCACACTTTTAGAGGCAGAAGGCTTTTCACTGCGAGCGCTGACACAACAATTACGAGGCACTTTCAGGCTAAATATGTCTGAATCATGTATCACACCATTTAGGATTTTGACATTGCAGCATGCATACACACATCATTTGTGTGAGAAAAATGGATGTTTCACCCAAAAGCTGGACTTGGTATTTGATGAAACATGCAAAAGAGAGATTGCTCTGAGAAAAATGGGAGGACCAAGAATTCTGGAGACAGGAGAGAGAGAGAGAGAGAGAGAGAGAGAGAGAGAGAGAGAGAAACCCAACAAAAAAATTTTATATGAAAATACATTTTACAAGTTTACAGAGGGCTGCCAATTAGGCTAAACACATGATTTCATTTGTAATAGATCTGAATGTATACTGGGATTTAAACAATTGAGTTTTGCAATGTGAGGCCTCCTGAAACTTGGTAAAAGAGTGGTTTACTATTTATGAACATAGTCTCCACTACTCATTTTTTTTTGAATAAGTATTGATTCAGCATCGGTGGGTTTACAGTATGTGAAGGAATTAATGAAGAAGCTTTTACTGATACTGTGCTTCACTGAAAAAAAGCCACAAGGACAAATTAGACAAAGACTATAAGAAGAAGGGCAAGGGGGATGATAATGAGGAAGAGAGAAAAGGAAGCGACTGAAATCAGGATGAAAATGAATAAAGGAGGAAGACAAAAGACAGGTGAAAAGGAAAGAAATGGCGAAGGCTGAGTTAATCATTGCATTCAGACAGCAACTCTCCCTCTACACTCCTCTAAGGCTTGTGTGTAATGAGGAGCATGGCAGACAGTCGCTTTGTACACGGAACTCATTGCAGTGTGTGGTTTTAATTCAGCTCCATATGTCCGAATTCAGGTGGTCCTCTGGTGGTAATATGAGAGGAGGAGATTAGACTGAGATGAAAAGATACTTGCAGTAATCCATCCTCTGTGTAGAGACAGAGAAACATGCTGATTTGGTTATGGGAGGGTATTTAGACGGCAGCAGTGCCAGCCTTAAGTCAGCCAGACCAGCAGAAAGGCCCCTGATTCAACCCTCTGCTCTGTTCTGCTCCACTCACTCACTGATTAAAGAAAAAGGAGGGCACACACACACAAATACTGCCTTCATATGCATCTCCGGGTGATCTCAGCATTCAGGTCATATTGAATATACATTGCGGCTGTGTTTTAACATAAGTAGAGCTACAGCCTTTTCTCCGGTTCACACTGAGTCATGACACACCAGATTCTCCAGCCGTGTCCCCTGATTTGTCTACTCAGTGGACAAAATGAAACACAGGCACAGCACAAGTTGCAAAATGGAAAAATAATCTTTTTGCCGTTTCAATCACGCCGTCTCTCTCCTGCTGTGTAGTTCTCAAAGTATGAGTCTGTATGAGTCCGAGAGGAGGTTTAAAAAAAAAAAACAAACAAAAAGGATGGTGAGAGTTTGGAGTAGGCAGAAAGACAGACAGTGAAGTGAGCACATGCAGTGTTGGCAGAGGCTCTCTAGAAAGTCGTCACCTTTGTTACGGGGGCGATTTCACCAAGTATTACTGACCACATCTGCTGCTTTTGGATAAGAAATATCTATATATGTCATTGAATGCTCCACTCATGTAGTACTGGACAACTCCGTTTTAGTCAGAATTATTCAGGGAGAATCAAGCTTGGTCTTCAAAGTCGTTTAAAGATCTTCCTCTTCCAAGAGGACTTTCTCACCTAACGTGCCTTCTTATAGTAACTGTATTCCCTGTAGCTTCTCCTAGAGCTACTCTGGCTTGGTTGTACCTCTTTGTGCCTTGCTACAAAAGAGTCAGCTAAAAGAAAAAATGTAAATGCAGCACGTAAAAGAAGTAGGTCAACATTTATTGTACTGCCCTACTTAGGTCCACTATTTTATCTTCTATACTTCCCCTAAGGAAGATTTGCAAATACAATATGAATGTGCTTTTATGCCGATGACATCCAACTGTATGTTCGTGTTTACACCAGTAGTTTAGTTGCCATCATAAATTGCCTTGAGAACATTAAATGCTGCATGTCCAGCTATTCCCCCCATAACAGTAAATTTGGAACCATTTTATGCTTGCCCCCCTGCTCCATCCATCTGATCAGTAATACCCTTGGCAGTCTTGACAATCAATGTAAAGCCTTTAGCTGGAAACCTGGCTGTGCCACAGGTGTAGCTTTCCCTAGGAATCGAAGCCACCAAATGCCAGGGAGCCACAAGGAGACAGGATCCAGGAGGGACAGGGACAAAACTCATGGTCAGAGACAGAAGGCTGAGGTGATCACCGGGAAAGACACAAGGCGGGTTGGTCAGAGACAGGCTGGGTGAGCAAAGGCGATCAGTCCAGGATTGAGTGCTGGAGAGCCATGCATCAAGTAGCAAAGAACAATCTGGCAGTGAATGAGTGGTGAAGGCTTAAATAATGGCTTAATGAGTGATCAGGAGCATGTGAGAGGAACAGGTGGTGGGAGTGGCTGGCAGGTGAGTGGAAAACTACAGACAGGAGGGTTAACCAGAAGACGGACTGTTTCAAAATGTCTTTTTTAACCTTTTAAGCTGTGCTTTTATGTCGTCCTAGCACTACAATTCAATTTCCTCCAGCTGAAGTTCTTCTTCCTCCCTGCCTCAAACATATTTACTTTTTAAATTTTCTGATAAAAGATCTCAGTGAAAAAAAAGATCATCCTAGTAAAAAATACATACACGGTGGGGCTTTCCGCCTGGACAACCTTCCTTTGAGCTTTCATGGTCAGTGGGTATTGTAGGGCAAGCAAATAAAGGTGTAATCATGCAGTCAACAAAAGTACAACATTCATGAATGAAATCACATTAAAGGTGACTTTAAATTCAAAATAAATACATGAGTCAAATAAAATCAAATCATCTTTAAAGGTCAGTTTAATGCGTCTCTGCTTTAAAAAATGTAAAATATAAAAACATGCCTTGATTTCTTCTTTGACCACTTGAAATTCCTTCAGTGACATTAAGGATTCAGTCTGTACAACAGTTGCCTTTTTTTCAAATGCAATACATTACCAGAAATGACGTGTGTCAATAAAGTAGTCTCTGAATATTAGAGCAATTTTTTATTCATTAAATCATTATCTCTTGTCTGACTATTTCTTTGTTTCTTTAGATTTTTTCCCCTATGTGCTAAGTTTTTTTTTTTTTTGTGGGTTTCCTGGTTTCCATTAGTTTGGAACCATTACAGATGTTGGCCTCTAAAGCCAATTGATACATTGTAAGTGAAACTGAGATTTACACAGTCTTGATTTGACTTGGCATTAGATACACACACTAATACAAATACAAACACGCACATATTCCCATTATGGACCCCTCACCACCTGAGGGTGCCATTGGCATACCCGTAGCTGCATATGAACATGCGCTCAGGCACGTACACAGGCCTGTGAAATTGCTGCTTTCACTCATTTTCTAGGCCTTTCTCTCTCTCTCTCCCACACACACACACACACACACATACACATGCACGCTATCACACAATGGCACCTCTCACATATTCTCACATATCCCATATGGATACACACGCATGATTTTTGAAATCTCTTGATGGGTAAAGTGGCTAAGACCTGCAGCCTGATCTGTACTTTGTCACAGTTTGTGGAGTCAGTAAACTCTACAGGCCAGTAGAAGAAATGATAGTGTGTAATGGTGCTTTTACAGTGGCCAAGTCCAAATCCAGAGGCAATTCACCTTTAAAAAAAAAAAGGTAAAATTAGTCCCGTTTAAAACCTGTACAAGGTAGTCAGAAAATCTACCATACTGAACCAGCAGTTTCCTCCTCCTCTCAGTATCAAACTGGTTCAACAGGTTATGATATGCAGAAAAAGTCTGGCCTCCTACGAATCCATTTTTTTCCTACAATGAATATAAATGCACAATAGCCCTTCCTGATTCAGCAATAGTTCTATCTGATCCATGCTGACAAACACCCCCATCATCTTCCTCCTTCTCCTCTTGTGACGCCGTGCGATGTGGGGCCACTCCTGGTTCATTTCTTCTCCCTTCAGAATGAAAACATCAGCCATCTGGTCCAGGGGTGAAAGGTCAAATCTCAGGCTGGTAATGAGGATGGCGTCGGTAGGGGGATGTAAGAGGGGTGTGTGTGTGGGTGTGTGTGTGCGTGTGTGTGTGCGCGCGTGTGTGTGCGCATGTGTGTTTGCGCACGTGCGTGCGCGTGCAAACCTTACTGAGAGTGTCTGCTTCCTGAGTGAGCATTAAACATTAACGAGTCAGCTCTGTGAGTCTGGAGAGAGAAGAGGGGAGACGAGAGGATAGGAGATGTGAGCGGAGGCAAAGAGACAGCGCACGGACAAAGTCACATCAGAGAGAGAGAGAGAGAGAGAGAGAGAAATGTGCAGGTAGACACATGAATGCATGCACACAACACAAAAAAAACACGTACAGCCACACAAATGCACAGAAAGACAGACTGCATGTGGATATACTCTTCCTTTCAGTTACTCTCCTCTCAAAAAGCTTTTCCTCTTGTTTATTGACTCAGCCTTCCAACATTCAGTGCATCAATAGCTGTGGTCGATGAGAAAGAAAAAAAGCACAGGGGCTACTGCTGTGATGGAGGTGTTTGAGTGTGTGCGCCTTCATGTTCACCAACTATTTCTTCCACCCAGCCCATTTCATCCAACATATCCCATAATTTGTTCCAGTAATTTTCCACCGTGACTGTAATAATTTCCTCTGGATTTCTACTGGCAGTAACTATAACATGCAGGTCTACCTAAAGGCAAGCTGTTAGGTGATAGTAACAGGTCTCATTTGGCCTCCGTCACCATACCCACCTAATTGGCTGGAAATCACAATGGGCCAGTGGTGAAACTCAGCAGCGTAGTCAAGTACAGAGAGCTCACAAGTAAGAGTAAGAGTTATACTCAATTCCTCCTATGCTCTTTAGAGACTATTGTGTGTGTGTGTGTGAGTATAGTTGCCATGGAGATGTAAAAGATGATGGGAATAATGGAATACTCATGTCCTCAGCAGTGAGCTCACCTCTCACACAATATCAGTAACCTTTGGGTGTGATCGTTTTAGTCTCTGTCTACAACCACAGAATAGTTCAATTATAATACATGTACAGCCGAAGCTCCCCACGTACATCACGTGTGTTAAATAGCGATATCTAATACAAGTACAGCAGTCCTCAGGATGTACATGGATGGTGGAGGGGCACAATTGTTGTTATTTTCCACCTAAAACAATTGGCAACAAATGTTTGTACAGTAGCCTGGTCTAGTCTTCCATTACTGAGTCATTCAACATGTAGTACTATTCTATAGCACATACTATATATCTATACTTGGTTGGATACATGGCCTTGGACAACGACAATATACAGTATAGACACATAGACCTATATAGAGATATATAGACCTTTGCTGTCATAGTACATGCACAATGAGATCAGTTACATACTGTCGGTTTCATTTCACTGCATGTGAAATTGTCAGTGAGAAATCCAGTGGTCAGTGTCAGCAATCACAATAGAAGAGAGTTTGCACAACTCTGGTGTTGGGAAACTTCAAATGTACTGAAATAAGAGGAAATTCACAACTTCTCTGTAAAAATACAAAATGTATGGTCTTATCTAAACACAGTAGTTGTTTTCTTTTCTTTTAGTTTTTTCTTTTTAGGTTTTACTACTCTTTATAAATGTAAAGGTTTACTTTTCTCCTCAAATATTTTCTGTGAAAATATACTTGTTGAAATTCAGGTCGTGGATTTAGACACTTCTCTGCCCACAGGAGTTTAAATTGTTTGTCTCCTGGACTGCAGTGAGTCAGAGAGCTGGACTCCTGAACCTGAAATGTTTTGCCTCCAGTGTCCCTCTTCGGTATCTTTCGGTATAAAATATCAGAGAGTGGCAGGGTTGGAGCATTAGTCTGTGTGTTGTATTGATTATAGAAAAAACTAAGGAGAGTTTGGGCCCCTTCCTCGCCTTGAAGGCTGGATAAGTGCAATTTGTCTTAGATTCTGAATACTTGGGACAGCCTGGGGAAATTAAAGATATAACTCACAATGCATTCACAGAATATCTGCTGGTGGGAAAATTAAAATACCTTTTTTTCTGACAAACCCAAAGACATTTCATAACCTCACTCTCTTTTGTTTTTACTGCCTCCAAACCTTGAGGGAACAGTCTAGTCTGGTGAATGATTTCTACTTTAGTCAAACCTCTCATGATTGTCTGTGTGTGTCTGTGTTAAGCCAGAAAACACTGATACTGTATGAGTTCAAACAAACACAAATGCCCTCATGTAGCTGTCTCAGTTGGTTATTCTAACTATTACTGGTGTAATTATCAACATAATCAAATATCACTATGTAACATTGTCAGGTAAAGGCTTTTGCAAGAGATCGCCAGAGAAAAGTGTTAATAATAAAATACATGAGGTGGACTCAGTGCAAAACAATGTAATTTAGGCATGAGGCTCTGATGACTATAGGGTATCATGGTTCTTGTATAAACCCACTTTCTTGTTGTGGTTGTATGTAATTGAGGACATTATCGTGTAAACTGTCCACCATCCACCTCATCTACACTGTTACTGCCTTGTGATCCCACGGGGACACTAAATGTTGTGAGCAGACCAGGCTGTGCTCCCACTTTGCTGTAGTTCTTCCATACTGTGGAAAGTGTAACATGCATTGTAATTTTACACCTCTGGATGGAGCTGTTAACTTTGTTCCATTCTTTTTTATTCAGCTCCAGGCTGTAGTGACAGTCGGCCTTCCTCTCCTCATAAAAGTCAACATTTGACTAATCTGTAACCTCAAATATCCTGGCTGATGCCGACACAAAATTATTTTTAAGGGTTATTTTTTAATGAATAAAGGGCTTTCAATTGTATTTGATGTGCTGTATTTTGTGCATCAAAGCAATACATTATAATAAAGTGTGCAACTGTGAAGAATAAAGTTAACTTGCATAACACATGTCCAAGTCAACAACAAATTTCAAACTGCTTTGCATTAAATAACAGAGTAACAGAATTTATAGAAATAAAAAACACAATATAGAAGTGACAATACAGGAATAAAATTGTGATTAAAAAAATAAATATGTATCAGTAAAAATACAAGATGTGTACTAAACAGAATAAGATACCATTCATAGAAATGTAAAGTTATAAATAGGTCAGTGGAATAAAAAGTATTTTTCTACATATTCATTCCTTTGTAGTACTCTAGTACACAGGTAGAATTATTTGGGTGACAAAATGCTGATGAGAAATATGGGATAAACTAGAATATGGGATGAATACTAAATTGTTATGATATCAACTGCTGTAACATATATATTTGATATTTTACAGTATTGTAAAATGCATCATGCATGGGTGGATTTTAATCGAAAACATGCAACTATGGCATTTTTTGTGAGCATTTTGAAACCTCAAGTGACACATTTGCAACATGAACTTTTTAGTTTGTGAAAAAGTTCCCATCAGGCCCTCAAAGAGAGACAGAGACAGTCCAGTGCAGACACAGTGTCTAGGCCCGTCTTCCTCCCTACACCAGCAGTAAAGAGTGTTTATGCGAGCAGCCTGCAGTGCGAGCGCGTCCCACACGGCTCCTTGATTGAAAGAAAACAACATCAATCTCGCGCAGGCCCCAAGGCCTTTAAATAACCGGCAGGCTGTTTAGAGCAGAGATCCTATTCCCTCTCTGCTTCTGACTTTGGACACAAAACTGCGTACAACACACACACACACACACACGCACACACATTTGAATATATAGATAAACAGATCTTTCTCTTCCTGGTACTCCTTCACCATTTCGCTCGCCCCTTATCATCTTCTCCCTCTGTCCTTCCTCCACACTCCCTCCTTCCCAAGTGTATTGTGGTCATTTTCATTCATCGCCCCCATGATGCTAAAATGTCAAGGTTAGAGTGTGCCAGTTCTCACACACACACACACACACACACACACACACACACATGGCTAGAGGAGAGGGAGGGGAAGGGACTACCGACTTTGAATACAAGAATTAGTCAAGCGTGCATTTTCCTTCTTCTCCTTTTCTTTGCCTCTCTCACTCCTCTGCTGCCCCCTCTCTTTGTTGGCAGGGGCCTTTGGTGTGTGTGTGTGTGTGTGTGTGCGTGTGTGTGAGAGAGGGAGAGAAAAAGAGAGAGAGAGAGAGTATAAGGGGTGAGGAGTTGCAGAGAGTGTGAGGGTTGGGGTTTAATGTGGTTTGGTGTTTTATTTTGCACGGACGTTCACATGCACGCATTTGATCTGGTAAAATTAGCGTCAA